>NC_133064.1:16065606-16368636 GCF_048771995.1 Taeniopygia guttata
TTTTCTTGAAATGAGTCCCACTGTCTGACTCAATCCTCTCAGGTGTGCCATGTCTCCACAGGACTTGTTTTGCCAGGCCCAAGATGGTGTTCCAGGCAGTAGCATGAGGCACAGGGTAGGTCTCCAACCATGCAGTGGTGCCTTCCACCATGGTCAGCACATAACACTTGCCTTGGCGTGTCTGGGGCAGCATGATGTAGTCAATCTGCCAGGCCTCCCCATTCTTATATTTGGACCACTGCCCACCATACCATACAGGCTTCATTCGCTTGGCCTGCTTGATCGCAGCACACATCTCACAGTCATGGATAACCCGAGAAATACTGTCCATGGTTAAACCCACCCCTCAGTCTTGTGCCCACTTATAGGTGGCATCTCTGCCCTGATGGCCTGAGGCATCATGGGCCCATTGTGCTAGGAACAACTCTCCCTTGTGTTTCCAATCTAGGTCTATCTTTGACACCCCTATCTTTGCAGCTTGGCCTATCTGCTTATTGTTTTGGTGTGCCTCATTAGCTCTGCCCTTGGGGTAGACTTTCACAAGTAGCATCTACGTGGTAGACTTTCACAAGTAGCCTCCCTACCCTGGTAGCGATGTCTTTCCACTCTTCAGCAGTCCAAATTGGTTTTCTTCTACGCTGCCAGTTAGCCTCTTTCCACTTCTCCAGCCATCCCCACAGAGCATTGGCTACCATCCATTAATTAGTGTAGAGGTAGAGCTTTTCTCTCTTTCTGCAATGTCTAGGGCCAGTTGAAAGGCTTTGAGTTCAGCAAATTGGCTTGGTCCACCTTCTCCTTCAGTGGCCTCTTTGACCTGTCGTGGGGCTCCATACTGCTGCTTTCGACTTCTGATTCATCCCTACCATGCGACAGGAACTGCCGGTGAAAAGAGTGTAGTGTGTTTCCTGTGCTAGCAGTTGGTTGTATGGTGGAGCTTCTTCATCCGTTTCACTGGTTTTTGTTCTTCATCTGTAGATGTTCTGGAGCATCACCCTTTTCTAGTGCAGTATGGATCAGTCCATGGCAGATGGTGGGACTGTGCTTCCACCCTTGGGGCAGTAGGTTCCAGGTATACTGCACTCCCCTCCATGTAAAGGCAAACTGAGGCTTGCATTCTGCTGCCAGAGGAAAGGAAAAAAATGCATTGGCAATATCAATAGTGGCATACCACTTCGCTGCCTTGGACTCCAGCTCATACTGGAGTTCCAGCATGTCGGGCACAGCAGCGCTCAGTGGTGGAGTCACTTCATTCAATGCACGGTAGTCCACTGTCAATCTCCATTCTCCTTCAGGTTTACGCACAGGCCAAATGGGGCTGTTGAAGGGTGAGTGTGTTTTGCTGACCACCCCTTGGCTCTCCAGCTCTCGGATCATCTTATGGATGGGAACCACAGCATCTCGAGTTGTTCTGTACTGTCGACGATGCACTGTTGAAGTGGCAATTGGTACCTGTTGCTTTTCTCCTTTCAGAAGTCCTACTGTAGATGGATTCTTGGACAGTCCAGGCAAGGTGTTCAATTGCTGGATGCCCTCTGTCACTACAGCTGCTATCCCAAATGCCCACCTGAGTCCTTTTGGGTCTTTGAAATACCCCCTTCAAAGGTAATCTATGCCCAAAATGCATGGGGCCTCTGGGCCAGTCACAATAGGGTGTTTCTTCCACTCATTTCCAGTCAGACTTACATCAGCTTCCACCAAGGTAAAGTCCTGTGATCCACCTGTCACCAGCGACAGAGACAGATTTTGCCCCCACGCATCTTGATGGGATTAATGTGCACTGCGCACCAGTATCGACCAAAGCCTTATATTCTTGTGGTTCAGATGTGCCAGGCCAATGAATCCACACAGTCCAAAAAACACGGTTTTCCCTAGCTTCTACTTGGCTAGAGGCAGGGCCCCTCAGCCTGGTTATCCTTCTTTACTTGCGCATATGTCTTAGAGGTTCCTTCAAGTGGATCGGACATGTCATCATCATCATCATCATACCTGGCAGTTCGTCTGCAGGCAACTGGGGCTTCTTTCCTTTAGGTGGAACTTCATCTCTGAGCCCTGTCTTCCTTCAATTAATGCACCCATTGTGCCAGAGCAGCAGTAGATTTTCCGTCCCATCTTGTTCTGATTTGAAAGCAAAACCAGTGAGAGACTTCAAGTCAGAAATATAATTTATTGCAAAAAGGGAAAAAAATACAAAAATACATGCAATGATACAAAAGGAAGACCACTGACAAAGTCAGAATACAACCTGACACCCCTATGGCCATCGTGCTGGTAGCAGTCCAAATTGGAGTGGCTGCAGTCCTCCTGGAATGGCAGATGTGGTTGCTGTGTCTTCTTGGAAACCTGTGGAAAGGCTGCCTCTCTGTCTAGAAATCCCCGGATTTATCCAGGTGGGAATGCCTATCTGGTCTCCCTGGGCGGAGCATCTCACAATGGGCTGATGATATTCTGAGTCACGAGGTGTGTCCTTAATCACCTGTTGAACAGAACTGGCTCATGGAGAGTGTTATCTGTGAGTCATGTGGCAAGACATTGATGGGCCCATTAACAGGAGATAAGGAAAACTGCCCAGAGGTAACTGCTACCCAGATGGTAATACGAAACATCTTGGTGCGTCAATCTTGGACACATCTCCTCATGCTTTCTCTGCAATCACGCAGGAAGAACCACAGCTCAGCTCGTGGGGTGTAACTTCTCTCCCCATCTGGGGAACATCTGCGTTGGATACCAGATCTTCTGATCTGTACTGCTGAGATTTGGAGAAGTTAATCTTAAATTTCCTCCCTGAGTTTCTTATGATTCTCCTCTACAGATGTAATGGTACCAAGTCTGGATTCCTAGTTGTTATTTCATCTGAGAAGACAATCTCTGCCACTGCCATTTCTCTCAGACGTTGGATCCCTTGTTCTATAGTCTTCCACTGGGTTTGCTGCATATAAAGATCATCTGCACACAGGTATCTTTGTGCTACACTTTCCAGGACCCGTGCCCAGAGGCTGTGAGGGTTAGCCCCCCTCATCATTCCTTGGTCAATGACGGGATCATGTGACAGGGATCCCAAATGCCTTGCTTCAGTGCCATCCAGAATTGTAGCCTCGCCTGCAGCATCCCAAAGACAGACTAACTAACTAATTATGGATTCATCAGATCATTGAGTGTGATCCCTCCTTAGGTCACAAAGGTCCTTCAGGAAAAAGGACTCAATAGTAGCTTCTGATCTTGTGCCTGTTGCTTTGACTTCTGATTTTACGTCAGGAGGTGTTGAGGGTCCTTCTGCATCATAATCATCATCATCATCCACTGGTCGATCAGTCTTTTCTGTGAACTTTCCACTTCTCGTGCTAGTAGCAACAGCCATTGGTTGAGGCTTACTGTCTGGTTTCGAGCCTGAGTTGGCTGCAGCCTGAGTGATTGGGATAGCTGCTGATTTATCTCCCGGCCCCCCTTCCTCTGTCTGCCGCCCTACAGTATCTAGCAGGGTGCGATAAGCATATGCCAGGGCCCAGCTCACTGCAATGATCTTTTTCTCCTTAGAGTTATCATGGCACTTCTCTTTCAGGTACTTCGCCACCTCAGCCGGATTCTGAATTTGTTCACATGGAAAGTCCCAGGCTATAGGGTCAGAAAATCCCTTTAAGATTTGACCCATATCCTCCTCTTTCCCACACCACTCAGGATTTTCCATACCTGGACCTACTCTTGTGTCAGGGCTCTCATCAGCCCCTCTAGAAATCTCAGCCCTCATTCTAGAGAAACTGCAGACTGTATAGAGGAAGCTTACCAGATTAAACGCCAGAAAGATGGTCTCCTTAACAGTCAGGGGAAACTGAAGATTCTCCAATAGGAAGGTAACAGATTCAGAGGAGAAGAAGGAAAGATGTCGTGGTTTGACACGGAAAAAGAATTTTTCCGGAAAGAAGAAGTCAATTTGGACATTGACTAATTGAAAGTAGACACGCCTTTGAGAACACAGAGGGGTTAAAAGCAGAATTCTCAGGAGAATTCGCTCTCTTAGGTTCTGGTCAGCGGTTAGTGTAGGACTCTCCCTTGCCCGGCTACGAGCTGGGTGGGGGAGGGGAGAAGTTATGTGGTCTTTAGAGGTAAGCCTAAAAGTAGAGGGACTAGAACCGGGCTGGCCCCTTGCAGATAGAAGGGTAGAGAAAATTTGAGATGTCTCCGTTCTCTTCAGAGTCTCCCTCTCTTAAGAGAGAAAAAGAGACAGCAGTAGTTTTGCCAGCAGTTCACCGCGGGGAAGGAGAAGAGCGGGGGGGTCGCAAGGTGCCCAGCCGGGCTGTGGGAGCTGGAGCTTGGGCAGTAAGCCATCTCTGGGAGTTGGAACTTTTCCTTGAGAAATGAAAGCTTTGTGAAATTTTTCTTCTCTTTAGTTTGAAAAGAGAGGAAGAGAGACAGCCTGAGACCTGGGATGTTGGAAAGAAAAATTTTAAGTGGGAGGAGACGATGGAGTAGCTTTTAGCTAGACTTTTTTTAATAGCTACAGACTAAACTAATCTTCTCTTCCAAGAGAGACTGTATTTTAAGAGGATGCTGGTGAGCCAAAAAGACCATGCTTCAGCTGGGAAAAGATAGAAGTGGAGCGAACAGAAAAAAGTTAAAGAGATTTGTAGTAGTGCCCCCTGTTTTTACAGAGGAAAAAGAGAAGAAGATCTCTGTTTTTAGACTCTTGGCTTCAGGGGAAAATGGGGGGGACTGTGGTCCCAAAAATGAAAAACTAAACTGTTGTTTTTTCCCCTCTTGGCAGGGCATCCTTGAAAGGAAAAATCCTAAAAGCAGTCTGTCCATCCATGCATTAGTAGTGAGAGCACTGTACATGGAAAGGAGAGGGTCACCACTAGCAAACTTTTTTTCTCCAGGCAGTGCCATGTGGTGACATAGAAGCACAGGATGTGGCAGCTGTGTTTCTTGGGGGGTCTGTAGCACAGAAGGGACTCCTGTCTCCCTGCAGATAGACTGAGTGTTGATTATCTAGAGGGTAGAAACCTAATTAGGGTCCAGATTGTGTCTCGCTGTAGTTTGTTAGAGTTAGGTGGTGGGAGGAAGAATGCTTTAAAAAGTTTTCATTTTGAATTGTGTGTAGTTTTTTTTCCTCTTTTTTTTTCCCCTCTTTTATAATAGCATAGTGGTAGTAGTTTAATAAAGTTTTTTTCTTATTATTAAGCTTAGGCCTGCTTTGCTCTGTTCTCGATCGCATTTCACAGCATTCAGTTAAAAAATTGCATTTTCATAGAGGGCACTGGCATTGTGCCAGTGTCAAACCATGACAAAAGCAAAGGCTGAAAAGCCTCATCCCCTGCTTCTCCTCTAACAAACTTGGTGCACAACCATAACCATGAACCATACATTCCTGGAACAGACTCCAGGACCTTTTTAAACTTCCTACAGGCCATTACAGCCAAGCCCAGCCCGATAGCTATTCTGGTCAGTGCCCTTCTGTTGCAAAAACTATGTATTAGGGACGATACTGGAGCCATTCCTCAATAAGAGAATAAACCTAGGGACCATAGAGGTATTAAGACCTCAAAAAACCCTGGGGACCAGAAAAACATGCAAGCCTCCACCCCAAGAAATGTTATGAATTCAAACGACTGCTAACTGCTCTATACCAACACTGAGTAATTGCAATCAAAATACAGTTAGAACAAGGTTTTTTTCTACTCTCTTGAGACATGCATTGGGCGCCAAAGTACTTGTCCTGGTTTAGGGCAAATTTGGAAGAAAACTTCTGGAAGGAGCCTCCACAGCCCCTCCCCCCACCTGCTTTGGGAAGATATTCCTTGGAGAGAAGTGGAAAAAACCCTTTTTATTTAACAGGCAAAGTGATTTTTTAAAAAATATGGATAGTGATCTAGTATCGATATCCAACTGTGACGGACAAAAACTCTCTAACAGTTTAAAGTTACAAAGTGTATGTTTATTCGACACCGGGCAGCGTGCGGGATAGCTCCCAAATACACACCGCACCTTCCAGGTGATTACAGAGTCTTTTTATCCATACAAGTATTGAATACACAAAATACAAATATATATTCATCATTTTAGTACATCCCATTCCCCGCTTCATATGCTAATCACTCCAAAAGCTATTAAGCATGCGTAGTTTGTCCCTTGAAATGGGTCGGTGGTCCCTTTCATGGGGAGGGGTCCCAAAATGAGGAAGTAACTGAAGTCTTCCTCGTTCTGACCTTTCTACCTTTTCAATGCAAGTATGACAAATGAACTCTTGGTAGAACTCCCATTCCTTGTCTTCAATTGGTTTCAGAACAGAGGAGGCCCACAATTGTCTTATGTTCCTAAAAGCTATTTGTCAGTTTCTATATTCTTCATTATAAACCCAGCTAACTAAACATTGTGCTGACAAGCAATCAATTATTAGTTAACTACTAACTCCTAACTTCATCAAGGCCTACTCATTTATTATTATTATTTTAATTAACTATAGTAAGGCTTATTTCTAACTAAAATCTTAGCTCTTCAAAATATCTAAATGCCTTAAAGTTTACATTTCAAAAGCACTCCCCAGCACAAAAAAATGAACAACACCAGATGGCAAAACTCTTTCACCGCTCTGAAGAGATGACAAATTCAGAAAGTCTCTCCTGGGAGTGGTCGCTCTGTTATCCGTCCCTCCGGCGCTGGGAATGGCTGATGCAGGCCACAAAGTGCAAAACTCTCGGTGTTTTCCCAGGTCCCAGTCCAGAGCAGGTTCAAATGGTTCCAAGAAAAGGGAAAGAAAAGCAGTCCAGGGACAATTTGGACTGCCCAGCTAAACTAACTAACAAGCAAAAAGCAAAAGCAAGCACAAGCAGGAGCAAGAGCAAAGGCCTAGCAAAAGGCAAAAGCAGCACTATGTACTGCACTGTCTGTGTCCAGCAGACTCTGGGGGAGTGAGCAGGCTGATAAGAAAACAAAACTTCACTTTTCAGAGCCAGTCTTGAAGGCACAGAACATAATATCCAGCATAAACAGAACAGACAACTGGGGATACAAGCATCATAACGTCACCCTAGGATAGACACCAACAGCATAAGTGATACCCCTCAGCAAGTCTTCCCCTTTATTTGAGTATGTTACCCACTGTCAGTGCCCGTTAAGAACTCACACTAACAGTTCATGGAATAACACTATTTATATAAAATTGTGACAGGTTAAGGTTTCAAGGACTGTCAGTGATAGTATCTGACTGCAAAAACATATTCAAAGCAATACACATACAAACTCTCATCCCCATTAAAAGTATTCAGCATGCAGAGTACAGTTCTTACCCAATAAGCATCCCTATGGGGAAAAAGAAAGGTTCAGCCTGTTGACTGATCCCAACAGTTACAATGGAGTCTTCCCTAACTTTTCTCCCATTCTCCACTTACTTTTATATTATTTCTTTATATTTTGGTGGAGATTGAGTGACTCTAGTCATACATACCTTTGTTACTGATTGGTGTAAAATTCTGTCCTTTGCTTTTAAAGATACAGTAAAAAAATATAGAGCACATACCCAGTGAGCTGTGGTCACACCTTGGAGGCGGGTAGCTGTGGGATGGTGGTATGCATTAATATTACAATTAAGCTATAATGAAGCAAGTTCATCTGAGGAGATTAATTTCAACACAGTTGATGGCTCAGCAGCAGGACATCTTTTCCTATCTCCCCTGGTTGACAGGTGCTACTTGGTTTATCAGCTGCAAAGTACCATTGAGTTCCCCTCCCTGTAAGGATTTCAACAGAGCCTGGCTGCAGTGTCTCCACTCAATTCCACCCTCCCGTTCCATCCACTTTAGCAGGTGGTATGGTTGTAGATTGTGAGTGTGGGGAATTATCATAGAATAGGTCTTGAGCATGCCAACCACATTCTGTCCAGGGAGTGGCAACTGTATTTTAGCCTATAATTTTCATACTGTTTATGACTTCTGTCAGGGTGTGAATATAACTTCTCCGTTTCCTCTAATTTTATCCCCAGTGTTATAGATAAGAATTGATCCAGTCAAATTAAAAATGAAAAATAAAAATTTTCTTTTATATCGAATTGTCTCTGAGCCAGCCACAAGGAAAAGGACAGTGCTGAGCCCAGGATCGGCGCTCGGTGCGTGACAGAAAGGACGCCTCTCGGCAGAGGTTCCCCCTAGACACACACACCACCCTCTTGGACCAAGCAGTTCTTATAGGAAATTTTCCGCCCAAGGCCAGGATTTCGGCAATCCGCCTTTTCTTCCCATTCAAAGTCCCACATATTCATAAAGTTTCTTTTCTCTGTGTTAAGGTTGAACAATCCGAGTCCAGGTGTAGAGGATTTTCCTTGATGGAGTTACAGAACCGTGGCTTTCAGATGTATCAGCCCGGAAGACTCCAGCAATCCCAATCTAGGGTCGTTACTGGGATGATCAACGCCTAGGTGTTCCAGTATCACCCCGAGGAATGACCCATCTCTGGGCAAGCCACATGTATTAAATTGTAAATGAGGCTTTGTCCGAGAAAACTGAATTTTGGTGTAACAGATATGGGGGGGGGGGTAGCTCTCGGTGCTGGCATGTGTGCTTGCAACAACAAAATATTACACATATCAAGTTATATTTCTCTGAACCAAATACAACAATATTACATTGGCACGAATTATAGTCAACATATATATCACCAGCCATCTTTCCACAAAGGCAAACATTGTAAATAAGGAATGTTCCCCCTTCTTCCCCATTTTCATAGCTTTTATATCTGAGCCGACATCATATGATATTGAATACCCCTTTGGTTAATTCAGGTCAGCTGTCCTAGTTGTGTCCCCTCTGTCATGGTTTAGGAATGGTATTTCCCAATTTAGTGTTTCCACTGAAACACTCCAAACCACATGCCGCTTCCTCACTACCCCCTCCTCCTCCATCCTGCAGCAAGCTGAGAGGAGAATTGAGGGCACAAAAGTCAAAGATCATGCATCGAGATAAGAACAGTTTACTGGAAATATCAATGAGATAAGAAAACTAACAGTAACAGCAACAGTACGAATAACAATGTACAAGAAAGAGGCAAATGATTCACTGAATCACTCCCGATTACTCAGCATAGAACCCAGTAATAGGGGAACCTCCACCATGATACCCCTGAAAGAGACCTCCTTTCCCCACCCCTGGCAATGAGGTGGTATAAACTAACTGCCCCTCCTGGTTACTGCAGAAATTAACCCTATCCTGGCTGGAACCAGGACATTATCCACCCCTTAATCTATACCATCTATTCATGCCCAAATCCTACACCTTCTAACTATATACACACAATAATATATAATATATAATATATAATAATATATAATATATATACACAAGCACAAATATCATTTCCATAGTCAATGGCTGTCCCTCCAAGATGTCTGTTGAGTTAATTTAGTCCGTGACTGTGGGTTCTATCCATCCTAGATGTCTTCTAGGGCAGGATGGCTGGTGTGCTGTTGGATGATTGCAGGTTTCATCAGGAACTCACAACTGCTGTATCTGGAGCAGTCCATCCTCATTGTCCATGGTAGTTATGGCATGCAGTAGAAGTGTCATTCAACAACTAGTATTATACAATTCAACATTATCAACTGTTCTCATCCAAAAATCAAATCCCCTTGAGGTACACATCGTGTTTCTCCATCATTCTGCATTACCTACAAGGTACACCCAGATCCTTGAGCAAAAACAATCCTATGGATGGGTTTGCCTTTGCTTGAGGCAGGACTAATCCAAACTGTCTTCTCTAACACATTCCTCATATGCACCACAGGAACTTTAACCCCTTCTACAGTATGTGGAGGTTTTGATTGGGCAGGGCCAGCTTGATTGGTAGAACCTTGGGTGTTAACTAACCAGGTCGCCTTCACTAGATGTAGATCCCAATGTTTGAAGGTTCCACCACCCATTGCTTTCAGTGTGGTTTTTAACAGTCCATTGTACCGTTCAATTTTCCCAGAAGCTGGTGCACAATAGGGAATATTATACACCCACTCAATACCATACTCGCTGGCCAAGGTGTCTATGAGGCTATTTTTGAAATGAGTCCCATCATCTGACTCAGTTCTTTCTGGGGTGCCATGTCACCACAGGACTTGCTTTTCAAGGTCCAAGATGGTGTTCCAGGGAGTGGCATAAGGCACAGAGTATGTCTCCAGCTATCCAATGGCTGTTTCCACCATTGCAAGCATGTAGTGCTTGTCTTGATGGGTCTGTAGGAGTGTGATGTAATCAATCTGCCAGGCCTCCCCATATTTATATTTTGATCATTGTCCACAAGGGGCTTTACCCACTTGGCCTGCTTGATCACAGGTCATGTTTCACAGTTATGGATAACCTGGGAGATAATGTCCATGGTTAAGTCCACCCCTCGGTCACAAGCTCATCTGTATGTTGTATCTCTTCCCTGATGACCTGAGGTGTCATGGACCCACCAAGCCAGAAATAATTCACCCTTATGCTGCCAGTCCAGATCCACCTGAGATGCCTTAATCTTGGCAGCCCGATCCACCTGTCCGTTGTTGCAATGTTCTTCCATAGCCTTACTCTTGGGTACGTGTGCATCTATATGATATACATTTACTGCTCTATCCAGGCAGCAGTGTCTTACCACAATTCTGCAGCCCAGATGGGTTTACCTCTCCGCTGACAACTGGTCTTTTTCCATTGATCCAGCCACCCCCACAGAACATTCCCTACCATCCACAAGTCAGTGCAGAGGTAGAATGCTGGCCATTTCTCTTATTCAGTGATATCTAAAGCCAGTTGGACATCTTTCACATCTACAACCTGACTTGATCCACCTTTTCCCTCAATAGCTTCCACGATTCAATGCATAGGATTCCATATGGCAGCTTTCAATTTTCAATGTATCCCTGCAATATGGCAGGAACCATCATTAAAGAGAGTGTATTGCTTTTCATTTTCTGGCAGCTGATTATATGGTGGGGACTCCTCTGTACGTTTTACCTTCTTTTCCTTTTCTGATGAGAGTCCGAAATCTTCACCTTTGGGCCAGTTCATGATGACTTCCAAGATCCCTAGGTGATTGGGGTTTCCTATTCGAGCTTGCTGTGTCATCAAAGCAATCCACTTACTCCAGGTAGCATCAGTGGCATGATGCATTGCAGGGACTTTCCCTTTGAGCATCCAGCCTAGCACTGGCATTCAGGGTGCCAGGAGGAGCTGTGCTTCAGTGTCAATCACTTCTGAAGCAGCTCCAACCCCTTTATAAGCTGCCAGTATCACTTTTTCAGTTGAGGTGTAACAGGCCTTGGATCCTTGACTCCAGAACCCTAGGAGTCATCCTCGAGTCTTCTCAGGCACTTTTTGCTAGAGGGTCCAGGAAAGACCAATCTCCCCAGATGCAGTGTAGAGCACATTTTTCACATCTTGTCCTGTCCTGACTGGCCCAAGGGCTACTGCATGAACAATCTTCTGTTTAATTTGTTCAAAAGCTTCTTGTTGTTCAGCACCCAACTTATCAGAAGGTAGAGAGGACTTAGTCTGACCGTATTCTGGAATATGCATCCTCCAAAAACCCACAGTGCCTAGGAAAGCTTGAGTTTCCTTCTTGCTGGTTGGTGGGAACATAGCTGCTATTTTGTTGACCACATCCATTGGAGTCTGATGATGTCCATCTTGCCATTTTATTCCTTAAAACTGAATTTCCTGAGCAGGTCCCCTTGCCTTACTCTGCTTTATGGCAAAACTGGACTTCAGCAGAATCTGGAATACCTTCTCCCCTTTCTCAAAAACTTCTTCTACTCTGTTGCCCCACATGATGATATCATCAATGGGTTGCAAGTGTTCTGGAGCCTCTCCCTTTTCCAGTGCAGTCTGGATCAGTCCATGGCAAATGGAAGGGCTGTGTTTCCACCCCTGGAACAATTGATTTCAGGTGTACTGGACACCCTTCCAGGTGAATGAAAACTGTGGCCTGCACTCTGCTTCCAGAGGAATGGAGAGAAGCACATTAGTAATGCTGATGGTGGCACCACTTTGCTGTCTTGGACTCCTGTTTATACTGGAGTTCCAGTATGTCCAACACAGCAGCACTCAGTGGTGATGTGACTTTGTCCAGGCCACAATAGTCTGTCAGTCTTCACTCTCCATTGGACTTATGCACTGGCCATAGAAGACTGTTAAAGGGTGAGTGAGTCTTGCTGACCACTCCCTGGTTCTCCAGTTCACAAATCATCTCACAGACAGGGGCCATGGAGTCCCAGTTAGTGCGATATTGCTGACGGTGCACTGCTGTGTTAGGGATCAGTACCTGTTGTTCTTCAACCCTCATCAGTCCCACAGCAGAAGGGTTCTATGAGAAACTAAGCAAGGTATTCAGCTGTTTAATTTCCACTGTCTCCACAGCATCTATCCCAAAATCACAGTGATGCCCTTTTGGGTCCTTGAAATACCCTCTCCTCAGGTAATCTGTGTGAGGGATGCATGGGGCCTCTGGACCAGTCACAATAGGGTGCTATTTCCATTTGCTCTGTGTCAAGCTCACTTCAGCTTCCAGTACAGTCAGCTGTTGGGATCCCCCTGTGACCCCAGAAATAGAGATGGATTCTGTCTCTAAATTATTTTGATGGCATCAGGGTACACTGTGCACCAATGTCAACTAATGCCTTATACTCTTGTGGGTCTGATGTGCCAGGCCATCGGATCCTCACAGTCTAATAGATCTGATTGTCCCTGTCCTCCACCTGGCTGGAGGCAGGGCCCCTCTAGGTCTGGTCGTAGTACTCATTGCTCACTGATGGCAAAGATGACCTGGAGGTCCCTTCAAGAGTATCAGAAGCAACATCATCCCTTCTATTCTGAGGACTTGCTCACTGGAAACTGGAGCAACATTTATCCTTGAAGAATTTCCTGCAGTGGTTGTCCTTCCTCTCAACTCACATACCCGTGCTGCTAGGGCAGAGGTGGGTTTTCCATCCCACTTCCTCATGTCCTCTCCGTGGGCAAACAGATAAAACCACAAGTTACCTTGTGGTGTGTATCCTCTCTGTCAAGCAGGGGGGTGCTTGCTCCCAATAGCAGACTCTGGTTCATACTGGTGGGGCATGGGACATTTTCTCTCTAACTCTCTCGAGTCTTTTAAATCTGTCTGCTGTCTTGGACAGTCTTTCCACAGCCAAGGTACCACAACCATGTGAACAGACCAAGCAACATTGTGACCAGTGGCTCCGTACCTAATATAACAAATGCTTATGTATGCCCTGCTTGACTCCCTACTCAAAATCAGGCTTGTTAGGGTTGGAAGGGATCTCTGGAGATCATCTAGTCCAACCCTTCTGCCAAAGCAGGTTGTATTGGATCTGACTGAGATAGAGTTCATTTTTCTTTAGCAGCTCTCACAGTGATGTGCTTAGCATTGGTAGCTGGACATGTATTGATAACACAACAGTGTTTTGGCTACTGCTGAGCAGTGCTGTCCCTCTAACATTCCTTCCCCCCATCAAGGTGCTGTGAGTGCGCAAGATCCTGGGAAGGGACACAACCAGGCCAGCTGACCCAAATTAATGAAAGGGATATTACATGCCATATGACATCAACTCAAATATAAAAGCTAAGGGAAAGAGGAGGAACAGGGGGCATTCGTTATTCTACGTTTGCCTTCCAGAGCAACCACTACTCTTGCTGAAGCCCTGCTTCCCAGGAAGTGTCTGAATATAGCTCACTGATGAGAAGTAGAGATTAACTTTCCCCTTTCCTTCTGCATGCACAAACTTTTGCTGGTTTTTTTCCTTTGCTTTAGTAAACTGCCTTATCTTAACCTACTAGTTGTTTTCCATCTTATTCTCTCCCCTGTCCCACTGGGGAGTGATAGAGCAGCTTACTGGACACCTGGCACCCAGCCAAGGTCAAAACACTACAGTCCTTTTGGCGCCCAAATGTGGGATAAGATAAAGGCAGTTATACATATTGCATGCTATAGTAAATGGTAAACAGTAGTTATCAAGTAGTAAGCTCCTATGCAGGACATGGTGTTTGTCAGCTGCGCTGCTTATCACTCTGTTTTGCTGAGTTTGAGAACATGTTAAGACAATGATGAGTGAATACAGCTCCTCCCTGCCCAGGGTGGATGTGAATGATTTTGTACTGCACACTTCCGTGGTCTTTGCTCATCCTTATGTAAGCTGTTTAATACTATAAATAATATTAGCTAATACTGTTGGTACGCTATGGAATTCATGCAATCTGTCATCAGCCTGGTGTAAGAGAAAGCAACCTTTATGTTAAGAGCTATTGAAAATCTGCCCTGTGGAAGAATTTGGTCGGGTTCCTAGGGTAGTTATCACCTCCCATTGCCTGGGATTTTACACCCAAACAGGTAAACAACCCTAATAAACTGACCTGTCAACTGATAGAAGGGTGCCTTGTTTACCCCCATGAAAACCAGCAGCTTCTTGCCCTGTACTAGAGCCTGGCCTGTGCCTACCGAGCCACTGTTCAGTACTCTCACAGGACTATAGGTGATGCAGGAATACAAACTGCATTTGAGGACACTATGGCGGAGACAAGGACTCAAACTACAGCAACTACAGTAATTGCCCCTGTAGTGAAAACAAAAAAATGGACAAGGCAAGTTGCAAGCCCATACTACAGATTAGTAAGGGAGGAAGAAGAGGAGGAAGTAACAGTAGGAAAGGAGGGATTAGATCAAGAGGCAGGCCCTTCAACAATGCAAATTGAAAGGAGTGAGGCAAATCAAATGGGAAACTGAAGTTACTTGTTCCCTGACCTCATCAGAACTTTGAGACTTGCAGAAAGATTACAGCCACCAGCAAGGTGAGAGGATTTCTGCCTGGCTGCTTTGGTGCTGGGATAACGGGGCCAACAGTCAGTAGTTAGAAGGTCATGAAGCCCAACAGCTGGGATCCCTTCCTAAGGATCAGGAAATTGAAAGAAGAACTGGAAAGGAAGGAGCAATTTGCAGACTCTGGAAATGGCTTCTCTCAAGCTTGAGGGCAAGATATCCATTTAAGGGAAATCTTGTGAGCTCGCCAGTGAAGTGGACCACTACAGCAAAGGTATCCAGTACTTAAGAGAAGTAGCAGTGCTGGAAATCATCTATAGTGATCAAAAAATTGACAGAGTCCCTAAAGATCCAGAGGACGTCCTTTGCACAATGGTCATGTGGAGGAAGGTGGTTCAAAGAGCCCCTGCATCATATTCCAGCAGCTTGGTATCATTTTATTATCCACAAATGGATACAACAACTGCAGAGATGGCATCCTTTTGGATCTGAAATGTAGAAGAAACACTGGGTACTTCCTCATCCCTACAAGCCAGCACCCCAGCTTTTAGGGGCAGTCCAAGAGATCGGTCTTCTTCTACTCTGGTCAGAGGGAAGTCCCAGGCTCAGGTGAGGTGGCGAACTCTGGTTCTTTCTGTGTGACCAGAGGGAGGGCATGAGGAAGTGGGATGGTGAACCCACCTTTAAACTGGAAGGCTGTGTCTGTGAACTGAGACGGAAGAGAGCTGTTAAGAAAGGGTCATCCGAAATTACTCCATGTCGTTGCTGCAGAGAGACAAGAAGGCAATCAGTGATCTCCCAAACATAAAAGAACTGAAATCGCTTTTGTTAACCCTGGTGAGGACACTTCTGATCTGGCATCCCAAAGGTCAGACAGTGAATACTCTGACCAGGAAGAGGGTCCCTGCCTTCAGCCAGGAGGAGGAAAGGGATGACTGAGTATACTGGACTGTGTGTATTCAATGGCCTGGCACATCAGATCCACAGATGTATAAAGCTTTAGTAGATACCGGTGCACAGTGCACACTGATGCCATGAAGGCACAGGAGTGTGGAATCCATCTGCATCGCTGGAGTGACAGGGGGAGGCCAAGAGTTGGCTGTATTAGAGGTTGAGGTGAGTTTAACAGGGGACTAATGGGAAAAGCATGCCATTGTGACTGGCCCTGAGGCACCTTGTATCTTTGGCATTGACTACCTCAGGAGAGGGTACTTCAAGGATCCAAAAGGGTATAGATGGGCTTTTGGTGTAGCTGTGAATAGAGAAAAATCAAACAGTTATCCACCCTGCCTGGCGTCTCCGAAGATCCTTTTATCATGGTGTTATGGTTTGATACTGTCACAATGTCAGCGCCCCCATGAAAATGTAACTTCTCAATTGAATGCTGTGAAATGTGATTAGAAATAGAGCAAAACAGATTTAAGCTTAATAGCAAAGGAAAAAAAATATTAAACTACTACTACTACTATACTACTATAAAAGAAAAAAGAAAGAAAAACACACACTAAATCTAAAATTAAAACTTTCTAAAACATTCCTCCTCCCCCCCCCAATTCTAGTAAATTACAGTGAGACACAGCTTAGACTCTCAGTCAGGTTCTCACCCTTCAGATAATTAATACTTAGTTTATTGAGGGAGAGAGGAGTCTCTCCTGTGCCATAGACCCCCCCAAGAAACACAGCTGCCACTTCTTGTGTTTCAATGTCACACATGGCACTGCTTGGAGAAGAATTTGCTATGGTGACAATTTCCTTTTCTATGTACTGTGCTCTCACTACAGTGTATGTGACTGCTCTTAGGATTTTTCCTTTTCAAGGATGTTTTGCCAAGAGGGAAAAAACAACAGTTTAGTTTTTCATTTTGTGGGACAGCAGTCCCCCCCATTTCCCCCTGGGGCCGAGGGTCTAAGAACAGAGATCTTCTTCTTTTCTTCTTCTCTGAAGACAGGGGGCACTACTACAAATTTCTCTAACTTTTCTCTGTTAGCTCCACTCTTGTCTTTTCTTAGCTGCTGAAGCAGGTATCTTGGCTCACCAGCATCTTCCTAAAATACAGTCTCTTTCTTGGAGGAGAAAATCGGTTCAGTCTATGGCTAACAAGAAAAAGTCTAGCTAAAAGCTACTCCATCATCTTCCCCCCCAATCTTCTTTCCTTAACATCCCAGGTCCCAGGCTGTCTCTCTTCTTCTCTTTCAAACCAAGGAGGAATAATGTTTTCACAAAGCTTTCATTTCTCAAGGAAGGGTTAAAAGTCCTGACTCCCTGGATGGCTCTCGGCCCAGGCTCCAGCTCCCATGCTGGGCACACTTTCCCCCCCCCCCCTTCCTCCTCTGCCGGAGTACTGTCAGCACTGTCGCTATGTCTTTCTCTCTCTTGAGAGAGAGAGAGTCTGGGGGGAAAACGCAAACATCCCAGATTTCCTCCAGCCTTCATGTGCAGGGGGCCAGCCCGGTTCCAGTCCCTCCACCCTTCGGCCTTACTGCAGTCAGGCCGTGGGCCTTCCCCTCCCTGACCCAGCCACCTGGCTGGACAGGGAAGAGTCTGCACTGCACTCTGACTGGAACCAAAGAGAGAAAGTTCTCTTGGGAATTCTGCTTTTAACCCCTCTGTGTTCTCAGAGGCGTGTCCACCCTCAATTGGTCACCTCAAGTGTTAATATCTAACCCTGACCCCTGACTGGATTGACCTCTTCCTTCTGAGAAAATTTTTTTCCGTGTCAAATCACGACACATGGGATTGC
The DNA here is from genome assembly GCF_048771995.1 of Taeniopygia guttata. NCBI lineage: Eukaryota > Metazoa > Chordata > Aves > Passeriformes > Estrildidae > Taeniopygia > Taeniopygia guttata. The sequence continues at coordinate 16,083,101 of NC_133064.1, forward strand.
TGCAGGTTGAAGACCAGCAAATACCAATTGCTACCAGGACAGCACATTGGCAACAATAGTGCACCAACCAAGAGTCTTAAACTCCCATCCATTAACTAATTTGTTGACTGGAGAGCCAAGGAGTGATCAGCAGGACCCGCTCACCCATTAACAGCCCCATATGGCTAGTGTGAAAGTCTAATAGGGAATGGAGGCTGATAGTAGAGTATCGTGGCCTGAATGAAGTCACCACCTCTGAGTGCTGCCGTTCCAGACATGTTGGAACTTCAATATTAGCTGGAATCAAAAGCAGGCAAATGGTGCCACAACTGATATCACTAATGCGTTTTTCTCAATCCCTTTGGCGGCACAGTGCAGGCCACAGTTTGCTTTCACTTGGAGGGGAATCCAATACACCTGGAACCAACTGCCCCAGGGGTGGAAACACAGCCCCACAATCTGCTGTGAATTGATCTAGACTGCACTGGAACACAGTGTCACCTAGAGCAGGTTACACAGAAATGTGTCCAGGTGAGTTTTGAATGTCTCCTGAGAGGGAGAATCCACAACCTCCCTGGGCAACCTGTTTCAGTGCTCTGCCACTCACAACATAAATAAGTTTTTCCTCATGTTGAGATGGAACTACTTGTGTTTTAGTTTATGGCCATTGCTCCTGGTTCTGTCACTGGGTACCACTGAAAAGAGTTTGGCACCATTCGCTTGGCATCCACCTTTGAGATATTTATATGTAGTGATGATATTCTCTCTGAGTCTTCTCTTCTCTAGACTAAAGTGGCCTATCTCCCACAGTGTTTCCTCATAAGACAGATGCTCCAGACCCCCCCATCATCTTAGTGTCCCTCCACTGAACCCTCTCCAGTAACTCCTTGTCTTTCTTGTACTGAGGAGCCCAGAACTGGACACAACTCCAGATGTGGCCTCAGTAGGGCTGAATAGAGGGGGAGGATCACCTCCCTCGACATGCTGACCACACTCTTCCCAATGCACCCCAGCATACCATTAGCCCTCCTGGCCACAAGGGTACGCTGCTGGCTCATGGTCAACTTGTCATCCACCAAGACTTCCAGGTCCTTCTCCACAGAGCTGCTCTCTAGTAGGTCAGCCCCAGCCTATACTGGTCCTTGAGGTTATTCCTCCTCAGGTGCGGGACCCTACACTTAACGTTGAACCTCATTAAGTTTCTGTCTGCCCAACTCTCCAGCCTATCAAGGTCCTGATGAATGGCAACACAGCCTTCAGGTGTATCAGCCACTCCCCCCAGTTTAATATTATCAGCAAACTTAATGAGGGCACATTCTATCCCTTTGTCCAGGTTGTTGATAAGCAAGTTTACTGTGGTTTTTACACGCCCCACTCTCATACAATTTTGTTACTGGCTCAACCCCAGGTTTCCCATAGCAGTCTCAGACATCTGATTCCTTAAAACAATTTATTCATGGTGCAGTAACACAGAAACAGCTCAATCTGGTGCCTTCAAGGACGGACCCTGAACAACCGAATCCCTGGGCTTTTATATCCTTCCAGTCTATCTGCACAATAGTCTGGGGTCTTCCTGCTGAGTCTTCAGCTCCTGATGTGTCTCTGAGTGTCTGATCACCTGGCTGGTGCTATAGGTCCCTGTGCCCTTTGTTGTGCAAAAGGTCAGTGCCAGTTCACAGCCTCTTCCTGGGGCTCCCGGTACTTCCCACCACCCAGAGTTTAATCTGCAGTTCGCACTGCAGCTGCACACTGAGCTACCTGCACAGAATGTATTACTCAACACTCGCGAGAGTGGAGTAGAGGGGGAGTTATTCCACACTACCACCATTGTTCCAAGTACTACTAGTTGGAGACAGGTGTTCTGAAATGTCTCTGCCTCAAAGCTTCTGTCTGTCTCAGAATTCAAAAAATTCTAGCACTGCTAGGCCTGATGTTGGTCTAAGGCAAATCTTGGAGTGATTTCTAGTGAACTTTATTTAAATCAACAGGAAGTTGGCTCCTTTCATTACCCTGTGGAATTTTTCCTTTGAGACAGGAGTGGTAATTATGTGTATGATTTAGAGTCACAAAATCGGTATCAATTTTTTCAAACTATTTTCCTTAAATTTTGCTGTATTAGTGTTCCTTAAGACTGTGAATAGAAACAGGCACACAAAAAACTTTTTATAGACAAATGTAACATAGAGGTAGGAATGGTGTCAGACACAGCTGTAGTTCTTCAGCTTGAAATATGAAAAGCAGAAACTGAAATTTTGATTTAATGCATAAACAGTTTCTAGTTGGAACATAATTACTAGGGTGCTTACTTGGTTGCTCACAGATATGTATGCAGGAAAACAAAATAAAGGGGATGTACTCAATGTAGACCAAGTGGGAACACTGTCAGAACAAGATATAATTTCCAATGTCCCCGTTTGAAAAAAGGTGATGATAAATGTAAGGATGTTCAAAATGAGGTACATGTTAACCAGTGAACAGCGGATCAATGATTGTGGAGGTTCTTTCCATGATTTTGAGGCCACTTTATATCTTTGTTTACAAAAATTTAATCAAACTTAAGAACTTGCTGAAAAAAATAGTTATGAACTTTTGTCCTGTGCAACATCAGGAGATCAAGCTAGATGATACTGTCATAGTATGAGTCCAAATAGTGATACTAGGTATATCTTAGTTTATACTTTTGTAATTTATCTAATAACTGTTGTTTTCTTGGCCTTCCTAAATATTAAAGAAAATCAGTGGCAATTGCAAAAGCTAGTATGCATAGGTGTAACTTTTGTGTTGTATCTTAAAATGTCCTGACAATTAGTTTTTAACTTCCCTGTTGTCTTTGTTGGTTCTTCCTGTCTGCTTTTCCTGCCCTATGAAGAGGTGATAGGAAAGAGTAATCTTTGACAGATAGGTAGTATGTTTATGTTGAATGAAGCTTTTACTTGCTCAATTTTTAGTTTATTTTAAGATGTGTCTCAGTATGCTTGCAACCAGCTATTTAATGTTCTATTCTATTTGAGATCAGACTCTGTAACAGCAACTTCATCAAATTTCATACATCTGTATAAAACAGCTGTTTTGTAAAATACTAAGAGCTCTTCAGTGTGCTATAGAATAATGCATAGGTTTGCTGAGCATGGACTGCTAGGAAAACAATAGATATTAACATTTTCATTTTGATTTTGACAACAGCTTGAGATTCATTTTACACTACTTGCTACTAAACCAATATGAATGCTAGCTTATGTATTCAGGAATTAAATTTCAGTCATGCTGAACTTGAATTCCAATGATCTTAAGCTTGAAATGTTAATTTTTGAAGTTTGTATTGCTCAAGTTTATGCCTTTTGTCTTAATGTGTCTTTTCTTTCAATTGTATTATTTTCCTGACTGAAGAAACTTAGTACAAAATTAGTGAATTCAGTGTGTTTCCATTGTTATCGCATACAAGTACAAGCATGTGAGGATAAGCATAAAACTAAAATCTGAAATGAAGGGCACAACTTTTTTTTCCTACTTCTCACTTCCATTCTCTCCTTTCCAATCAAACTGAAACATATGAATTTTTTGTTTTGTTTTGTTTATATGGTTCATATATTATTTGCCATAGATAATGTTATATTCAGGAATATTTATTTAGTTCTGTCAGATAATTTTAAGAGCTTTCTGGTTTTATCCAGTTGCTGAGTTTATTATTTTTCTTCTTTGGTGATCTTGAATTTCTTGGTCCTCCAGAGAAAGACGTAAAAGGAAGAGTAGAAGTCTCTCCAAGTCTCCTAAAATGACCAAAAACAAGTCTTCACAAACTCCTTCTCCGAGAAGGTCAGTTTGCTGTAAATATAAAAGTTAATGAGCAGTAAAGGAGGAAAAAGTTGTAGTACTTTTTTTAAACTGAAATGTGATATAGAGATCACTGTTATGAAATAAGCTAACTCAATTTGTGTTTCTTCTGGTTTTTGGCTTTTTAGTTTGGAAAAAGCTCTTTAGTAATTTTCATTTCTAAGGAAAAGGTCTATTTTTCAATAAGCAGAACACTCAAAAATGGCTGTAGATACATATATGGAAAACAATTTGGGAAGTATTTTCATTGATTTACTGCCTTTTTATTAGTTATCTCAGATAATTTCAATTGGTCGGTATGATTCAGTTCTAAGTTAAAGCAGACCAAAAAGCCTTTTATGGATTTGATCTTTGGTATGCTTTCAACTTGAGAGTTTTTAATCTGTTAGCTCTTAGCAAATACCACGTATACTGAACACATGCATTCTTTAGCTCTGTTCCCTTGTCTTTGTGAAGGGATTTTTGTTATGTTTGAAAGTGACCGAACCTTTCTGAAAGAAACCAAACCAGGATGCCAACATTCAGAGTTATTGTACAATTTACTGTACGGTACAGTCAGAGTATGCATTGGTAGTAGATTTGTCACTGTGGGATCAAATTCTGATTTGAGTAAAAATTTTCTTAAACAGAAACAAGAAAGAGAAAAAAAGAGAAAGAGATACAAATAATGAAAGAAGAGAAAGGGAATACTTCAAGAAAAAAATTAGTAAAGTAAAAGAGGGAAAGGAGAAATCTGACAAAAGCACCACTACTTTGAAGGTAAGCTGTGTGACCAGGTGATAAACAGTGGAGTGCTACAAGTGGAACAATTATTGGAATGTCCTCCTTTCTTCATCTTTCTTTCTCTCACCCTTCTTTTCCCCACCCTTCTTTTCCCCCGTTTTCTTTATCAAAGGATTGCCACTTGATGGAGCTTGTGTAAATAGGTTACTGAAACACTTTGTTTTGGTTTCTCTCTTTTCTGTTCTGTGCCATATGTTAGGAGTTGACTGGCTGCCTGTCTGTATGGGGAGGCATAAAGGAGATTGTATAACTAAGCAGCAGGGTTCAGGGTTAGTTTGCCTGTCGTGGTTTAACCCTGACCAACAACTAAGCACCACACAGCTGCTCTCTCACCCACTCTTCCCTGATGGGATGAGGGAGAAAATCAGAAGACTAAAAGGAAGACAACTCGTGGGTTGAGATGAAAGCAGTTTAATAGGGAAAGCAAATGCTGCACACACAAGCAAAGCAAAACAAGGAATTCATTCACCTCTTCCCATGAGCAGGCAGATATTCAGCCATCTTGAGGAGAGCAGGGCCCCATCATGTGTAGCAGTTACTTGGGAAGACAAACACCATTGCTCAGAATGCTCCCCCTCCTCCTCCTTCCCCCATCATTTAATTCCTATGAAGAAAATTAGCTCTATCCCAGCCAAAACCAGCACATGCTTTTGATCTGAAAAGATTTTTAATAAACTTTCATTCTGCAGTTCAGCATCTCCCTGGTTGCTTTGGTCCTGGACTGCATATTTGACTCTGCAGGAATAAAGATGAAGATTTGAGGAAAGAGTAGTATGGGATTTTTCTCTTGCAAAATAGAAAGTGGTGTGATTAAGAAAAGAAACATCTTCAAATGTTTAATCGTATAATTTAAAACCCAGCATGCTTCTAAAGAGTAGTTTGTGGTACTCAGAATTATTAAACTGTTATAAAACAGCTGATTTAGGTGACTCTGTCCACATGCTTAAGTAATGGTCTTACCCAAAAACTCTCTTAAAATTTATCAGTTACCTGACAAAAAATATAAAAGAAAAATTGCAATTCTGTTTTACTTTTAAAATATGTTGAAGTCCTGATTTCTGGAGCTTTTTCTCATTAGGTGCCACGATACTGCTTTTTCTGTATTACCTGAATAGTGATAATAAAGACAGATCACTTTATGACAATGATTTCTTGGGTGATAGGTTATTATGAGTGCCTAACTTCAGACAATTAAAAAAAAAAGACTTGAAAAAAAATTTTTTATTTAAAAATTTTTAAAACCCCTGATACCTCTATTCTGAAAATTGCTGAAACAAGGCATGTAAAAATTGAGGCAATCAAAATATTAGTAATTGGTTGGAAGTCATATCTTGTCAGGCTAAGAGATTTTTTTTTTTTAATAATTCTATCTTTGGTAGGACAAAGATCACGCTGAAGAGGATCAGAACTCAGAAACTGACAAGGAAGTAGGCAATAGAGATACAGAAAGGATTGGTGAAGTCAAACTACAACAGAATGGGAACTGTCGACCAAATGATGAAAGCCATTCAATTAAAATGGAAGAGGTTTAAAGTAAAAGATGGACCTCTGACTCAACTAAGGGATGACATATGAAACTTTATTTCCCAGAACAAGGAAAAAAATATCAACGTAATCAACCTGAACATGGTGATAGTACTAGTAGCTCTTCCAATTCTAGTAACAGTTTTTGTCAATTTCTTGCTGCAAAGCAAGAGAGCACAGATCAGTAGTTATACCCTGAAAAGACAGATGACATCAAAACTATTCTTGTCTGAAAATCCATGGATCTTCATGATGGCTGTACTTGTAAAATGATTTATGTTAAGTTTTGCCATTTTCTGTTATGAATAAGTAGAAACTGAAAGATGTAAACCTGTACTATTAAAAAAAGATGAATATATGCATCGAAGATTGTTTAAAGTTCTGCTTGTTCATGAATTTTGTATTGGTTTACTTTTCAGGTTAAAAATCCACAAAACCTTCAATGTGTACTGTTTGATGTGCTTCAAAATGGTGCATAAATGTACACATTTTCTTCTGTTATAAATGAAAATTATTTTTAAACATAAACACACTTTTATGGTTCTTATGTTAAATGCCCACTGACTCGTTTGTTTTTAATTTGATTACTTCTTGAGATTCTTGGATTTTATTTATAACAATTTCTTACTGTTACGCTTAAAAGAATTATTTCTTTTAAAGTACTTGAACAATGCATGATACTTTTCTGTTCCAAAAAGGAACATGGCTATGTTATAGATATTAGGTTAGCTTACTGGGTTATTTTGGGGTTGTTTTGGATTTTGGGGGTTTTTTTGTCCTTCCAGAAGTAAGCACATTTATATGATATTATGATAACTTACAGCTTTGTTTTGAGTTGTACTGCAGTGTGTCTGTTGAGCTGCAAATAGTACAGGTGCCATTATGATTTTTTTTTTCTTGTTTAAAAAACTATGGGAGCACGAGCAGAAGCTTTAGTGCCTTCTTAAAATAATGTGGTATTTCCCAGAAATGTTTGTGTGATTACTTATTTTCATCTAAATCTTACATTATTTCTATTGCTATTTGCCAACACAATACTGTAGACAAGAAAGCAAGTTATTTCTCAGAAGGATTTTTTTATTCACTTGTTAAAATACTAAAACTCCATTTATACTTTTTTTTATTACTAGAACAGATTTATAGGTGAAAGATGCATTTCAAGTACCACCACTGTACAAAAGCAGTAGCTGAATACAAAGCATTTTCTGATCACCTGCATCAAAGACAGCCCTTTAGACATTTAATCTACATTTGGATGGCCTTAATTGTTACCTCTCCATAGTCATCTCTGATACCTGTTGGGTGATATACAAGGAATCATATGCAAAGCTGAGGGGATCAATAATTTTGGAAAATGTTCTAAGTTACACAGGAGTTATATAGTAGAGATTCTTTCATTCTTTAAAGAAAAAGCATGTAAGAAGAGAATGACAAACCAAATATTTTTGTCAAGCTAAAACACTGAGTACTTGAGTACCTTGAGTACTGTGTCCAGTTCTGGGCCCCTCAGTTTAGGAAGGATGCTGAGATACTTGAATGCATCCGGAGGAGGGCAACGGGGCTGGTGAAGGGCTTGGAACACAAGCCCTATGAAGAACGCCTAAGGGAGCTGGGGTTGTTTAGCCTGGAAAAAAAGGAGGCTCAGGGGAGACCTTATCACTCTCTACAACTACCTGAAAGGTGGTTGTAGTCAGGTGGGGGTCAGTCTCTTCTCCCAGGCAACCAGTGACAGAACAAGAGGACACAGTCTTAAACTGTGCCAAGGGAAGTTTAAGTTAGATGTTAGAAAAAAATTCTTCACTGAAAGAGTGATTGTGCACTGGAGTCGTCTGCCCGGGCAGGTGGTGGAGTCACTGTCCCTGGATGTGTTTAAAAAAAGACAGGACATGGCACTCAGTGTCATGGTTTAGTTGATGACGAGGTGTTAGGTTAGGTCATAGGTTGGACTTGATAATCTCAAAGGTCTTTTCCAACCTAGTGCATTCTGTGATTCTGTGATTCTGTAACATGGTTTGTACCCTCTGAACTAATTTAATCAGTTTCATCATTGTGAGATTTCTTAAGAGTCATACCTTTAAAATTTATACCTAAAATCAATTAGATTATTTTTAAAACAACTTACTACAATCAAATTACTTGCCTTACTTCATGGGAAGTTATTTCCTTCAATTAAAACAAAATAATACCATACTGACTATTTGCTTTCAATTTGTTTTCATTTTCCTTTGCATAAGTAATTTTTACCACAAAAATGAAAAAGAAAAGCATATTACAGGGAATGTAAAATAACCCAGTTTGATTGTAAGATGCTTAATCACTTTTTAAATAGGATTTTATGTTCTTGAGACTGTGTACATTTAAGACTATAGAAAATGCTTTACCATGTAAAGTATAGACACTCATTTTTGTGATGTTTAAGCCACATGCTGTTGATTGGTAAGCAGCTTATTTTGATCAAAGAATGACAAATCTGTATGCTTATAGAATGACTGTGAAGGACTGTCTTACAACAACTGTCTTATTTTATGATGTGTAAGTAGCATAGAGCAAAGAAATTCTTTGCATGCTTGTCCTTGCTACCATTTCACTAATAAAATTAATTATTTTAGAGGGAAGATTTTGCTTTTACATGTTTTCAGTTGATCTGATACTGGATGGATGCCAGGCACCCACCTCTATGCCTCCCCTCCACAGCTGGACAGGGGAGAGAAAATATAATGAAGGGTTCATGGGTTGAGATAAGGACCACTCATCAAATGCCATCATGGGCAAAACAGGCTAATAAGAAGTAAAATAAAACTTTAAAAACACCTTCTCCCCACTTCTCCCTCATTACAGCTCTACCTCCTACCACAGTGGTGCAGAGAGACAGGGAATGGGGGTTATGGTCAGTCCATCACACATTGTTTCTCCCTGTGCTCAGGAAGAAGTTCTTCCCCTGCTCCAGTGTGGGGTCCTTCCAGTGCAAAGACAGTTCTCAATTAATTTCTCCAAAGTAAGTACATCTGACAAGCAACAGATCTCTGTAAACCACTGCAACATGAGTCCATTCCATGGGCAATGGTCCTCCCTAAACTGCTGCAATGTCAGTCACTTTTCCACAAGGTGCAGTCCTTCAAGAACAGGCTGCTCAGGCATGGGGTCCTCTCTCCACAGGCATCCCGCAGGGTCACAGCCTCCTCCTAGGCATCCACCTGCTCCAGTGTGGTCTCCTCCACAGGCTGCAGGTAGATCTAGGCATCTCCATGGATCTCCATGGGCTGCAGGGGAACAGCCTGCTTCACCATGGTCTTCACCACAGGCTGCAGAGTCTCAGCTCTGGTGCCTGGAGCACCTCCTCCCTGTCCTTCTCCACTGACCTTGGTGTCTGCAGAGTTGTTCCTTTCACATATTCTCACCCTAATCTACTCTAGCCACAATTATAACTGCACCACAATGTTTTGGTTTTATTCTTAATTCTAAATATGTTATCACGGAGGCGTTACCACCATTTCTAATTGGCCCAGCCTTGGCCAGCACCATGTCTGTCTTCGGAGCTACCGAGGATTGGCTCTGTTTGACATGGAGGAAGCTTCTGGCAGCTTCTCATAGAAACCACCCATCCCCCTCACGCTACCAAATCTTGGCCATGCAAATACACTACATTCAGGCAGCTTCTCTGATTTCAAATGGGTATACAAATGGAAATAATACCTTTGAAAAGCTAAGTTTCTCCTTTGGGAGAAATTAGAATTCTTGCAGTGTGTCACATTTCAGCTGAGACTGGTTGGATTTCCTGAGTTTTGTTATCCTGAAATGCCATATCTCTATTATATAGCAGTTACAAAATATGCAAAGGATCGTGTACAGTTAGCAAAGAAACACACCTTTAAAAATTAATAGTTGAGGATAGAAGCCTTACTAGCTAATGCATCACATGTGTAAGTCAATATGTAGCACATTGTTATATGTGAATTAATGGTTCCCTTACAAAAAGTTTTGGGGTTTTTTCATAAAAAAGGCAAACAAAAACAAATCCACCAAACACATAAATTCCCTCCCCACCCCAGGTCATATTTTCTTACAAATTCTATATTTTTAAATTTTGCTTTGTAAGTACTATGCAGATCTGTGAAGTAGTTAAGTTATATCTATTCCTATTAGGTGATTTTTGGTTCCTCTATTCCTAAAAAGCCACCACTAGAGGGCTATTCTGTAAAATGCCTGTCTCTGCAGAAGGTAGTTAATTTTTAAACCAGTAGATAGCACAGTAATGAAGTTCCTGCTTGCTCCACCAGGGTTGTGTGCTGTCACAGTGCAGCTAGTCTGATGCTGCCCCCCTAAACTCGACCAGCCTAGAAACAAAACTAGGTCCCCAGATAAGGCGGGGATAGGTTGTATTCAAACTCAGAGACCTCAGCCAACCCTGTTCAAGCCTAGATGCAGATACGCCACTGGTCAGAGATCTGGGCAGTGAGAAATCCCAACCAATTAACTATCTGAACCAGAGAAATTCAAAACCCCTATAAAAGAGGCAGCCATAATAAACTCAGGGCCGTTTGTTGAGGACCCTCAGTGAGTCTGTGTCGTCTCTGTCTCCAACTAACAACCCCCAGTGTAATATCTGGTGATTCCCGACATGAAGACAGCAGCTATCTTGTGAGTAGAATGGGGGGAGAAAGACAAAGCGTACATAAAGAGCTGGAAAACAGCAAAAAGCTGACAAAAAAATCAAAGCAAGCGTGGAGAGCCTCCAAACCAGCAGGGAAAAGCTGCAACAATACAGCATGGACAGCTGTTTGCAGTGGAAAGCCACCTAAATCTGGGTTCCTTTGTAAATACCCCTTATAAATAGAAGAAAAACCCCACTGGAAACATGGCAAGATGGATTTCAGCAGAGAAAAACCCAGTCAATAAGGTATGAACTGTGAAAAATGACAATCACTTGTGTTAAAATTTTAGAAGTTTAATAGTAATAAAAATTAGGACAATAAGAATTTGGACAATCAAAGTTAGGACAATAAAAGACAATAAAAAGCAAAGAATTATGAATGTCCGAATGCTTATCCATTCCTTGAGCTAGTTACAAAAAGTAACTTACATCACATAGTTTCTGTGAAAAATGCATATTAAGTGTTTGGCTCTTCACAAATATTAAATTGAATACTATATGTGTTATGTTGGAAAGTTATTTTGCAGTACTGCATTAATCCTTTTTAAGTAGTGTGGTAGATATAGTTTCAGGTTATAATATAATGTTATAATAGAAACTATGTGATGTAAGATTTTTTTTAGCTAGCTCAAGAAAGGGATGAGATAATCAAGAAATTCTTCATACAGAGGTAACACCAACAAGACACCTAAGAGTTACTGCCTCCTTATTGGAAAAGACAAACATCCTTCCACCTCCTCTCAGTCTTTAAGGAGCTACCAGGATTAAGGGGAAGAAGTTGACAATAGCCAGAGAACACCCTTTGTATGAAAAGAATTTATGCATCATGTATGAGTTATATGAATCGCAACAGGCTATTGCTTTTAAGGGTTAATCCTTTGTTAGCGAGCCATGCTTTCAAGAGAAAAGCATCCAAACATTCATAATTCTTTGCTTTTTATTGTCCTTTATTGTCCTAACTCTGATTGTACAAATTCTTATTGCTCTAATTTTTATTACTATTTTTATAACTATTTTACTACTATTAAACTTTTAAAAATTTAAAACAAGTTATTGGAATTTTTCAGTTTCTATTTTAATATTATGCTATAGTCAAAAAACTATATTTGCCACACTACTTAAAAGAGATTAATAGAGCATAACTTTCCAAAATAACACATATAGTATTCATTTTAATACTTGTGAAGAGCCAATCATATAATATTCACTGTTCACAATCCCTCCTCACTCTTTAAAAATCATTTGGCTTGAGCAATATTTCTTGTCCACTTGTATTCTTTGGACTAAGCTGGTAATCAAAGAAAACAGGGGATTAAACAAGGAAGAAATATTAAAACAGTTGTAACACATAAAAGGAAGAATCCTAATTTCTTCCACCAGCTGGTTTTGAACATTGTTTTCCAATTTTTGGACCAGTACCTGGGTTATTTTTTTCTGATATCTTTTGATTTTTTTTTTTTTCCAGGATGATATCCCTGTTGTCTTCTATTTTCAAGAATCTGATATATTAAACTTTCCACAAACACCCCCTTCTTTAGCCAATAAATAGTCTAAAGCCAACCTATTCTGATGCACTACAGTTTTTGTTTGGCCTTGCTGACTCAATATTAATTCCAATGCCTGAGCAGCTTTGTTTGTTATCATCTCTATAACTTCTTGGAGTCCTATTGAAGCGATACGCGGAATAAATAGACTCCACAACTTGGGGTAGTTATGAAGTGGGTATGTATTGTCAGCGCTCGGCACAAGTGAGATAGCTCTCCAAGACTTGTGCACTGAGCTCTGATCCAAGCCACATCTTTATTTACAAAGGTGTTCCATATTCAATACATTGCACAACTTTTCTATGCATATTCAACCCTGGGCACCGCCTGCCCTCGCCTCCCATGCTAATTAGGTCCACGCCCTTCTGGGCATGTGTGGTTTTGCTGTGGTGGTCGTGCGGGGGTCCCTCGGTGGTCTTGAGGCTGAAGATTGCGAGTCTTCCTCATGTCTGAACATTTGAACCCTTCCTCTCTGCACATGTGCTTTCGGTCTCTTGGTGCTTATCTGTGTATCTGTGACAGCTGGGAGACTTACGAGGGTCTTAATCTGGGTTTCTCGCATTATTGGGTACTGTTTATTTATGTAAGAAGCTTCAGAAATTTACATTTCCTTTGGCCTTTGACCCATGGTAGAGATTTCTTACTTAGAAGGTTAAAGATTAACACATAATTTTACAAGCTAAAATATAAATGCTTAATTCATTTTTTTTTAACTTAAGTGAATTCTAAAAATCTCTGTTTCACTATAACACGATTCAGTATATAATGTGGGGTCAATACAAAGTTAGATTGCTGTGCTAGTTTTGTTTACTGATTCCTTTTTCCCAAATCTTGGACTATATCTCTAAGATCAATTGTAAAACAAATCAATTTCTCTCTGCTTGGACATTCCATTCCCTATCTATTTCCACTTTTTCCTAAGTTCCATGTATTCCAATATTTTTCTCCATTTTGCCTGCAGGTACTTAATTTGCATGGGTTGTAACAGTGGCTGATGACATGGGTGTTTGTAACTATTCTGGTTTGAAAGCAAAACCAGTGAGAGACTCCAAGTCAGAAATACAATTTATTAGGAAAAGGGAAAAGAAATAAAATACACTCAATAATACAAAAGAAAAAGCACTAACGAAGTCAGAATACAACCTGACACCCCTGTGGCCAGCGTGTTGATAGCAGTCCAAATTGCTGTGGCTGCAGATCTCCTGGAGTGGAAGATGTGGTTCTGTTGGAGCAGTGGTCCTGCAGAAGGGTGTAGTCTCCCTCTGAAGGTCCAATGGAAAGCCCCAGCTGTTCCTTTTGGAAACCTGTGGGAAGTCTGACTGCTCTGTCCCAAACTCCAGAATATATCTAGGTGGGGATGCTTAAATTCTCCCCCTGGGCGGAGTATCTCACAATGGGCTGATGTCATTCTGAGTCATGTGGTGGGTCCTTTATTACCCGTTAAACAGAAATGGCTCCTGAAGGGAGTTATCTCTGAGTCATGTGGCAAGACATTAATGGACCCATTAACAGGTGATAAGGAAAACTGCCCACTTAACACAGATGGCAATAGAAAACATATTGCTTCTCAATCTCAGACATTATCCACCACCTCGATTGATGGATCTTCGGGTGTTGACCATCCAGGTGGCTTTTGCTAAGTTCAGTTCCCAATTCATGAAGGTTCCTCTGCCAAGTGCCTTCAGGGTAGTCTTAAGTAGTCCATTGCATCGTTCAACTTTCCTAGCAGCTGGTGCATGATAGGGGATATGATATATCCATTCAATACCATGTTCCCTGGCCCAGGTGTTGATAAGACCGTTCTTGAAATGGGCTCAGTTGTCCAACTCAATTCTCTCAGGTGTGCCATGTCTCCACAGGACTTGCTTTTCAAAAGGGGGCATACAAATTAAAGAAAGAAACAAAAAGGATAATTTAATGGAAGCGACCCCTAAAGATGGACAGTCAGTGCACAAAATACATAGAAGGAATACTGAGGTAATATCAATCCCAGCCTGTGACAAATGTAACCGCACAGTGTAGATTGGAGGGAAGAGAGAATCAATTTTGTACCTTTTTTCCAAGCAAATGCATTATGTTATGGTTCTGATAAACTAGAAATGTGTGTGATGGGGGGCAAAACATACTGGGTAGGAAACAATTTGAAATATGAAAAAAAGGTGCCTCTCAAAAATGAACTTATCATCCTGGATGTCCTGAAGGATCAGGATGACAAGGTTTGTCTACAATATGAGAAAACATTCTGCTTTCCAAGGGATAAGGAGGGGATGGACCCAGAGAATAAAATTAAACAAGTAACCCAAGAAAGAAAAAGAGAGGAGGCCGAAATGAGGAGGAAAAGGGTGGAACAAGAAAGATTAATAACACTAAGTGAACAATATGATCAATTGGAAAAACAATACACAAATTGGGGCTTACCAGCCTAAGATCAGAATCTATTTTTGGCTCTGATGCAGGAGATCGCCACGGCATTGGGTGTGTCTCATTGTTGGATCTGTGGTGGACTTAAGTCTGCTGAGAAATGGCCTTGGAAGGGTGAGAGCTTAACCCCAGAGCAATTATTAAATAGGAAAAATTATAAGGCCCCAAAAATCACTCAACAACCCAAAGGGCAGGTCCTAGATACCAGGGTGATTGGGATATTCTGTCTCAGCAGAGAAGGGAGGGAGTATTCCGAAGTGGTGGGGTACACCCCATGTGTATCTACTCTAATTGTAAATTCCACTAACAAAAGCAAAGTCTGGCAACCAGAAAACCATACTGGGTACAGGAGCCAGGAAAGAAAGGGTCAGTGTGAATGGAGCGATAAGCTGGGACTCCATTGGAACACAAGCCCTGGGCCAAACCCTTTCCAATCACTGAGCGAGCTAAGTAGGTACTGGGAAGAACCCGAGAGAGTCAAAATAAGTTGGAAAGCACCAAATGGCCTGTATTGGATCTGTGGGAAGAAAGCTTGCAGTGAGCTCCCACAATGCTGGAGAGGATCGTGTACGGTAGGACTGATAAGACCTGTTTTCTTCACCCTACCCTGATCTGAAAGTAGCTCACTGGGGCCACTGAGGAGGGCACACTACCAGATACCCCTTGGCTCACCTGGAAATGCCAAGACCCGATCTGGATTGACCAGTGGCCCCTCTCTAAAGTAAAACTGCCCACACTACAAGCCCTTGTGGAAGAACAGCTCGCCAAAGGTCACATTGCCAAGACCACCAGCCCTTGGAACTCTCCAGTCTTCATACTACAAAAACCTGGAACGGACAGGTGAAGGCTGCGGGGGCGTGTTTTTTATTCCTTCAGTGTCTGTTCATACCTACCCCCCCCCAGCTCATTCCTAACCCCCCTTCTCTCCAAGATGTGAATCTTCCCTTTCCCTGCCCCTTTCCCCAGAACAGTCCCTGTCTATTTAGTGAGGCTCAACATCCTATTGGTTACTTTGTGTTACTCCACTCCCTTGTTTTCCCTGATAGGTTTATGATATGTTAGTTCTGCCCTAAACTCCCCTGCTATTCCCCTATTAGTTACTGTTCCTATGCCCCTCCTCCTAAGTTCTTGTATAAAACCCTTTGTCTGCCCCCCCCCCCAAAGTGTCTTGGGCCACGCTGAATAAACCCATCCTGTTCACCCCCAAGTCCCGTGTCGCCTCCATCTGTCCCCGCGCCAACAACTGGGACTGCAGAGCTTCGCAGGAGGATCGGCCGCCCCCCTCCTCTTCCCTCGCCGCCCAGCACGCCCGCGCTCGGGGTGTCGCGGTGAAAGGGTGCCAACCGCGACGCAACAGATGGTAGCAGAGGATGGTTCCCTCTTTCGTCTTGTAAAACAAACGGGCAAATTCGTGGGGGCGCCCGCCTCACGGAAGAAGAAGGAGGGAAGAGGAACATCTGCAGCTGTAGAAGCTCTGCCAGACGCTAAGAGGAGCCGAGCGCCAAGCAAAAAGAAAATTCGGCTCTGGGACCTTCTTTGTTCTCGCCTCTGCGCTCTCTACCCCCGCCGAGGTCAGCCGTACTGCACTGGAGCAGACGTGCTGCAAGGGCGGGTAGACCTACTCTGGGACAAAGAGGGCGGTTTGGCAGCAGCTCAAGGGAGCCCGAAGAATGGCACGTCAGGGGACGGCACCGGAACGAAACCACCAGAGGCCGATAGTGGCCAAGCCCAAAGCTTCAGGGACGAGCCTTGGGTGCAGCCAAAATCGGCTGAACCTTCTTGCAGGTCCCGGGAACACCCAAGCCTCTGGAAGGGCCAAACTGAGGAGGAACGTCCCCAGTTCGGCGACTTTTCCACCAAGTCGAGGAGAAGAATCAAGTCATCTCCACCCGGGCCCCAGAGGGTAAGGGGGGCTAAAACGGGGTGGGGTCCGCTCCGCCGGGTGGCTGGGTTTCCCATTTTTTCTTTTTGCATTTTAACCCTTGCCCGTGCTCAGACGGGGGCTGTATTCTTGCATGTCCCTGGCGGGTGAGTGGGTTTTTCGTTTCTGGGGGGGGACGTCCCAGGCACTCCTAACCTAGTCTTTTATGGGGACTCATATTTGATTGCTTTTTCTTCCCCTCAAAAAGTCGTCTTCTCTATCCTTTCCTCCCCAATCTGGGCTGGACGGAGGGGGTAGAAAAGACACAAGTGGGACAAATGTTTAGAAGGCGGCATGTTAACTATAGCAGGGTTGGTAAAAGAAGCCCTTTACACCCACGCATTGCATCGACATCCAGCTGCGTCGAGCTCCCCTCCTGTAAATTTCCCTTTTTGCTTCTGTGAAGATCCCCATACCCTCTTCCCCTCGGATTTTCCTAAACTTTTCCCTATCTTCCCTTGGGGATGGCTGTGGCCAAGCCACCCCAGGTGCCCTGCCGGGCACTGCTGTCTTCCCTTGGGGATGGTGTTGGCCGCGCCACCTCTGGGGGGGGGGGCGCAGTGCACCCGGCACCCCCTTACAAGATGGCGCGGGCCACGCCACTTGTAACATGTTTACCCGCGCTGATCCTTCTCTTCCGCCCCTGGTTTCCCGCCAGCCCCACCCTCTCCTCAAGGGCCCCGACAATCAAAATTGCCATGAGGCTAGTCTCTGTTGGGGGGAGGCGGGTTGGATATTCCCTAATCCTTCTTCTGGCTCCTCCTCTGGTGGGACGGATCGCTGTCGAGGACCTCCCATCAGAGGACCCTCCTTCTTAGGAGATCACTCCCCTTCTCGGGGGGGTCTCCTTTGAGGGAAGGTGGGGCTGAAACCCCGGACCAGAAACCCGCCATTTTGTCTTCCCCCTAAGATGGCGGCACCCTGGTCCACCCCTTACCGATTCCCCTTATTAATCATGACAGTCACTAATCAAGTGATTGTCTGACTCCCCTATCCCATTCCTTAATGTACCCTATCCAATGTTCCCTTTTATTTCGCTATTAATTCTCCTTATTGTTTTTGATCATTTTTGGAATAATCTATTTGTTGATTTATATTTTATAGAAAGAAAGATCATCCTATTTAGTTTATACCCACGGTAATATGCCCACTCTACGAATAAAGAATGAAATTGGATAAACCAGGTCGCCGCTCACTGCCTTAACTCTGCTATACGAATTTCGTGAAGGCGAACATTTCAAGCGTCGCGACAGCCCAAGTTTCAAATCAAATCAAGCTATGAATCCTGCTGAGTGTTTTACCCCAAATTCAGAATTTGTTTATGACAATTTTATACGCTTAAAGTTATTTTATTGTAATTGTAATTAATTTGTACTTTTCTGATGTTTTTCAACTTATTTCTGTTTAGTAATTTGTAATGTTACTATATGATTTTGTTGTGTTTTGTATATGAAGTTTATATTATTTATATGCGGTACTAATTTGTTTAAACGTCAGAACTCTCCTTCCTTTTGTAAAAAGAAAGGGGGAGATGCGGGGGCATGTTTTTTATTCCTTCAGTGTCTGTTCATACCTACCCCCCCCCAGCTCATTCCTAACCCCCCTTCTCTCCAAGATGTGAATCCTCCCTTTCCCTGCCCCTTTCCCCAGAACAGTCCCTGTCTATTTAGTGAGGCTCAACATCCTATTGGTTACTTTGTGTTACTCCACTCCCTTGTTTTCCCTGATAGGTTTATGATATGTTAGTTCTGCCCTAAACTCCCCTGCTATTCCCTTATTAGTTACTGTTCCTATACCCCTCCTCCTAAGTTCTTGTATAAAACCCTTTGTCTGCCCCCCCCCCCAAAGTGTCTTGGGCCACGCTGAATAAACCCATCCTGTTCACCCCCAAGTCCCGTGTCGCCTCCATCTGTCCCCGCGCCAACAACTGGGACTGCAGAGCTTCACAGGGGGATCGGCCGCCCCCCTCCTCTTCCCCCGCCGCCCAGCACGCCCGCGCTCGGGGTGTCGCGGTGAAAAGGTGCCGACCGCGACGCAACAGAAGGCTCCTCTACGACCTTTGAAAAATCAATGAGGTCATCGAGGACATGGGCCCCCTCCAGCCTGGCCTGCCTTTACCATCGATGCTGCCTCGAGACTGGACACTTGCCATCATAGATATTAAAGACTGTTTCTTCAGCATTCCGCTGCACCCCCAGGATGCTCCACGGTTTGCTTTCTCCGTACCCTCTCTTAACAGAGGCTCCACTCAAAAGATACCATTGAATGTATCTTCCCCAAGGACTAAGTCTCGCCTACTATATGCCAGTGGTACATTGCTCACATCCTGTCTCCTGTTCGGAACCTATTTCCTGATGCAATCATCTACCACTATATGGATGATATCTTGGTCTGTGCATCAGAAAAAAATTACTTAGAAAAAGCAGTTAAAGGGACAATTTCCAACACCTCTGTACCCTATATCAACCCCCATCTCTGCCCAGTTTGGCAGAAAAGCTGTCACTGTCCCCTTCACAGGAGCTGAAATTAAAGGACACCACTGTGGAACCACATACAGCCTTCTCCTCTCTCTACCCCTATGCATCTGCCCGAGGAACTTGCGAGCACCAAGATGAAATCACTATGAGCTGAATTTACCAGAGGTGAAATCACTCCAGAGTTGCTCGCTAAGTTTGTCTGCGGCTGGAAGCTAGCCTGAGGGACCCAGATAGGCTGAACTTAACAGCCTAGCGCTATCTGGGACACCTACGGCAGTGACAGCTGGGGGTCGCACAGACCCCCGAGCTCCAGGCTGCATTATGTCGTGGCAACACCGCAATTCGGACACAGTGTTGTCACCGAGTCAGACTCAATCAGAGGCAGAGGTTGATCTGAAGGCCCCCTGTTGAAACTCAAAAGGTCCCTCAGACATTTTTGGAGGTTCCAGGCCCTGGTCAGAGGCATTTGAGACCCTGGCAGGAAGCTGGAAACAGCTGTGATTTTGAGTTTGAGCCATGGAATGATTTACCAACTTGGCAGGAAGAACAAGAAGTCACAAAAGTTTAGATAATTTAGTAGAGGGGAAAATTTTTTAGTATTGTACAAGGGGGTTTTAACACCTGTACAGGGGGGGTTTTACTTTGTACATGGGGGTCAGAGGTTTTAATTTGGGGGAATGTAGGCTGGTCCTGTTCCTCCTCTTTCTTTTTCCTTGCTTCCATGTTCTTGATGATGTTGGCACTCTATTGGTTTAGAATAGAAGAGCACCATTTAATATAGGTAGTAGGTATTGGGGAAAAACTGTAAACATTTATCATGTAATGTACCATATAAAAGATAGCAGCAGCCCAGGGGTGGGGGGAGAGAAGAAGAAGACAAGAGTCAGAGAGGGTGTCAGGGGTGTGTGTGCCTCTGCCTGAGCTACTGACCAAACCGCAGTAGCCAGAGAAGACAATCTTTTAGATAGCTTGCAATAAACTGCCTTGAGACCGAACAACAAGTGACTGCTGAGTTTTCTTTGGAAGCATGGGTTGGAGGAGAGATTTTTACACCACACGGAACCCCTGAACCAGGCCTGAACACACCCCTACCACCCCTGAGCACTGGGAAGTCACAAAGAGAGGGCGGTTCTTCCCCCAGCCCCCCACCTCCGCTCCACAGGGCGGGGCGGGGTGGTGGAGCCGGCTCCACTGAGCCCCCAGAAGCCTGCAGGGCTCCGTCCACCAGCTGGTCGCTTGGGCCCAGCTGGCTGGGAGACAGATCCACCCCGGAGGCGGAGCCATCTTCCGGCTCACCATCCCGGGGAGAAGGGGAAGCAAGCTCAAATTCCCCTTCATCCACATCCGAGATGAAAGGGTCCCCCAGGGAACTCCAAGAGATAAAAAATCCAGACCCCTGCCAAACCACATCTAAAATTTCCCATTGCATCAACAGTGGTCCCACGTCTACAGAGCAATCATCAAACAGGGCATCCATGAGACTGCCTCCCACGAGAGACCATGTCTCCCAGGAGAGTGCCTCCGCAGGGTTGGAAAAGAACCCTTGCTGCCTGGCCCACAGGAACAACCTCTTTAAATCATTCCAGGAAACGGAAACACGTTTCTTCTCCAGGAGGTCCCACCAAAGGTCCAAAACCTGAGATTCTATCATGAAACCCATGGAGGTTTCCATCACCAGAACAGCAGGCAAAGCGCCAAAGAGGAGGGAGGGGGTAAGCACGATCTCACCCAGCCTAAGCTGCAATGCACTTCGGCAGTCACCAGATGTCACTATAGGACCAAGAAAACATGATGCACACTGCTCTTGTGAAGGTAAAAAGGGGAAGTTTATTTCTGACTCTAACATTTATAGTTTTCCAAAGGTGACAGTGGATTGGAGGGTGAAAGTGCCACCTCTCCAATGACACTGGACAAACTACCAGTCCATCAAATTTCTCCTCCTCTATGAAGGAATGCAAAAACAATAAGTTATTTACAGAAAGTTGTGTGAGAAAGTTTGCTACAAGAATGCTCAGAAGGCTTTAGAAAATCTTAAAAAATTAGGGCGACAGACTGACTGCTCTGTCCCAAACCCCAGAATATATCTATGTGGGTATTCTTGGCTCCTCCCTCTGGGCAGAGCATCTCACAATGGGCTGATTTCATTCTGAGTCATGTGGTGGGTCCTTGATTACTGGTTAAACTGAAATGGCTCCTGGAGGGAGTTATCTCTGAGTCATATGGCAAGACATTGATTGTCCCATTAGCAGGAGATAAGGAAAACTGCCCACTTAACACAGATGGCAAAAGAAAACATCTTGCTTCTCAATATGGGACAGTAACAAAAAAGGAACTTTGCTTTCTTTCCATGTAATTCTTCCTGTCCTAGTTTAGGGCAAATTTGGGAGAAAAACCTCTGGAAGAAGCCCTCAGAAAACAAACCCCCACGTCCCCTCCCCACCCACCTGGTTCAGGAAGAATTTTCTCGGAGAGAAGTGGAAAAGAACCTGTTTATTTAACAGACAAAACACTCCCCAGCACCAGAAAATTAACAACACCAGATGACAAGAAAACTCTTTCACCACTCTGAAGAGATGACAAATCCAGAAAGTCTCTCCTGGGAGTGGTTGCCCAGGTCTGGGAGCTGGGGATTGGTCTCCTGCACTGGTGATGGCTGCTGCAGATCACAAAGCGCAGGCTCTCGGTGTTTCTCAGTGTTTCTCAAGTCCCAGTCCAGAGCAGGTTGGAATGATATTCAGGAAAGGGAAAGGGAAAAGGAAAAAAAAAAAAAAAAGTCCAGGGAAAAAAATTGGACTGCTTAGCTAAACTAACAAGAAAAAGCAAAGGCAAAAGCAGAAGCAGGAGCAAGAGCAAGCAAGCCAAGACAGCCAGCACTAGCCTCTTCTAGACAACAGACCATAGAGGGGAGGTGAGCTGGCTGATCAAAAGACAAAACAAACCTTCACTTTCAGAGTCAGTTCTGAAAGCACAGAACATAATATCAAACATAAACAGAACACATGATTGGGGATGCAAGCACCATAATGTCACCCTATGACAATTTGTGACATCATCTTGCTGGTATCTTGAAAGGGAAAAGACAACAAAATGAGTGAAAGAATCAGGAATAACAGAGGTCTGGTATGGCTTATACCCCCACCTCCTCTGCCTATGGAATTGCTTCCCATAGCAGGTATACAGAATCTTCTCGGTGGCAAGTACAGTGGTCAATCCAGTCTTGCTGTTTCCTCTGTCACTCCTTTTTTACTAATTTTTTTGGCAAGTAGTTTTCGACACTCCTTAGCTGTGGCTTCCCACCGTGCCTCAGGTACCTTTCAGTCAACAGGCACTAATAATTCCCATCCACAAAACAAAGTTACTACTTCAGTTGTTTTGGGTTCTATCTGTATAGGGGATAGATTCAGTACTTGATACTTCTTGCAACGAGAACGTAGATTCTGTGAACTACAATACCAATTATTCTCATAATTTAAACTTTTATTTATAACCCAGCTAACGTGTCCAGTATTGGGATGAATCAAATAAAGGATACAGTATAGTACTAATGGTAATTTCCCTTCTTCCCTGTACAAGTCACAGGCTGAGGCCAGAATATAAACTCTTTGACTAAAACAGTCGTGATCCTCCTGTTTGAAGTGGCAGTATGCCTCTCCCAAGGAGGTGTTGGAGGCATCTCAGGGCTTATTCAGGCAGTGCATTCACATGTATCTGCCTGAGGATTTCCATGATATCCATCTCGGGTCGTTCACTCGATGATCAGCGCCTGGGGTCCCCATATCTCTCCAGATATGGCCCATCTCCTGGCCAAGCCACATCCTTGTGAATCGGGTTTCAACATACACCAGGTTTCGCCTGCGAGGGTGGGGGGGAGTCCTAATACAAACATGTATACTCTAACAAATATTCAATATCACATATATCATATTAGAAATGGCACGAATTATATCTACTACACATAACAAAACCTTCCCGTCCTTCTAAGGATATAGGACACATATGGGACAATCTTCTCTCTCAAGTGTGACCCTTATAGGGTCTATATCTAATCTTCCCCTATTTCCTTCCCCAGCCCAGATTTCCTTGTTATTATTTCGTTTTTTATCTTTCTGGCCAAGTTTTAAAACTCTAGCTGTCATTTTCCATTCTGGTATAATCCCTAGTCCTAGTTTTACCTGTAAATTTCTTCTTAATAAGTTGCTACCTACCCCAGGAACCAATAAGGCATCCTCCATCTAAATTTTAGTTCTGTCCCTCAATTACCACATCTTTAACAACAGGAACTGTGAAACTCTCTCCTTTTGCCCCTATTACCTTTACAGTATCTTTGCTCACACTATAACCTTTTGGAATATTTAACAGGCAGGTTCTTTCTGACCCTATGTCTACCACAACTTCTAATTCTTCTTCTTGAGGGCTCACTTTTAAAGTTATCACCGGCTCCAGATGGTATTTGCCCCCTAAAATATAGAGCTTATGACTTCTCTATTCCTCTTCTGTGCCCATCTCTCAGAAGATTTTCAGATCTTTTACCTGATTAGTACAATTTCTCTTATAATGTCATCAGTCTGTCTAACTATTCAGTTGGAGTTTCTTATTTCTCTCATAAAAGCTGTTCCTGAAAAGCCTTTTTTTTTTTTTTTTTTTCTATTTCGTCTTCGGGATCCGTCTCTTTTATTCAGTTTGTTATAAATGAAAATTTGTCCAGCCAAATTAATATGAAAAAATAAATTATTTATTTTGCAATCAAATTTTATCTAGCCAGCCACAAGGAAAGAACAGAGCCGAGCCCGGGGTTGGCCCTGGGTGTGCAACAAGGAGTCAGCCTCATCAGAGGTTTTCCTCCATGCCCACCCACCTCCATCCTGGCACAAGCGACTTTTATAGGGAAAATTCCGCCTGAGGCCAAGATTTTTGCAATCAGTCCTTTCTTCTATTCAGAGTCCATATGTTAATAATTCAGTGTCCGGAGTTGTTGAATCCCGTGATGAAATTTACGGGAACGCTGCATTCACATGTATCTGTCCGGGGATCTCCAAGATATCCATCTCGGGTCGTTCACGCGATGATCAGCGCCTGGGGTCTCCCGCAGCTTCTTTCCAGACATGGCCCATCTCCTGGCGAGCCGTATCTTCTTACTTGTAAATTAGTTTCCAACATAGACCCGGTCTCGGAGGGGAGAAGGGGGGGGACGCTAGTACAAACGAGGTATAATCTAACAAGTATTTAACATTATATATTCCATACAAGGAATGGCGCAAATTACGTTTATTACCCATAACACCTTGATTATCAAATTACGATAATCATTCTTATGTTTCCTCCCCTTTTCATCATTTTGACCCCACTCAGGAGGTGCTTTCTCTAGAGAGAGTTTCCCTGAACAGCTGGAGCTGTGGTTACCGAAGGAACAGAAAGCAGGGCAGGAGGGGGGTTTAGGGGAGGGATCCGCGCCGAGGCTTAGTCCTCCAAGGCGCAGGCGGGGTCCGCTGCCGGAACCGCCAAAGGGCAATCTTCGGTGGAGACCGAGCCGCACATGGCTGATGGCGGCTGATGTCGGCTAATCCTGGCAGAGACAAAGCAGGCGGGGCGGCCCCGGCAGCAGCGGCCCCGGCAGCAGCGGCACCGCCCAGCGCAGCCGGGGATAGGAGGGCCAGGACAGACAGGCCCCCCCGGCGCAGTCAGCGCGGCGACCCCAGACCACGCGGCAGGACGGACCCCGTCATGGCCGGCCGAGCGGCCGCGGGCCCAGGCGGCCGGGACCGGGGCAGACAAATTCACCGGCGGGGCCGGAGCTGGGATGGGGGCAGGGACCGGCGGTGCAGCCCCGAGCGGCGAGACCGGGGCCGGGAGGGGAACGGGGACCGGTGGGGCAGACGCGGGCGGTGGGGGCGGGCGACCCTTTTCTTTCTCCTCTTTTTTATTTTCTTGCGTTGTCTTGGTGGTTTCTGATACTTTCTGATACTTTAAAGATTTTTATTCTCCCAAAATCTCCCACCCAGCATATGGCATATTCTTTCTTCTGGATTGAACAGTTCTTTTGAATTTATAAATTTTAGAGCCTAACAAATCTAAACTTCTACTTGGATACTTTGAAATGATCAGAGAGCTAACTCACTACGTCCTAATGTTGTTTTTCTCATCACCTTTTTATCTATCCTTTGGCAATGTTATAAATTTGCGCCACAACGGAACATAATCCAATTAAGAATTTTATTAATTTACAGCAAGTAGGATATGAACAAAGGTAACAGCGCTGGGAAGCAAACCCAAAAACTTCCAAAAATCCGAAGCTTTGGCTGCTCCCCCGATTTCGCTCCAACTGTCTCCTTTTATTCCTATTTCTTCTTTTGTCTCCCTGGAATTTGCAAGTCAATTCCTGCCGTTATCTTGTGTTTGTTTAAGCAGTCCCCTAGTGTGAATGGTTGTTGTGGTCTTTATCTTCAGTCTCCGGTTGAAGTGCTTGTTATCTTATCTAGTATCAGCTGTGTCCGTTTGGTGTTTGCATACCTCCGTGGTCTAACTTTATCTCAATAGACAATACCTCAGTCTGTATTTTTTTCTCACAGTTGTCTAACTTTTACATATATCTTAATAAACAATATCCCACTCTGTAGTTTCTCACAATTGTCTAACTTTTACATATATCTTAATAAACACTATCCCAATCTGTAGTTTCTCACAATTGTCTAACCTTTACGTATATCTTAATAAACAATATCTCAATCTGTAGTTTCTCACAGGCAAGTTATACATCTTTCAGTCACTTGCCTTGCTACTCCAAAAAAATCCCAATGCATCTGTAGCTCCTTTCTTGTGTGTTACATATTCCAGTGCTCTTTTTATGGCGTATAATTCACAAGTTCGCGTTTACCAGTTTAAGGTAATTTCCCTTTTTCAAGAGTTTGCATGTTTTTCCGATCAACTAATGCATACCCTGTATTTTCTCCACGTCAGAAGGCTAGAAGAACTGAACTCAACTGATTTATTTCAAATACATTGCTCTTTTTATAGAGAACATCAGGCAGACTAATTTCATTGGTCTTAAAATAAAAACATCTCACACCATTGATGCCTGCTGAATGCCGCATGGTGGCAGACCATATCTATAAACTATTTGGACAAGAGAGATAGTGAATTATTTACTCTCCTTTTCTCTCTGACTGAAATGAGAATATCCATATTGGGGTATCTCTGTTGGTACCCTTTTGCTCCCTTTTTCCTCCTTTTTTTACTGGTTTTCTGTCACATTTTTCAATATCTTATCGATTCATCCCATGCCTCTGTTTCCCACTTTCTCTAATAACCTGAACACCACCTTCTTTCAACTACCCACACAAAAAATCCTTTTTCTCACAATACTATTCAACACAATGCACCTCCCTCCAAGGAGATAAAGTAAAGCTCAAAATAAACAATCTACATTACATATACATCCATTCATCTACATTTACTCACCTTTATTTCTCACTCACTCTCACACACATTCAAACCCTCAGGCCTGTTCATTCATACTTCTTGACTTCTGCCTGGTCGAGTTTTTTTGGTTTTTTTATCTCACCAACCTGGACTGTGTAAGATTTTATTCAACATCCCAGAACCTTACGTACTGGCACCCCTACATTTCCCGCTGACTTAGGTTCAACTCTTCATACATTTCCCTTTATTTTATTGCAGAGAGGAAGGAATTGTCAGTAAAACTCTCAGATTTAAACAAAGGGATTTCTGTTGCCAGAGAATCACGGATCCATGTAAGCCCCCACCCTGAACCCTTCCACCTCCCCGAGGTTTGGCTATCCCTCTTCCCTAGAGATAGCCTCAGAGTCAGGGGTTCGGACCTCCATACCTTGCCCGATCTGGACTCCTCGCCCCCAGGTGAATGGGTTACATGACTACCCTGCGCAGCTGCGGTGCTAAAAGGTCCTACGATACTGTGCCCTCCTTCCTTTGGGGTCAGCCTCTCTGGGCTTCAGTAGCGCCAGGCCTCTGGGAAGTGCCCTGAATTTAGTTGCGTCTGGTGCCAGGTCACCTTTGAGGCTGTCTGCGTGTGACTCACACTTTGTAGTCACAGCCTCCCCCACACGCCATGGGGAACAATGCTTGTTTTGCGGGTTGTGCCTAAGCCCCCACCTGCAGGGGAAACAACTGCTTGGTTGTGTGGGACCCACCCTCACACACACAGCAAGACAACAAGGTACCTTTTACTTTCAATTCATGTGAAAAATGCATATTTTATGATTGGCTTTTTGCAAATATTAGAAGTGTAATGTTAGAAAGTTATGCTGTATTAATTCTCTTAAAAAGTCCTGGACCAAAGAGGTTTACCAGTTCTCACACACCTGAGAACGTACCTTCCCTCCTCGATCCGCTCGTGATCAAACCCCTGAACTCCCCGAATTGCAGCCTTTATGTGTGAAATGAGTTTTCCTGGTTCCGTTCGCTTCCCCTGCAATGGACCACCTTCCTCGCGGAATAGTGGAAATGCGATTTTGGGGTCCGCACTTGCCCTGTGGCAATGTCACGTCTCACACACATGCTTGATCACCCCTCACTCAACCATGCAATACTTATGGTCCCTTTTCCTGCGTGGATTCTCCATGCATGTAGAGTTTTATGAGTGAAAAATTAACTGTGTCCTCGGAAATTCTGCTCAGAGTTCCCAAGAGCTCTGGGCCCGTTTTATCCCCTTTTTTGATAGTGGCTTTGGCTCTGGGTTTGGGATCTGACTGGTTCTACGGGACTCCCTAATCCTGTCCAGCCACTGAAATCGGCAAGGCGCCACCTGGACAAAAAAAGGTTTCCCGGATCCCCAAATCAGATCACCATAAGGGCCACCAAGATTGTTATAAATTAATGCTCCAATTTATTAATTAAAGAAAATTTATTAATTGTTCCAAATATAAATTTAGAGAATAACAATGAAAGGCCACTATCAAAAAAGAAAAAAAAAAGTCAGTGCTGAGCCCAGGTCTCGGTACTGGGTGAGACATAGGTTTGACTGCTGCAGCAGAGGGTCCTCTATACTTCACTCCAACTGTCCTGTCTGACCGACTTTTATACAATTTTTCTTGCCTGAGGCAGAGTCCCTTTCTTCCTTTTTGGACTGCATGTATTCATGTGGGGTTCTTTTCTCTGTGGCAGGCTGTAAAGACGTTTGAAGGGGTCCCATGGAGGGATTGGGTGGATACAGGCGAGAGATCTCTGTTGGTTGCTCTTGGGGGATGAGGTTTATTCAGGATGGAGAGAGGCCCTGCCTCGTGCGGTGTAGCAGCACGTGGCTGGGCCTGAGGTGATGGGGGAGGGGACAGACAAAGGGGGGAGCAGGGACTCCAGGAGGAAGTTCCAGGAGGGGAGGGGAAGATCCAAGAGAGCGTCTGGCCCCCCAGAGACCCCTTATCAAGGGGGGCCTCAAGGTGGGCTGGAACAGGACTTGGGCCAATGGGGTTACAGACACTTGATGTTTCAGGGGAGGGTTACAGGTGTGGGGTTGTTATGAACGAGCACAATAGGCTTTCTAATCCAATTAAAAAAGATTTATTAATGGTAGGAAACGAAAGCAAATCAGCGCGCTGGGCAGCAGTTATTCCAACTACCGCATTTTCGTGCCCCATTCCCCCCCAACTTATTGGGTCTTCTCCTCCGGAAGTGTGATGTTCTGGTGTCTTTTCTGCGCAGGTGCACTCTGTTGCTAGGTGGTCGTTTTCTGCCTTTTGGTGGTCGTGGGATGAAGGCCAGTAGTCTTCCTCAAGGTTGCTCCTGTGATCTGGGAATTCTCTCAAAACAAGAAATGTTATCTCTAGGCACGTTTACTCGCATTCCACAAGATTACGGAACTGTCCTTGAAGATATTCGCTTAGGTGCTTTGATGCCTAACAACCTCCACTCCCTAAATTAGTTTTAACTCCCTAAAACAGTGTGTAACGAAGTTGTCCTTGAGAGATATTCTGGAATGCTTGGCAAAATGTGAACATGTTCAGACAAGTGAAAACTCTAAGTGAAAATTCTATTTTATAGATGTGAAAACTCTATATTATGAACAAAAAGGCCTTATTTTCCTAACAATATCCCCCCTTTTTATTTTAAACCTCTTTTTGTTCACTAAAGCGCTCTAATTCCCTTTTGCTTAATTCTAAATAATCTTCAGTTTCTACTTCGCTAAGTGGCTCGTATTTTGGTTTTACCATCATTAAATGTGCAGCTTCTAATCTATTTTTCACTAGTGTAATAAGCTTGTTAAGAATACATGGCCCAAAAGTAAGTACTAGAATTAGTAAAATTACTGGTCCTGCAAGGGTGGATAATAGAGTGGTTAGCCAGGGAGAATAGGTAAGCCAGGATTCATACCAGCTCTGCTGGGATTCTCTTTCTCTTTTTCGTTGTTCTATTTGTTTGCGTAATTCAGCCATCGTGTCTTTTACAATACCCGTGTGATCTACATAAGTGCAGCATTCTTCCTGCAAAGCAACACAAAGCCCCCCCGCTGTAAGAATAACAAATCTAATCCCCTTCGGTTTTGGAGGACTACCTCAGAAAGGGATTTCACTGATTTAACTAGTTCACTTATGGCTTTATCTATTCTACTCAGATCTTCATCTACAGATGTGCGCAGAGCTTTCATACCCTGGTTTTGACTCACTAAGGAGGCAACCCCTGTTCCTACTCCTGCTCCTCCTATGCTGAGCAAAATTGCTACCGTTAGTGTTGTAAGTGGTTCCCTTTTAGCCAGGTAGTGTTCAGGGGTCATTTGATGTTCTAGTACGTATTCTTTTGGATGGTATACGATTCTGGGGATTATTAGAACTTGAATGCAGAAATCTGAATTATTAAAGGCTTTTACCGATAGGCAGGGTGTAACTCCAAGTTGTTGACATACCCATTTAGTATTGACTGCGGGCATAAGCCAATCAGAAGGCTTGTTTGTTCTGTTAATGCTTATTGTCGTGTTGCAGAGGTGTTGCATATCTGCTGGAACCTTCCCTACACACCTTCCTTGTCCACTAACCTGGGACAGTGTAATGCCTGAAACACTATCTCTTCCCTTTCTCCAGAGACACTCCTTTGGATTTGTACCATTTATTTCTCTTGCCTCAGATGTAATCCCAATAGCTTCATAAAAGGGTGGATTTATCATATAGCAAAGCCAGCACCCCTTGGTTAAGTTAGGATAAGTATGATTCAAAACTCCAAAAGTAGCTTGCATAATTTTCCATAAGGTTGTATACTTCTGCACTAATATCTGAGGTTCTTGATCAATTTTGTTTGATTTTATAACATTATCTCTGGTTTTATTACTCTCCTTTAAATTATTGCTTATTACTGGATTTGGGCCTATAGGACTAGGGTCATGTGGAGCTACCTCCTTTTTTATTTGTATCAGATTTCCTGGATCATGTCCTTCTATCCAATGCCTAACCCCCCATGTTTTGCCTATTAACCATCCAGAATCACTTGGTTGAGTGACATTTAGGTAAAGAAAGGTGCAGTTTCCAAGTAAGTTTTTCCCAGTCCAAGGCCACTCTCGTGGTCGTTTACACCCTGCTGGTCCATGCCCTACCTTTAAATATTTGTCTAATCCTCCACCCGGAGCCCACGCTGATGCTATTGTTTCACAACCCCAATAGGCGCAGTAATAATGTCTAGGGTAATTACAGTATTGCTTCCCTGGGTTCGAGGCAGGGCACATATAGAAGCTTGTTAAATTTAACAGCTGCCCACATTTTGAACTTTGAGTTAAATCACAAATCCCAATCTTAAAGCTCGGTGCTCCAGGTCCCGTTATTGTCTGTAAAATATGACGGGTATCGTGATCCTCCCATCTGCTTAAGGTCCATTTAAAGGGTTCATGTATATTAACTGTGGCACTCTGGAGGGGAAGCCATACAAACATAAAAACCCGTAGGATTGAGTGATACGCACTGCAGGGGAGGATGTTACTTATCATGCTCAGTTTTACATTCCCATTTTCCCTCATTCCGTTGTCACCATTCTCATACCCATGATGATTTACATTCTTTTTCAAGGTTTGGGAGGGCCTCTCAACCCCACTACCTACCTCTCTGTCTCGCCTGTCAACTTGGTTGCTACAAGTTACAGGGTAAGCCATCTTCTCGACAGCAGAGATATTCTTCAGGGGTGGGATTGTTCCCTCTCTCCCACTTTGACCTCCGGGAGTTCCAGTTTTTCGCATTTAACTGTGGGGTGTCGCACCTGAGCCTTTTGACTAATTTGCGACACTTGACTTGGACTATATCCGTGAGGAATGGACCTAGGGGTTCATTGGAATGGTAACAGTGGAATTCAGGGTTTATTCCTTTTACGAAAATCTCCCACCACTCAGGGGATCCTTTAATCAATTCCCGAGTGGCAACCTTGTAATTTAGTACTTCAGAGGTCAATTTGCGCTGCTCCAGCCAGCAGCGTTGACATATACTTTTTGGAGCTCTCCCCTTTCTGCAGTGAGCCCACCACAATCCTTTACAGATTTTGCAGGAAAAACAGGCAAAAGGGTAACAATGACAATCTAACCAGCTACACTTTACTCTAATACTTTGATGTTCAGCATGGCCCTCCCCTTCCCAAGGTTTCTGCTCTTTTTCAAGTCGGATGAACCGATAAAAGGGCTGCTGGGCTAAATCCTCTAGGCGTTTACAGTATCCTGGGGGTTTTGTTTCTCCCACCAGTTGTACTTGCAGTCCCCAGTTATCCCCAACCCAAATGTCCTTAGAGTTGATAGTGTTCATGAAAATTATTTGTAAGTCCTTTTTACTGTTAACTTTAAATCCCCTGGCTTCCCGTCAATTTTCCAGCTCGTTTCCCTGGAAGCTGTATGGAATCGAGTTGGATCCACCGGCCCCTTTATTCTGCTAGCATGAGTCCATCCCTTCTCTGCTATGCGGACTGCGGAGTCAGTGGTGATTAAAACCAGGTATGGTCCGTCCCACTTTGGGGTGATTGAATCTTCCTTCCAGCTTCGGATGAGGACCCAGTCGCCGGGTTGTACCTGGTGTAACACAAGATCTAGGGGTGGTCTTTGGGCCCACATCCCCTTTTCCCATAACTGTTTTTTATATTTCATTAAAGTGGTTAAATATTTATTAATACTTTGATCAGTAATGTTAGGATTAGTTTGAACTTTTTTTAGGGAATAGGGCATCCCATACAACATTTCAAATGGGGACAGTCCTATATCAGCTCGTGGCTGAGTTCGAACATTTAATAATGCCAACGGCAGACATTTTATCCAGGATAGTTTGGTTTCTAGTACTAATTTGGTGAGTTGTTTCTTAATTTCTCCATTCATTCTTTCTACCCTCCCCGAACTCTGTGGATGCCAGGGGGTATGTTGTTCCCATTTTATGCCCAGAGCTTCTGCTAGCATCTGTGTTATTTTTGAAGTAAAATGGGGGCCTTTATCAGAGTCTATCGTCTCTGGGACCCCATATCTAGGTATTACTTCTTCCAGCAAGGCTTTTGTTACTGTCCGAGCTGTCTCCCTGGCAGTGGGGATTGCTTCCACATAATGTGTTAAATGATCCACTATAACCAAAAGATATTTCAGTCTCCCTACCTTGGGGAGCTCAGTAAAGTCTACTTGCAGATTTGAAAAGGGCTTCTTTGCCACTGGCCTCCCACCCAGGGGCAGTTTCCTTAGGTTTTTCCTGTTTACCCGTAGACAGGTTGGACAACTCCTAGTAATCCCTTTCGCTAAGTCATGTAGGCCCACCGTCATGTAATGGGTGGCAAAGTGATCCACCAGTCCTTGAGCGCCCCAATGCGTTCTCTGGTGTAATTTACTGAGCATCCGCTGAGCTATGGCTCTAGGTAGAACTTCCCTCCCATCCTTTAACAGCCATTTCCCCGATTTCTCTTTTATTCCTAATTTTGCAAGCTTCTCCTGTTCTTCTATTGTAAATATCAGCTTATCCTGGGTAGTTGACTCAGGGTCTTTTGGGGTATCTACAAGGTCTTTCCTAACTCCTTCACTTAAGGTTAGTGTTTTAATAATTTCAGCTTTCTTTGCCTCATAATCTGCCGCATTGTTACCCCTACTCCGGTAATCCATTCCCCGTTGATGCCCTTTTAAATGGACCACCGCTATCCTTGTAGGGCCTCTCAAAGCCCTCAGGAGGGCTACTATTAGCTTCCGATGTATTAAGTCCCTTCCCTGTGAGTTCACGAAGCCCCTTTCTTCCCATAATTTCCCAAAAGTGTGTACCACCCCGTACCCATATTTAGAATCTGTATAGATGGTCCCCTCTTTTCCTTCTAATAGTTCCAAGGCTCTTAGGATAGAGTATATCTCGCAGGCCTGGGCTGACCATGTTTTGTCTAGGGCTCCAGATTTGATTACTTCTAGGTCAGGCCCCCCCACTATGGCATATCCTGATCTTCTTTGACCCTCGACTACTCTGGATGATCCATCAACAAACAATTTCTCTCCAGTTTCTAATTCTTCTTCCTCTAGGTCAGGTCTAATTTTAGTTTGTTCTTCTATAGTGATTACACAGTCGTGCATTAGTGATTCAGTTTCGGGCTCTCCGAAAAGGAAGGAGGCTGGATTTTGCAGAGTGGTGGTTTCTAAGGTAAAATTAGGGGTTTCTAATAAAATCCCTTCATATTTCAGGAGCCTGGCATCAGATATCCATTTATCTGCTTTCTGTTGCATCACACGTGGAGTTAATACTTTTAAAGTAGCATTAAAAGTGATTTTCCGTGACTCTTCTACTAGTGTTGCACACCCTGCAATTATTTGCAGACAGCTAGGCCATCCCCTACTCACGGGGTCTAGGATTTTAGATAGATAGGCAATAGGTTTCTTTTTCCCTGCCCAATCCTGAGTAAGTACCCCGTACGTTACCCCATCTGTGGTATTAACAAATAGAAAGAAGGGTCTATTTAGGTCCGGGAGGCTCAAGACTGGAGCGTGGACTAAGGTCTCTTTTAATTCTTGAAATTTAGATCTTTCTTCTTCTGTCCACTTAAGATGACCATCCTGGGTGAGTTTGTGATATAAAAATCTTGCTTTCCCACTATAGTTTTCAATCCACTGTCTACAATATCCCGTAAGTCCTAATACTTGACGAATTTGTCGTTTATTTTGTGGTAGAGGGAGAGACAGAATTGCTTGCACCCGGTCTGGGTCAATTCTCTTTTCTCCCTTTTTCAAATAATGTCCCAGGTATTTAACTTCCTCTTCTACAAATTGTAACTTCGCTTTGGAGACTTTTAACCCCTTGGATCCTAAGTAATTTAATAACTTGATACTCTCCTCCCGGACTTTGTCTTCTTCGCTCCCTGCTATTAACAAGTCATCCACATATTGAATTAGTTTCACTTCTGAGGCTGTCTTATAATCTTGTAAAACTTGTTCTAGGGCTTGCCCGAATAAATTGGGGGATTCCGTAAACCCTTGGGGTAACACAGTCCACCGAAGTTGCTGCCGCCTTCCTGTATCGGGGTCTTCCCACTCGAAGGCAAAATAATCTCGACTAGACTCGTCTAGAGGGCAAGCCCAAAAAGCATCTTTCAGATCTATAACACTATACCACTCGTTCTCAGGTCCTAGTTTGCTTAAAAGAGTATAGGGGTTTGCCACCACTGGGAACCGGGCTACGGTTCTCTTATTGATTTCCCTAAGGTCATGCACCAATCGGTAGGATCCATCTGCCTTTTTTACTGGCAGGATCGGGGTATTGAAAGGCGACATACATGGTTCTAGCAGTCCTTTGTTTAACAGCCTTTCAACTTCAGGTTTTAACCCTTTCCTCCCTTCTAGTGAAATTGGATACTGTTTTATTCTTACCGGGACCTCGGGATTCCTGATTTTTACTGTAAATGGGGTTATATTTAATTTGCCCACGGTTCCTGGATTATACCATACTTCAGGGTTTATTTTCTCTTCGTCTTCTAAACGGAGGGGGCAGAGTCTAATCTTTAACTCTTTTTCTACTACTTCAATTTGAATTCCTAATTCAACAATCAAGTCTCTCCCTAACAAATTGTAGTCCGCTTCAGGAACTAATAGGAAATCACCCACCCCCATCTTAGTTCCTGATTCTACCATCACCTCTTTAATAATTTGTACTTCAAATGGTTCCCCCTTAGCCCCTATTACTGTGGCTGTCTGTTTCGATAAATTACAGCCCTGAGGCAGGAATTGAATAGTAGATCTCTCTGCCCCCGTATCGACCAAGAAATTTATTTCCTGGCTCTGGGGACCCACCTTCAATTTTATCAAGGGCTCTTTTTGATGTTTCCCGGTCCCCATAAAATAGAGCCCCTGACTCCCCTATTCGATTTTGAACTCCTCCTCGTCCTTAAGCCTCCTTCTGCACTCCTTTTTGAAATGTCCCTTCTTACCACAATAATAACACACCTTTTCTCCTACCTTTCCCTTGTCACCCTCCCTATTCCGAGTGACTCTCTTCTGTCCTTCCTCCGCTCGCCTGCTTTCCCTTACCGCAGCAACCATCATTTTCACCTGCTTCTTCTGACTTTCATCCTCTCTTCGGACATAAACCTTCTGTGCCTCTCGCAATAATTCCTCTAAACCCCTGTCCTGCCAATCATCCATTTTCTGTATCTTTCTCCTAATATCATCCCAGGACTTAGAGACAAACTGGACTTTAAGAATTGCCTGTCCCATTGGGTCATTCGGGTTTAACCCCGAGTACAGCTGAAAACTTTTCCTTAACCTCTCCAACCATTCAGTGGGGGTTTCATCCTTCTTTTGTCTGTCATTAAATGCTTTATTTATGTTCTGGCCCCTAGGAACGGACTCTTTTATGCCATCAATTAATATGGTCCGAAAGTCCCGCATGTTAGCTCTATGGACCGGATCCTGGTTATTCCAATTGGGATTCTCGAGAGGCCATTTGGTATCGGCCCGCTGCTGGGCATGTGCAGGTTGAGCATCCCAGACCCGCATACCAGCAGTTCTTATCATGTTCTTTTCCTCAACCGTGAATAAAATGTTAAGTATAGATTGTAATTCCTCCCAAGTGTATATATTAGGACCTAAAAATTGATCCACCCGCTCTGCCACGCCCAGGGGGTCTTCTAACAAATTTCCCATCTCCTTCTTAAAGTCTCTAACATCCCCTGAACTCAAGGGCACCGAAATGAACCCAATCCCCGGCTGTGGTCCCCCCATGGGCATTTCCCTTAAAGGAAATAGTTTGCCTCGCGTCTTACTTCGGGTAAGAGGACCACGCGAGCCTGAGGGTTGATCAGAGTCTGAGTCTGATTCTTCCTCATCCGATTGTGGAGGAGGAGGGGGTGCATTCGGCGCAGGGGGAATGTAAGGCGGGGGTGCAATAATTACTTCTTCTGATCGCCCCTTCTTTTTCTTTCCCCCTGAAACCTCCGAGAGTTTAAACACGAGCACCTCCGGTTTTTCTGTCCAGACTCGGGCATAGGCACTCTCCTCAGGGTTAGGAGGTTGTTTAGTGTTTATCCAACCATTTAACAGTTGCTTTACCCAGTCTTCTGAGGACCCAAAGATGGGCCAAAAAACACCTTTAGAAATCTCTTGTCCTCCCCATACTTCTATGCAATAGTGTATCATCTTTGCTTTATCCTTCCCAGGTGCTCCTGGAAAGTGCTCCCAATTCGTCAGCATAAACCCTAAGGGACTATCCTTAGGAATTGGGGGAAGTTTTACCCCCACCGGGGAGGGGGATTTACTCTTACTCTTCCCCTGCCCCATGTCCTCCGGAGTACCTTCAATCACTCACGACAGCACAATCACTTCCCCTGGTTCGTGGCCCAGGCCCTCGCGAGCTCTGGAAAACGCACTACTTAAGGGTCCACAATCACTTGGAGAATCCGGCTGCCGGTTCTCCTCTCATTCACACACACACTCGCCATACTCCGGGATCCCGAACCCCGCCCGGACGGATCCCTCTATACTTACGCGTCCTGCGTCTTCGTCCGGACTTTGTGCACAAAATTTAAGGGGTACCTTGGGCCCGCTTCCCTTTTTTTTTTTTTTGCTTTCGCTTTCTAGGCTTTTAGGTTCGTCGGTCGGGATGAGGGTAGAAACCCCGGTTTGAGTCCGCTCAAAGGAGCGGAATCGTGGCGCCCCTCTCAGAGAGAGGTTCCCCAGATCCGCGATCCGAGTCACGGCACCAAATTGTTATGAACGAGCACAATAGGCTTTCTAATCCAATTAAAAAGATTTATTAATGGTAGGAAACGAAAGCAAATCAGCGCGCTGGGCAGCAGTTATTCCAACTACCGCATTTTCGTGCCCCATTCCCCCCCAACTTATTGGGTCTTCTCCTCCGGAAGTGTGATGTTCTGGTGTCTTTTCTGCGCAGGTGCACTCTGTTGCTAGGTGGTCGTTTTCTGCCTTTTGGTGGTCGTGGGATGAAGGCCAGTAGTCTTCCTCAAGGTTGCTCCTGTGATCTGGGAATTCTCTCAAAACAAGAAATGTTATCTCTAGGCACGTTTACTCGCATTCCACAAGATTACGGAACTGTCCTTGAAGATATTCGCTTAGGTGCTTTGATGCCTAACAACCTCCACTCCCTAAATTAGTTTTAACTCCCTAAAACAGTGTGTAACGAAGTTGTCCTTGAGAGATATTCTGGAATGCTTGGCAAAATGTGAACATGTTCAGACAAGTGAAAACTCTAAGTGAAAATTCTATTTTATAGATGTGAAAACTCTATATTATGAACAAAAAGGCCTTATTTTCCTAACAGGGTGAACCATACATTTTGAGGGGTGAAAGGGAACAGTCCATTTAACCTTTGGATCCCTCCGTAGGTGAGGGTTATTGTCCAGCCAGTAGGGGGCATGATATTCATCCTGGCTGTACTATTGTGGTTCTTAATCATACTTATCTATCCTTCCCAACAGCAGGCTGAACAATACATGTCCCGAGAGTGATTAACACTCATGATCGTGTTGAGATGTATCTCCCTCATTGCCGATGCGCTCTTCTCCCCGATGCCTTTCCCCTGCCCCGGCTAGCTCTGGGGGAGAAGGGGCGGGCAGGTTTCTAGCGCTTCCCGCTGGACCCTCACAGGGCTTTGGGGAGCGCTATCGGAGTTTGGAGAGCAGTCAGCGACCCCACGGCGAATTATGAAGAGAGTCTTTCTCCGGGGGGCGAATTCCATTTATTGTAATCCAACGGGGAATACAATAACTCAAAGGGGACCAGGCGTGCCGCACCTGCGTTTGCCGGAGCGGCGCGGGCAGGGCGGAGCGCGCTGGAGCCAGCCAGAGAAAGCGCGGAGTGAGCTGCGCGAACGAACTAAATACGGAACGGGGGAAAACCGGGCAGCCAATGGGGTAAAACCGCGGGGGGTTCGAGGGTGGTGGGATACGGGGGTACATCCAATGAAGGACAGACAGGGGAAGGGTCCCAGGTACTCTGCCTATCGCCCGGTGTCCTGGGTGGAAGATTCTAGGTGGAGGGGAAGGGACACCGAGTGACAGACAGGCATCTGGGGTAAACAGGGGGGATGACTTGGCATTTTTGGGGATAACAGACACGCGGGGAGAGACGGGAAAATCCGGGGAGAACTGTTACAGAACCGGCGGTACATGGAACAAACCTATACATAATACAAATGTAATAAAACATAAAAAACACAACTCCACACCTCATGGCTCTGGCTATCTCAATCTCGGATATTTATTGCATATTTTCCACGCACAGTGCTCTCACCACCATACATGGATGGACAGACTGCTCTTAGGATTTTTCCTTTCAAGGATGCTTTGCCAAGAGGGGAAAAAACAACAGCTCAGTTTTTTCATTTTTGGGACCACAGTCCTCCCCATTTTCTTCCTCCCCTGGGGCCGAGGGTCTCAAGAACAGAGATCATCTTCTTTTATTCTTCTCTGAAAACAGGGGGCGTCACCACAAGCCTCCACAACTTTTCTCTGTTCACTCCACTCCTGTCTTTTTCCTCAGCTGCTGAAGCAGGTTTCTTGGCTCACCACGCATCCTACTAAATACAGTCTCTCTGTCGGAGGAGAAAATTGGTTAAGTCTATGGCTAAGAAGAAAAAGTCCAGCCAAAAGCCACTACCACCATCTTCCCCCCAGTCTTCTTTTCCTAACATCCCAGGTCCCAGGCTGTCTCTCTTTCTCTCTTTCATACCAAGGAGGAGTAATATTTCACAAAGCTTTCATTTCTCAAGGAAGGGTTAAAAGTCTCAGATTTCCCAGACACCTGGCTCTATGCCCGGATCTCCAGCTCCCACGGCTGGGCACCTTCCTTCTTCCCCCCCCCCCCCCCCGCCCGCTCTTCTCCTTCCCCGTGGTGTACTGCTGACAGACCATCGCTCTCTCTCTCTCTCTCTCCAGGAAGACTCTGGGGAGGGGGGAAAGCAGACATCCCAGATTTCCCTCAACCCTTCCATCTGCAGGGGGCCAGCCCGGTTCCAGTCCATCCACCCTTTGTCCTACCTCAGTCAGGCCACAGGACTTCCCCTCCCCCACCCAGCCACGGACTGGGCAGAGGAGTGTCTGCACTGCACTCTGCCTGGAACCAAAGAGAGCGTTCCCCTGGGAGTTTTGGCTTTTAACCCCTCTGTGTTCTCAGAGGCATGTCCAGCCTTCAGTTGGTCAGCCCAAGTGCCAATATCCAACCCCAAACACTGACTGGGCACTCACAGCCCAGAATTCAAAACTTTTTATATCACCCAATAATATTCCATTTTTTTGAGATGTGACAAATTCTCGACATATATTCAATTTCTGTTTCATCTACCTTTTGTCCATATTTTTCTTGGAGATTTGGTGATGGCAGGGAATTACAGGGAAATGTGACCATATTTCTCCCCTGACTGCCTTGGGGACCCTCTGAGAGTTCATTTTTAATTATGGATTTCAATTTGAGTTCTGAAATTTCCCCTTTTCAAGAGACATGGGTTTTGTGCTGTTGATAGAATCCAATTCAACATTTGAATGACCAATTTCATTAGAGTTTTTCTGAATATCATGATTTTCAACCCCACATGATGTTGTTAACGCTGGAATTTACCGTCTGCAGAGTGGGTGTGAAAAACACGTTCATTCAGCTGTGAAAACTTAAAAAGTTTATTAAAGGACAATAGAAGACAAGGACCAGAGAGCAAAGGTTATTATGGCCGGGTGCATCTTGGCACTGAGCCAAGACCACACTGCTACCTTTGGGGATACTCCTGAAACAGAGATTTTTGGAGTTCACTTAAGTTAACAAAATTAATTAGGCATTTGTATTCTAGCTTGTAGAGTTATGTGTTGAATTTTAACCTTGTACTTAAGAAACCTCTGCCATAGTAGAAAAGGGCATAAGAAAATGCAAATTTCTGAAGCTTATTGCACAAAGAACAATGCCTAAAAATGCAAAGAACCCAGATAAAGAGGTTTCCCCATCTCCAAACCTATCAAGACTGACAGACGTATACAGATAAGTACCGAAGGACCAAAAGCGCACACCAAAAGCTCACATGCAGAGAGGGAGAATTCAAAAGTTCAGTCATGAGGGAGACCAAAATCTTCAGCCCCAAGAGACCACCAGAGACCCCCGCAGGACCACCACGGCAAACCACGCATGCCCAGAAGCGTGTAGACCTATTTAGCATGAGAGGGCAAGGACAGGTGGGGCCAGGGGTTGAATATGCATGGAAAAGTTGTGTAATGTATTGCATATGGAACACCTTTGTGAATAAAGGTGTGGGTCAGACTAAGGCTCGGGGCACAAGTTTTTGGAGAGATATTTCACTTGTGTCGGGCGCTGACAATACATATCCACTTCATAACTACCCCAGGTTTTTCACTCCTTAAATGCCTTTTCCCTTACATCAACCTGTTACATATTCATAGACCCTTATGCATTGTAAACTTTCTTCCCAAAGTAGTTTATGTATTCCAGGAACTGTTTAGCATGGCTCGTCCTTGGTTCTACCTTTTTAGAGCATGCAGATTCCTTGGTTGTGGTTTTTAGTCCATTCTTATCATCTCCAGGTTTTGGGCCTTGGTCCATATTGTCTTCAGACGGTGAGTGCTGATAGTTGCCATATCTGCAGCAGGTCTCCTCATCATATGTTCGTTGGATGTTATCCCAGCCAAGCAGGCATTTTAACACGAGCATAGCTATTTCACTACTATGTCTAAGCTTAATAAACAGTAGAAATACAAATGATATCTTTGTAACAAAGTTACTGTAACATCACACATATAAAATCCATTTTAATATTTGTGAAAAAACAGTATTATAATATGTATCTATAACAGTGGGTTTTCTTAATTATGTCAATTCTAATTTTTCTTCTAAGGTTTTTGGGTTTTTTCTAGGTCTTGTTTTTATTTATCATGTCCTCTTATCATTTCTTTTCACCACTTACATGCAGTCTTTAAATATGATGCAAGTGCAAAGCAATTATAGTTTCTTCATTTATGTTCTCTTGGATTTTTTCCCACTCAAACTAGCTGTCCACTGGAAGAGGATTAACACTAGGCTGCTGCAGAGTTTGATAAGTCTTTAGTCTGATGGTTTGAACCATTTGCCATTATCCTGCTTTGACCTTTGTGAGAAACAACCGCCCACTTTTTAAAATTTTAAAAGGTGTATTAAACCTTAGCAAAAATAAAAATTACAAAAAAAAGACTAAATAAGGAAAAATTGTAGCGCTGGGAGCGCCCCCCCCTTCCTCCGTGAAGATGTAGGAGGGCTCTAGGACAGTTTGGGTGGATACAGATGAGAGATCTCTGTTGGTTGCTCTTGGAAGATAGGGTTTATTCAGGATGGTGAGAGGTCTTACCTTGAGCTGCTAGACACAGCACGTGGCAGGGCTGGAGGTGATGGGGGAGGGGAGAGACAAAGGGAAGAGCAGGGACTCCAAGAGGAGGGATCCAGGAGGAGGGAGGAAGTTCCAAGAGGGCGTCTGGCCCCTCGGAGACCACTTATCAGGGGGGCTTCAAGGTGGGCTGGAACAAGACCTGGGCCAATGGGGTTACAGACACTTGATGTTTCAGGGGAGGGTTACAGGTGTGGGGTGAACCATACATTCTGGGGGGTGAGATGGAACAGTCCATTTGACTTTTGGACCCCTCCGTAGGTGAGGGTTATTGTCCAGCCAGTAGGGGGCATGATATTCATCCTGGCTGTACTATTGTGGTTCTTCTGCTAGACAATCATATTTATCTATCCTTCCCAACATCCCCCCCCCGACATGTCTGATGACCACATGGCTGGCTCCTCTTCATAATGGATGCTTCACCTTTTATATCTCTAGCCCCTCCTAGAGCCTTGTCAGTCAACTTCTTTCTTGCTGTCCAGTGGTAGAAGTCACTTTCTTGCATTCTGATTGGAGGTCAGGTGCCGCCATAGTAACAAGCCAACCTTCCCAAATCCCCGTATTACCAATGCCATCCCATGATAACACATACTGGGGGGAGGACACTGAGGATATTGCAGTAACATAACTATGCATCTATAAAACTTCTTTTAACATATATATAATGTTCATCCCTTAATTGTGAAAGCCAACCATTTACTCATCTATAATAAACCCCCCCTTTTCTTTTTATAAGTCATTTGGCTTGAAAAATTAACCCTTATCTTTAATTCTGATAATTTTCTCTCACTTCTCAGAAATAAAAAATTTTAATGAATCATGCTGATAGTAAAAGGGTTTTTAAATCATGGGGATTTGGGGAGTTAGAAGGAAAGTTAGGCTTAGTAGGCCCTGGGAAAATACCCTGGGAAAGTATTGGCCTTGTACTTGCTAGAACTGCACCTGTGTAGCTAGTATATGATAAATGATATAATTGTTAGGTGTGATGATTTTTTAGTAATTAAATATAATTACTGTTTAATCATAAGAAGAATCATGAGAAACTGTGGTCAGGGGCTGGAGAAAGATCACAAGAAACTCGTGCTTGAATAATGTCAATGTATACAATGGAACAATATAAGTTTAATAATTAATATGTAAGTTATATAATGATAGAATATAAAATACGTTCAGCTCGAAAGCCATGTTGGAGTCAGATTTGGGTCTGTACCCCTGATTCACAGAGCTCTTAATATAAGCACCTGCATATAATCATATCCTGTGATTATGTGTCTTCCTGAATGCTAACAATGCTAGTATCTGTTGATGTGGGTAAAGACAGAGGGAACACATACAATCTCAGGTTCTCTTTAGGCCCACTTATTGATGAATTGGTTGGACAGACAAAAAGGACTCTTAGAGGTCCGGTATGGCTTTTTACTCCGATCTACCATGCCTATGGGGTTGTTACCCATAGCAGGTGTATCTTAGTGGTGAGTAGAGAAGCCAATTCGGTCTTGCCCTCCAGTCCTTGTTAATTACACCTGTGTTGGGTGTTGAAAGGAAAAGACAGCTGAGGAATGATAGAGGTCTAGTATGGTTTTTTTGCCCCTACCTTACCATGTCTACGGGTTTGCTTCCTGCAGCAGGGCTATGGAATCTTCTCCGTGCCAAACACAGGGGTCAACCCAGTCTTGCCCTCTATTTCTTGTCTTTCCAAGCATACCACCCCAGCACCTCTTAAGGTTGTCTCTGTCCCTCCCCTCAACAAATGCTTGCAATCTCCATTTATTAAATCAAGACAATTACATCGATGGCAGGTATGGTTTAAACTCTCTGACTAAAGTGGAAAACAACCCTTAGGCTGGCTGATGGGAGCTTGATTTCATTTTTTTTTTCCTTCTTCAGACTTCTTTGATTATCTTTCTGTCTCTGCTTGAGAGTTGCACAGCCAACACAGTGATTGGCAGTACCTGGTAGGACCGTTCCCACAAGAATTCAAATTCTTCTTCCTGAGGACTTATTTTATAAAGGGTTACTGATGATATTTTGTCCTCAAGAGGTAGAGCCCTTGACATCTCTAGTCTTCTACCTCCCCTCTTTGCTAGTTCTTAAAAATCTTCAGGTCCTCTTCCCTTTGGGGGAAATTTATCTTGAAATGTCCATTTTCCTTATAAGAAAAACAAAATTTGTCATTCTCTACTGGAAGTTAACATTACTTTGGCTTTTTCCTTTGCTTTTTCTTCATCCCTCCTGACATATACATTCTGTGCTTCTCTTAAGAGATCCTCCAATTCCCTTTCTTGCCAATTGTCTAATTTCTCCAAATTTCTCCGTATCTCTAGCCGCGAATGGGTGACTGCCCTAGATTGCAAGGCAATATGTATTCTATTTGCCATCTGTTAGAGGTGTGGCAGTTATCTTCTGTTAACTGGGCAGTTTTCTTTATCTCTTCCACAAACCAATCCTCCCCCTGGGGAGAC
The DNA here is from genome assembly GCF_048771995.1 of Taeniopygia guttata. Lineage (NCBI taxonomy): Eukaryota > Metazoa > Chordata > Aves > Passeriformes > Estrildidae > Taeniopygia > Taeniopygia guttata. The sequence goes on from NC_133064.1 coordinate 16,127,490, forward strand.
ATCTGCTGTTAATGGCCTATTGAATGTCACTGCATGACTGATAAAAATCACAGAATCCCATTGTGAGATGCTCTGCCCAGAGGGAGGAGCCAAGCATTCCTAACTCAATATAATCTGAGTTTTTGGGACACCAGACTCAGCCTTTCCACTGGATTCCCAGAGGAACAGCTGGGTTTCCCACTGGATCTTCAGAGGAAGACTACACCCTTCTACAGGATCACTGCTCTAACAGAACCACATCTGCCACTCCAGGAGGACTGCAGCCATTCCAATTTGGACTGCTACCAACACCCTGACCAAAAGGGGGTCAGGTTGTATTCTGACTCTGTCAGTGGTTTTTCTTTTGTATTATTGCATGTATTTTGGTGTTTTGGTTTTTTTTTTTCCTTTTCCTAATAAATTGTATTTCTGGCTTGGAGTGTCTCACTAGTTTTACTTTCAAACAAGAACAGTGACAAAATATGTTTTTTATAAGATCTGTCCATCTGTTGTTTCAGGGTTTGATACCTGAATATTGCCTCATATTTTTCCTCAATCTTTCTAGCCACTCTGTTGTGGTTTCCTCTCTCTTTTGTTGGTCATCAGATGCTTTGCGGATATTTTGGCCCTGTGGGTCCGCGTCTTTAATACCCCTTATAATTAATGTTCTATATTCTTCCATGTTTTGCCTTCCCCCAGTGCTGTTGTGGTCCCAACTAGGGCACACTGTGGGCGATTTCAGGTGCCCATGAGGTCCTTGCATGTGTTCCCTTTCCCATATCTGTATCCCAGCCACCCGGATCATCTGTCTTTACTCTGGTGTAAATAACATGGCCATTATTGATTGCATTTATTCCCAGGTATAAATATTGGGGCCTAAAAATTGGTCTAATTGTTTTGCCAGTCAATGGGGTCCTCTAGTAATCCTTTTAATTCTTTTTTGAACATTCTCATGTCAGAGGAATTGAGAGGTACAGTTATGAATCCGATTTCTCCCTTCATCTCCCACTTGGGGTACTTCCCTCAGGGGATATAATCCCGCTGCTTGGTTCCCATGCCCTGATCTGTTTTCTTCCATTGTGCATCTCTGTTTCTGGTGTTTTGGCTAGGCCCATCAGATGGTAGGGGAGGTGCCATTTGGTCTACTGGAGGTGAAGGGGGCAAGTGTTCTAATGAGTCCCATTCTTTATTTTCTGATACCTTAAACACACTCGCCCTTGAAGGTAAAATCTCCCCTTCCCAGCAGGCAACATAGTCACTCTCTTCCTGATTTAATGGTTTCTTAGCTCTTACATAGATGTTTAATGCCTGACATAGCCATCCTTCATCTGATCCATATCTCGGCCAGTATACATGGCTCCTCTTAATTTCACTTCTGGTCCATTCTAACATGCAGTACTGAACCATTTTGCTCTCGTCCTTATCTCTGGTATTGGGGTCATATTTCCACCGGGCTAATTTCCTTCCCAAAGGACTATCTGGGGGTATGCCCATTGGTAACCTCCTCAATTTCTGCCTCTTCCCTTGGGGATTCGCTACTCACCCATAGTCCCATCCTGACTGGTGGATCACAGGTTCTCCCCCGACAGTGCCTGCCTTTCCAACCACAGACCCTTCTGACAGAACCCGCCACCCCTAATCAGCCAATAACACACTCTCCCAGCAGGGCCCGCCTCCCTAAGAAGGGAGAGGGAAAAAGAAACAAGAAGGGAGGCTAGAGAAGGAAAGGAGAAAGAGAGAGTGAAAAGAGAAAAAGAAAAGAGGAAAAAAGAAAAAGAGAGAAAGAGAAGAAGAAAATAAAGAAAAAAAGAGAAAAATAAAGAAAAAATTTACCTCTCTTCCGAAAAGTAAAAAAAAAAACTCGCCTAAGATCCAGCTTGGTGCCTGCTGTTCCTCTCCTCCTCGGCTTGTTGCTTTGGTCCCACAGCCTTATGCCAGCGAGTGTCACAGGGGAGCCGGTCTGCGGCCGGCTTGGCCTGCCCCTGGCTCAGTTAGAAAGAAAAAAAGAAAGTAAAAAGAGAGAGAGTAAGAAGGAGAAAAAACCCGAAAAACCCTTGCTTTTCCCCTGGCAGGCTGGAATAAGTAAAAAAGCCACTCTACCTTCAGAAATCCTCCTGCACGATTGGGTCTGCCCTTCTACTCTTTTCACAGCCGGGGTCTTGCACCCCAGTGCTCTTTGGCGCTCTAGGGCAACCACTGAATGACCTCCCTCACATGGGCTCCCATGGCCCTGCGCTGTGACTCCAGCGCTGCTTGCAGTCCCTGGCCTCGCTCTGCCTGGGCTCACACTGAACGAGAGCCACGCCTGGACTTCTGCGCCGCTGCCGCTCCTGGTGAACCTCCCTCATGTGTGCTCTCATGGCCCTGCTCTGCTGACCTGGGCTGTGCCAAGAACTGGGAAAAAAACCTCCCCCAAGTCCAGTGGCTCTCAACCTGGCAACCCTCAGGTGTTCTTGAGCACCCCAAGTCCAGCAACTCTTACACACACACTCCAAGCACACTCTTGGACTCTCACACACATGCAAATACTCACAATTTTCATCTGCTTTTTTCCCCCCCTTTTCTTTTTCATTATTTAGTCCTCTGCTGTCCCTGGGGGATACTTGCAGTCATCGGTGGTCGCAGGGAAACTCGACTGAGCTGACAAAATTGGAAGCGTACACCTCTCATTTGAAATCTCTTACGGCCATAGAGAATAGGTATTTTATCCCAGACGAGCGAGTCCCATTTGTGAGAAACCACTGCTCACTTTAAAATTTTTAAAGGTTTATTAAACCTTAACAATAATACAACAAAAGGACTAAATAAGGAAAAATAGGCATGGGAACCTCCCTTGCGGCTGCCTACCACGTGGCTGGCTCGTCTTCAAGATGGATGCTTCACCTTTTATATCTCTAGCCCCTCCTAGAGCCTTGTCAGTCAACTCCTTTCTTGCTGTCCAGTGGTAGAAGTCACTTTCTTACATTCTGATTGGAGGTCAGGTGCTGCCATAGTAACAAGCCAACCTTCCCAAATCCCTGGATTACCAAGACCATCCCATAATAGCACATACTGGGGGGACCACATTGCAATAACATAACTATACATTTATAAAACTTCTTTTAACATGCATACAATGTTCACCCCTTAATTGTGAGAGCCAACCATCTACTCATCTATAACACTATGCCAAAAAATGTCACAAATGGATGTGGGGGTTTAGATATGTCCCTGCCTTTTGCCCAGGCCTCTGGCAGCAGGCAGTAGCTTTATTGAGGTGGCCAGCACCCCAAAACCTATTCTCATTCACAAGTTCTTTAATAATGGTTGATTCGGTGTATTATAGAATTAATAATTTATTTAATAGACATAAAACTAACAGACATAAGACTTAAAACAAATGATTATTTGAATCCCAAAACTGGGCAAGAAAATAAAACTCTTTAGTCAGTGTTAAAAATGACCAGATAATATTGGCTTTCACATTTATGTATTAGCTTTTGCATGTTGCTGTTGATTACAAGTATTTAGATATTGTACAAATTATAATTCTTTTTAGCTGCTTGTTAATATAACATAATCAGCTTAAGTAAAGGGAAACTTTAGCCAATTTGGGGTTAACATGGGAATTAAGGGATTGAAGAGGAGAGGAATTGCCTGTAATTTCGACTGCAGAAATCCTAATTCCGAGGTAGTACTGCACTTGACCCATGTCTGATGGCCTATAGGAATCTAGGTTATATTGGACGGTTAGGATAGTTAAAAGGCTCTATGTTATAGAGCCTGCAAAAGGAGAGAGGCAGGGCCTCAGCCCCAATATATCCTTGAGGCATGACTGGTTTCACTGATCTGGAGTATTTAGCTGCTAAGAAGAGAAACACTGCCTGAGAGATCTGAGAAACAGATTAGGTCTGCTTGACAACAGGGCTTTTAAGAACCTTGTAGCAGAGCCTTTTGTCCTAGGTTATAATATTGGGGTGTATTCCATTACCACCTTGAGCGGCAATTCCTTTTTTTTTTTTCTTATCTCATGACTCAGAGATAAGTCCCTCCAGGAGGACCTGTTCTTTTAGCAACATGACTGATAAGATCACAGCATTCTATTGTGAGATGCTCCGCCCAGAGGGAGGAGCCAAATGATGCCATCAAGGATATAAGCGGGGTTGTGCAGACAGCAAGTAGATCCCCTCTTCCAAGAGGAACAGCTGAGACCTTCTCTACACTGGACCTCCAGAGGGAAACTACATCAGTCTACAGGACCACCGCTTGGACAGAACCATATCTGCCACCACCGCCAGGTGTCAGGTTGTATCTCTAACTCTGTCAGTGGTTCTTCTTTTGTGCTATTGTATATATTTCGTTCTTTGTTCCCTTTTCCTAATAAATTGTATTTCTGACTTGGAGCCTCTCACTGGTTTTGCTTTTCAAACCAGGACACCTTTGAAGTTCATTTATGTATTGGAGGTTTTTGAAAGTATGCCAGTAACTGAAGACAATTTTAAGTTTATTATTGTGTAAACCTGTGTGAGGTGTATGTGTATATCCCTCATTTTGTGTGACTTACCAGAGAAAGACAACGTGCTTGTTGCATTATTTTATAATAAAAATTTTGTGTTATTTGTATGAGTTCAATTTTGTGTTTGAGTTGTGGGTGTGAGCCTTCAGTCTTGTGTGAGTGTAAAACCTGTCATAAGAGGTGGTACTGTACCACCTCTCGCAGGAGTGCCTGGTGTCGGGAGTGTCGTAAGGTGAAATTTGGAATCAAATTTCAGGCAATAAATTTCCTAATTTCTGCAGGACATTAAGAAGTAGGTAGCCCAAGGTTAGGAAAAGCCTGGAGGGAAGCAGAAGCTGAGTCATGACAGGCAGAAATCATGAAAGTAATATGTGGAAGACAGAATTTATTTCCCAGGATTTGGACTACATCTGAGGACAATTGGGAAAATACCTGTAAGGAGTGTAGTTAGATTCGAGTGGAAGCTAAGAAAGAAGAAAGGCCACTTGGGGTGGTGTGGGAGGTGCTGGGACAAACAAATCAGAATGGGACATAAAGCAAGCAAAGAGAAAGCACCGATGGATATACCTCCCCATAGCCCCCTTGGAATAAAATTGGCACAGTAGGAGCATAACCCTGACACAAAGAATAAAAATAAGATCAAAACTATACATTATTGTATGATCTAGTGCACCAAAGAAGAGATAAGGCCAGACCATTTATTCTGGCCCCTACATAGGTTTTTGAAAGGGAAATATGCCAAGATTTAAATACTTATGTAAATGACAAGAAAGCAGTCAGCCAAGAAGAAAAGGATTATGCCGCTTGCTGGGGGAAGGTAAACTCTCTGGAAAAGTGAAGGTGTTTAAATTAGAAGAAGACAAAAAATTGGGACCCCTTAGACTGTCTTTCACCCCCATATCCGCCAGCACCTAATGCAACCTATCCACCCTGTGACAGGCCTAGTCAAAATACCCGGGGAAGAGCGGCTCAGCAGGAGGAATTCAAAAAGGAAGACCAAGCAGTATCAGTATACCCCCCCCCCCCGCCCGAAGCTCCATTGGGGGAGGCACAGGGGATTGAGTTTATCACTGTCCCACTCAATTCCTCCAAAGTGAGAGCATTCAAAAAGGAATTAAGATGTCTACTTGAAGACCCTATTGGATTAGCAGAACAAGTAGACCAGTTTTTGGCACCTAATATTTATACTTGGGATGAAATATAATCATACAATCTATACTAAACCTTTTGTTTACATTCAAAGAAAGACAGACAAGACCTGAGCTGCAGGTATGTGAATATGGGAGACGGAACATGTAAACAAACCCCCTGGGGAGGATAAAATGCCATTGCAGTGCCTGATGTGGGACCAAAATAATCCCAGGGGAAGGAAAAACATAGAAGGGTACAGAGCATTAATTATCAGGGGAATTAGGGAAGCAGCTCCCCATAATCAGAACACCCATAAAGCGTTTACAGAGCGACACAAAAAAGGAGGAAACTCCAACTGAATGGATGGAGAGGTTAAAAACAAATATGAGACAGTACTCAGGAATGAACACTGATACGGAGGCTGGACAAACACTGTTAAAAGTGACCTTTGTCACCCATTCGTGGCCAGATATGAGAAAGAAGCTAGAAAGATTTGAGGATTGGCAAGACAAAGGGTTGAACAACCTGTTAGAAGAAGCCCAAAAGGTACATGTACGAAGGGACAAAGAGAGAGCAAAGGCAAAGGCTAAGGTAATGGCAGCTGCTATAGCCAAAGGAAACCACAGGACTAACACCCACTCCTTTAAGGAGGTGAGGCCCCAATTGAGCCAAAACAAGGGGGGCCAGGAGGAATTTAAGGCAAACAGAGCTCCCTGGGGAAGGGGTCCTAAGGACGAAAAAGGGGAAATTAATACCCAGGGCCCAATCTGTCACTATTGCAAGGAAATTAGACACTTAAGGTGAAGCTGCCCACAGAGAGAAAAAGATGTGAAAGTTTTTTGTGAGGCTTGAGAAACAGATGAATAGGGAGGTCAGGGGCTCTATCTCCTGGGATTAAAACATTAGCAGGAGCCTTTGATAACTTTAAAAGTAGGTCCTCAGGAGGAGGAACTTGAATTTTTAGTAGGTATGGGTGTGGAGAGGATGTGTATTTGTGAGATTCCAAAATTATGTGAAAAAAGCCAGAATATTTTTCAAGTAGTAGGGGCGAAAGGGGAAAGATTTAAAGTGCCAGTTATAAAACGTGATATTTGAAGGAACTAACAAGATAGCAACAGGGGACATTTTACTTGTACTGGGGGCAGGATACAATTTGCTGGGGAGGGATTTACAAGTACAGTTAGGCATCAGGGTACTTCTAGAAAGGGAAAAATGATAGTCAAACTCCTACCATTAAAAGAGGAGGATCAAAAGCAAATTGAAAAAGTAGTGTGAGCTAAACCTGGGAATAGAGGCAAGTTAAACATAACTCCTATAGTAATTAAAATTGCTAACACAAATTGCCCGATCTGAATACGACAATACCTGCTCTCCTTAGAAGGGAGAAAAGGGTTACAAACAGTAATTCAGGAGTTAATTGAGGATGGAACTATAGAACCGAGCATGTTTCCCCACAATACCCCCATATTACCAGTTAGAAAACCAAATGGGACATACAGGCTTGTCCAAGACCCCAGAGAAGTGAACAAACAGACTATAGATCGATATCTAGTGGTACCTAACCCCTATACACTATTAAGTAAAATCCCTCCATCACACTGGTGGTTTAGTGACATAGATCTCAAAGATGCCTTTTGGACCTGTCCCCTAGCAGAAGAAAGTAGAGACATATTTGCCTTAGAACGGGAAGATCCCGATACAGGGAGAAAAAACCAGCTTTGATGGACAAGATTACCTCAAGGATTTATGGAATCCCTTAACTTATTTGGACAGGCCTTGGAAGAAGTCTTACAACTTTTCCCTATTGTAAGAGGAATAAAACATATTCAATATATTGATGATTTACTTTTCTCAGAAGAAAATGAGAAACAAGTCTGGGAATTCACTATATCATTACTAAATTTCTTGGGAAACCAAGGGTTTCGGGTATCGAAAGAAAAACTTCAATTTGTAGAGAATGAAGTAGAGTACTTAGGGCATAGAGTAAGTCAAGGCAGCCGGTGATTAAATCCTGAAAGCATCACAGGAATAACCTCACTCCCTCAGCTAAAAACTAAAAAGGAGATCAAAAAGCTTTTGGGTTTGCTAGGATACTGCAGAATCTGGATAGAAGGGTACACCCAAGCTGTGAAATTCCTATATGAAAAGTTAGCAGTTAGTAGCAGTTGAGATTATGTGGGGAAAAGATGATGACCAAAAATTTGAAAGTTTAAAACAAAAATTGATTAATGCTCCGGCTCTAAGCCTCCGTGCTTTAGACAAAACGTTCTACCTACTTGTAGATGTGGAAAATGGGGTAGCTTATGGAGTCCTAGCCCAAAAGCCTGTGTGTGTGTGTGTGTGGGGGGGGGGTTCCAGGAAGCCAGTGGCTTATTTTTCAAAATTGCTGGATCCTGTTAGTAGGGGGTGGCCTACCTGTATCCAGGCGGTAGCTGCCACTGCCTTACTAGTAGAGGAAAGCAGAAAATTAACTTTTGGAGGAAGATTAAAAGTGCACACCCCAGTTAGAAATATTTTGAATCAAAAAGCTGAGAAGTGGTTCACTGACTCTCAAATGTTGAAATATGAAGCAATTTTAATAGATAGAGATGATCTAGAATTAGTTACAGATAAATATCTTAATCCTACTCAGTTTTCGTATGGGTATCCAGTAGAAGAATTAGTGCACGATTGCTTAGAAATCGTAAACTATCAAACCAAAGTAAGGGAAGATCTAACAGATCAACCCATTTTCGGGGGGGCTCTATTATTCGTAGATGGGTCCTCAAGAATAACTCAGGAGAAGCAGATATCAGGATATGCTATAGTGAATGAAGAACTAATAACCCTAGAAAAGAAAAAGTTACCTCCCAGCTGGTCAGCCCAAGCATGTGAGTTATATGCTTTCAAACGAGTCCTTGAAATATTAGCACTAGAAAGAGGGACTGTTCTATACTGACTCCAAGAACACCTTTGGAGTAGTGCATACTTTTGGGAAAATTTGGGAAGAAAGAGGACTGCTAAATTCAAAGGGGAAGGGACTAGCCCATGAAAAACTTATCCCAGAAGTGTTAAAAGTGTTACAATTGCCAAAGGAAATTGCTGTTGTCTGTATTCCAGGCCACCAAAAGGGAACCACCTTAGAAATATGGGGAAACAATTTAGCAGACATAGAAGCAAAAAGTGCAGCTGAGTCTGGAGAAGAAAGCATGATAATGGCTCTAACTCCCACAGAAGGAATTCAAGATATGCCAATATTCAGTGAAACAAAAGAGAGAAAATGCCTAGAAATAGGAGCGAAAAAGGGCAATAAAGGGAAGTAGGTTTTATCTGATGGAAGACAATTACTAAATAAACCACTGTCAGGGAAATATTAGGAAGTATGCATAATAAGACGCATTGGGGTACTCAGGTGCTGAGTGATCAGTTCCTTAGAAATTGAGGTTGCATGGGAGTTTTTAGAATAGCCAAGCAAATAATTGAAATGTGTGCATGTGGGTGCCCTTAGTAGGGCCCCTCATGGCTCCTCTGATAGGGGAAAACCTCTTTTTAACAGTTCTGTGCATGGATTGAGACATGCACAGGATTTTTTGGTCTTCAGGTTGCTGTTTATTATCTTATCAAAAGTTTGACACGTTGTCTATACCAGACTTAGCGCGCAGGAAAGTACAGCAAAAATAGTCACAAGATGTACAGCTTCATGGTGTTTTAAAGCTGTTTTATTCAATTAACTCTTAAAATGTACTTTATTTCTACCTTTCTACTGGAGTTCTCATGCACTGTTCATGTAAATAATGATTGTTTTGCATTCTTTGTGGGAGGAGACAATTGATGGACTGTTGGTTTGACCAGTGTGGTTGGAGAGGTAGCAATTTCATCCTCCAATCCACTGTCACTTTTGGAATTCTATATATTGCGGAGTCAGAAAAGAAACTTCCTCTTTTTGCATCTTACGTGCGTGTGTGAGTTATTTCGTGTCATAGTGCAACACCTGTGCCCTGGGTTCCAATATGTGCAATATGTCCAAAAGTAAACAGAAAAGTCATGAGGGGAACACGCTGAGGAGGGCAAAAACTAGCCTTATGACCCTTTCAGAGTATCCAAATAGATTTCACAGAACTTCCTCAAGTACAGCAGTGGAAATTTTTATTAGTGATAGTAGATAATTTAACCCATTGGGTGGAAAGCAGTACCAGTGGCTAAAGCTACTGCCAATGTGGTATGCAAAACCCTTTTAGAACTAATCATTCCCCAGTGTGGGATAGTTAATAATATTGACTCAGACCGGGGAACTTATTTCACATCAAAAATATTAAAACAACTAGTTCAAGCTCTGGGTATAGACTGGGAATTACACACTCCCTGGCACCCATAAAGTTTGGGGCGGTTTGAAAGGATGAATCAATTTCTCAAGAAAACTCTGACTAAATTAATGATTGAAACCAAATTGTCATAGGTCACGTGTTTACCACTAGCACTATTAAGAATCAGAACACAGCCCAGATCAGTCTTAGGAGTCTCACCTTATGAAATTATGTTTGATCTACCTTTTCTGATTTCACCAAATAGTATTGCCACTTATGAGAAAGGAGAGAACAGTCTCAAGAAATATGTCCCGTCTGTAGCACAAGCTTTACAGGAACTGCAGGAAAAGGGAAAAATTCCTCAGACTGCTACCATAGATTTCAAAATTCATAAGATCAATCCAGGAAACTGGGTAATGGTTAAATCATGGAGAGACCAACCTTTAACCCCCTATGGGAAGGTCCTTTTCAGGCATTGCTTACCACCAAATTAGCTGAACGAACTGCAGAACGAGGATGGACTCATGCTAGCAGGATAAAAGGACTGGTAGAAGAACTCTGTGACTGGAGGATCATCACTCCCTCAGATGGACTGAAAATTACTCTGAAATGAAACTCATGGGCTCAATTTGGCAAGTAAACTACAAACAACCACACATCAGTCTGCACTAAGAGGGGTTTCCTTGTGGATGTTATCTATTCTGTCACATTCCCCAAGGCCAGAAGCTTTCCAAACTCCAGGACAGTAGTTTATTATCCTCCAGTCACAGAACCAGAGCTACATAAAATACAAACACCGGGTGTATAGGCAGTCCTAAAGTTCTAATCTTTGCCTGTGATCTAGAAAGAGAAAACATTAGCTCTTTTCGCTGAGACATGTCCCAGATTTATTCCTGATCACATAGGAGACACTCAAGCTAGGTACAATGTCAGTGTAAAATTGTAGCCAACTCTGATGTGGCAGCTCTCCCAGGTGGCAAGCGGGTTATAAAATTAAATAAATCCTCCCCAATACTCACAAGCTATTAAAAGCTGAAAGGAGACTATAGTAAACTACAAACAGGGACCATATTTTAAGCACAAAAACCAACTGTATACGGTAAGAAAGTAGTGTGGCTGTATTCCATAAGTGAAACTAAATAAGCACTACCTGATGAGAAGGAAGAATCAAAATACAAGGAAGGTGGGTGATGAAGATAATTTTGTGATGAGACCAGAAGGCAAGACCAGATTAACCACTATACTCATGTCATGGGGTGCCGTTATGATACTGGTATCCCCAATCATGTGTTCTGTTTATGTTTGATATTATGTTCTGTGCTTTCAGAACTGACTCTGAAAGTGAAGGTTTGTTTTGTCTTGTTATCAGCTGGTTCACCTCCCCCTGTTGTCTAGAAGAGGCTAGTGCTGGCTGGCTTGCTTTTGCTATGCTTGCTAGCTTTCGCTTGCTTTGCTTTGCTTGCTTGTTTCTGCTTTTGCCTTTGCTTTTTAGTTAGTTTAGCTAAGCAGTCCAATTTTTCCCCTGGACTGTTTTTTTTTTTCCTTTCCTTTTCTTGAATACGATTCCAACCTGCTCCGCACTGGGACCTGGGAAACACGGAGGAACACCGAGAGCCTGCGCTGTGTGATCTGCAGCAGCCATCCCCAGTGCCGGAGAGCAATCCCCAGTGCCCAGACCCGGGTGACCACTCCCAGGAAAGACTTTCTGGATTTGTCATCTCTTCAGAGTGGTGAAAGAGTTTTTTTATCATCTGGTGTTGTTAATTCTTTTGGTGCTGGGGAGTGTTTTGTTTGTTAAATAAACAGGTTCTTTTCCACTTCTCTCTGAGAAAATTCTTCCCGAACCAGGTGGGTGGGGAAGGGCCATGGGGGTTTGTTTTCTGGGGGCTCCTTCCAGAGGTTTTTCTCCCAAATTTGCCCTAGACTAGGACAACTCGCCACCAAGAAAACCACATTCACATGCTGTGGGCAGCAACCTCATCAGACATGGAAGGTGGGGGTACATGTTATATTGGGCTTCTGTTACTCATTATTAGTCATGTCACCTTTAGGAGTCCAGATGATCCCTGTCACAAATACTACAGACCACTATACCATGGGAAAACCCAAGGTTCTTGCTCAGCCACCAATGCTATAACTCCTCTCAGGTAGACACCTGCATAAAAAATGACCGAATGTATAAAGTTGCCAAAATTTTAGGGTCAAAGCAGGGGTGCCCACAAGGGAAAAATGGGTTTGTTTCTCCGTGAGTCAAACCCGAGAATAGAAAAAGGATCAAGATTTTATACAAGATTTAATACCAGAACAAATAATGATAAGCAAACAAAAAAAAACCAGATACAGCCCACCACCCCAAAGCCAACTCTACGCGGAGGTTTATATGCAAAACTCAGGCAACAACTAGAAAATGAAATAGAAACATCAAAGTTAGGAAAAAACTTGTTTGTAGATCTGGGAGAAAGGATCAGCAGAGAGCTAAATGTTACCAACTGCTGGGTTTGTGGGGGTGACGCCGCGCCCCGGTTGCAGCAGAAGGGAGCAACGCTGGCCGCGAGTGAGCCCTGACCCCATTTTCCCTGAAATGCGTGTCACAAGCGGCCGCTCCCTGCCTCAGCCACCGGCAGGCAAAGGGTAGTAGTTTGGCTGTCAGCTGTGGTCCCTTACCGACAGAAGCGGCCAAAACTAGTGGACCCACATCAAGGGATTGAGGCAAAGGAAGAGGGAAGGACCCTTTGCTTGAGTCTCTGAGCAATCTTTATTCTTCCCTGCACAGGAGGGCAGCGGCGCAGGGTAATACAGTGTAACAACTCGAAGTAAAGGCAAGGCTGTCATGGTTTGACACGGGAAGAGAATTTTTTTTTTAGAAGGAAGAGGTCAATCCAGTCAGGGGTCAGGTTTAGATACTGACACTTAGGGTAACCAATTAAAGGTGGATATGCTTCTGAGAACACAGAGGGGTTAAAAGCGGAATTCTCAGGAAGTGTTGCTCTTCTTTAGTTCTGGTTATCGCAAGGTATAGACTTCCCCCTCCAGCCCGGGCTGGGTGGGGGAGGGGAGCTATGCGGCTTGTAGAGGTAGGCTAGGGGGTGAAGGATCGGAACCGAGCTGGGCTAGCTCTTGCAGATAGAAGGATAGAGAACATCTAAGATGTCTTTGTTTTCTCTTTCTCAAGCCAGAGAGAAAAGAGATAGAGAGCTAGTAGACACCTGGAAGTTTGCTGGCAGAGGAGAAGGAGAAGGAGAAGGAGAAGGAGAAGGAGAAGAGAAGAGAAGAGAAGAGAAGAGAAGAGAAGAGAAGAGAAGAGAAGAGAAGAGAAGAGAAGAGAAGTCTAGCGTGGGAGATGGGAGACGGAGTCCTGGGCCAGATTTCAGTTGTCTGGGGAGTCTGGGAATTTTAACCCTTTCCTGTGAAATGAAAGCTTTATGAAATATTACTCTTCCTTAATTTAAAGGAAAGAGAGACAGCCTGGGACCTCAGATGTTCAGAGAAAAAGGTTGGGGGGAGATGATGGAGTGGCTTTTAGCTAGACTCTGCTTGTTTACCATAGACTGAACCACTCTTTCTTTCAAGAAGGACTGCATTTTAGGGGGATGCCCTAGTGAGCCAAGAGACCTTCTTCAGCAACTACCAGTTCAGGAATGGACAGGAAGAGCTGAGGAGAGTGTAAGGATGCCCTCGATCTTCAGAGAAGAAGAGAAGGCGATCTCTGTCCTTAGACCCTCCGCCCCAGGGGAAAATAGGGGGGACTCTAGTCCCGAAATACAACACTAGACTGTTGTTCCTGGTAGTCCTTGGCAAAGCATCCTTAAAGGGGCCCTATAAGCAGTCTCTGTCCCTGCACGGTGGTGAGAGCACTGTGACATAGAGAGGAAAGTGTCACACTAGCCGGTGTGTCTGAGCAGTGCCACGTGTGACATGGAAACACAAGAAGTAGCAGCTGTGTTTCCTGGAGGTCTATAGTTCAAAGAAGACTCCTCTCTTCCCCGATAAATTCAGTATTAATTATCTTGAAGAGTAAAAACTTAATTAAAGATCCAAATAAGTCTTGCTGTAGTTTAATAGAGTTGAGTGGTAGGAGGAGGAATGTTTTAGAAGGTTTTAATTTTAAATTTTGTGTGGTTTTTTTTCTTTCCTTTCTTTTCCTTTTATAGTAGTAGTAGTATAATAAAATTTTTCCTTTGTTATTAAGTTTAACCTACTTTACTCCATTCCCGATCACATTTCACAGCATTCAATTAATAAGTTATATTTTCATGGGGCGCTGACATTGTGCCAGCATTTAACCATGACAAAGGCAAAAGGCGTGAAGTAGGAAAAACGGTGGCTTTTAAGGAGGGGCAGCCTAAGAACAAATCAAGGGCTAGATAGGTGGAGTATGCGGTGGATATGTGTAAACATAAAACCAATAGGGAACGGCGAGAACGCATACATAATGTGCCAATGTGTGAAGGAAAATATCACAACTGACAGGGAAGCTTCCAGATAAATGGGTGTAGCAAATAATGACAAACAAACTGCAGGGGCAGGATTTAGAAGATAGACAGGGAAGGGTCTGGAAATAAGGGAGGCATACCCCAGGATTGACACGGGGAAAGGCGGGAAAGCAGGTGGAAAACAACTTTGGAGAGACACTATTAGGAAAACTGAACAGGAGTGAATAGGGACAAAGCATTACAATTATATTAAACAATTTCTTAAACATAAACTTCAAAATCCCACTACTACATGGGGGAATTTTAATATCTGAAGAATGGCCATGGAAGTGTAGTAGCATAGGCCAGGTTGAACTTCTCAAATGGAACAGAGACAACATAAAAGGGGAAAATTGGCCAGAGGGATGGAAATTAAATTCAGAAATAATTGGAGAGGAGTGCCTCTGGCATATGGGAAGAGAATTCTCAGACAATGTAGGACAGACCTCCTGTAAAAGATATAAAGTTTATAATGGAACTTTCACATGGTGGATCCCTGAAAAACCTATGCAATACTGGACCCAGGAGAGGAAAAAGAATTGTAAATATGAAAAGGAAATTAAACTTTTCAGGTGCAATGACCCTGGCAAGAGTCTCTATTATGGGATGCCTGAAATAGCCAAATTTTGGGAAAACATGAATAACCAAGGAAAAGAATACTGGAAAGCACTGGATGGCTTATTCTGGATATGTGGGAAAAGGGCTTATCCAGAACTTCCTTCCCTGTGGAAAGGAAGTTGCACTCTAGGAATTATACAACCAGGATTTTTCTTCTTGCCAAACCAAGATGGACGTGATTTGGGAATACCGGTATATGACGTCTTAAAAAGAAATAAAAGAGAACTAATTGGAGAAATTGGGGGATACCAAAAGTAGGGCAATGAGGAATGGCCACCTGAACAGATAATACAGACATATGGTCCAGCTACCTGGGCACAAAATGGGAGTTTGGGATACTGAATCCCAATTTATATGTTAAATCCCATCATAAGTCTCCAAGCAGTTGTAGACATCATATCTAATAAAATGGCCAGGACAATGGAATTAATAGTCAACCAGCAAAGGCAAACCAGAGCTGCAGTGTATCAAAATTGGTTAGCATTAGACTATTTGTTAGCAGAAGAAGGAGGGATTTGTGGAAAGTTTAACATATCGGATTGCTGTCTACAAATTTATGATAATGGGGATGTATGGAGATCCTGGGGGGCATTTCCCTGGTTTAGGGAGACACAAGAAGCTTCCCTCAAAAAGCTGTTAGACCCCATTTGCTCCTTTCCCTGTTCCTATGTCCCTGAGCCACTCCCTCCCTATTCCCTGTTTGGCCCTCATCTTTGTACTGCCCAGAGACCAGGTTCACCGCCCCACCCCTCTGGACAGGGTAGTCAGAGCTGAGACGTGTGTGCTGGGGGAACTCTGAACATCTCACCGCACGGCTGAATTTAACATCTGTGGATATTATGCAAAGGGTCTTTCTGCTTCTTTACCCTGGACTTTACAAGCAGCAATTCAGGCTGCTACAGGGATGCAGTTTTGGATATAGCTAGAAACATCCAGAAAATAACCCATGTGCCAGTCCAAAAATGGGAATCTATAATGAATAAAGGATGGTTAGAAGATTTGTTTTTAATATCCTGGTGGAAGAGGGCAGGATTTGTAGTGCTATGTGGAATAACAGGTCTAATTTTTCTTCCATGTTTGATCCCATGCTTTATTTGATTAATTACTTATGTGGTTCAAAATATACAGCTAATGACAGTACCCATCAATCCAAAATCAGGCACCATATGAGGAAAACAGAAAATTATGGTATTGAGAAAAGAAGGAGAGGATAAAAACAAGGCATTTAATATCTATGAAAAATATCAGTATATCAAGAGTGCAGAAGTTCAAAAGTTGTAGCTCAAGCCAAATACAGTAAGAAAAACAAAGAAAAGGGGTTGTTAAAAATGACCAGATAATATTGTCTTTGGCATTTACGTATTAGCTTTTACATGTTGTTATTGATTATAAGTATTTAGATATAGTACAAATTATAGTTCTTTTTAGCTGCTTGTTAATATACCATAATCAGCTTGATTATGCCCTGTATTGCTCATAGAAAAAGTAGTGTAATTAATATAATATCTATGTATCACTTATAGAAATAATAGTGTGATGAACATATTGTACTATAGACCTTAGCAAAACATAAGATGTGAAAAGGCTTTTTGTAACTAAGAAGAACAGTGTAAGGCCATCCACTGACTGACCCATCCAAGGGATAAGATAACCATGACACAAAACAGACCACCATAGGACAATTAGAGAATACCATGTTAAATTTAAGGAGGACATACTAAATCCTTATCAGAGTATGTGAAACAGCAGGATGGAGACACAAGAAGAAATAAAATATATTGACTTGATACACAGGATGTCATGCAGATAAGGCTCCTAAAACATCAGAAAGTTTGAAAGAATTTTTGAATAATGTATGAAGCACATGAATATGCAACTACCTCAGGGATGTAATGGTATAATTGTTCTTTGGCTGTTGGCCAGGAGCACCCCAGTGCTGGAAATATTGTCTTTCTTTTATCCTATTATTATTAAACTTTTAAAAATTCTAAGTAGCGGACTCTGTTTTTCACGTTACCATCCAATTGGTGGTGGGGGACACATCAAGACCTTTTCCCTCAATTCCCATGAAAGTAACCACAGAATCTGCGTCCAAACTCCAGGGAGAGGTCTCCCACACTTTCAGCCTGTGTGTGTAGAAGGCTTCTGCCTCTGTGATAACTCGTGTATCTTTTATAGCTTGCAAAACAGTGTCTCTTAGTCAAGAATATTTATTTTATCACTTCCCACATCTGCTTTCTAGACTAAGATGTTGATTCTTAGATGAGGCCTGAGCCCTTTTGTCGCCAGAGATGACCCCTTGCTGGGCCTTTCAGCCTGGGTTATCTCTTTATTCACCAATTTGTAGTAGTAGGGACAGGCGAACGGAAGATCACGGGATGTGACGGAAAGAGAGACCCTTCCCCCCTCTCCCTGCCCCACGTTATCTATTAACCCCAGAAGCATGTGACCACACCTGCCTCAGTAGTTTTCCACTCCCGACTAACCCCTGAAACCCCACAACCCCCCTCTGACGTAGCAAAGACCCCCGAGACTATTTAAACCCACGAGATGAGATAATAAAGGCTTTTCGATCGTCCACCAAATTGGTGCCAGCGTCTTTGTCGATTAGCCCGAGTGGTCTGGACGGGCCGGACCACCGTGCTGCCCCCAGAACCAGGTCGCCGTTGTCTTTTACAAAGGCAACACCAATTATTTCTGATGGGGGGGGGGGGGGGGGGAGATGTCCTGCCACTGAAACAGGGGATTTAAGAGTTAATAGGGAATTTAGAATGATTTAGGCAATAGATGCATGAACATATGGTGTACATTATGGACCCCCTGAAGAAAATCTGATACCTATCAAAATTGTGCTGAGCCGACAAAGAAGATGTGGGCCTCTGATGGAAATTGCTGAGCCTGCTGAAAATGTGAAGCAAAAAGGAGACTGTGCATGCAAAGACATCTAAGTTCGAAAGTTCAGTAGTGAGGAAGACTGCGGCAGCTTCGTCTCGCCAGACCCCAGCCTCATTTTTGGGACCACTGACTCAATAAAAGAATGAACTACGCAGTCGCAGCTAATTTCCATACCATGCGGAAAATGAGCGGGGATAATTATTGAATATGTATAAGCACTATAGAATATATATGACTTTTGTGACTAAATAGGGGGATTTGGGAAGCCAGGGTACACAGGATTTGGGAAGATTTTGCCGCCCTGTGTCCGGCGCTGAATAAAATACGTACCTACTTTACAACCCTTGGTTGTGGAGTTATTGCCGTCTATCACCACAACACTGCAGCCTGGAAAGGAAGGCAGGGGGAATGCACCACCACAATCCACCCCGTGACTAAAGTCAACTTCTCTTGCTCCACAAAGTGGCAGTGTGGCTGCCTCTTGCCTCTATGCCTATAAATGGAGGTGTAATTATGTTCCAATTATAAAGTGAGGGAAATTTTTTATCAGGTTACCTTTTATGACTTCTTTGATTGTGACAGAATAGTCTTATATATGCCATGAGGTTTGTGTGATAGTGTCATCTGTCTGGCTAATATCCACACTCTAACATAAAAGACAATATTTAACAATGAGCATAATAAGACAAAAATCCGCATGATCATAATAGAATACAATATTAGATCTAGAATTCTTCTTGTGGTTAGTGACTGAGACAGTCAAAATTTAACAGGGTAGAAATCCATTTCGGATTTAGGTGAAATGTGCCATTTTGAATTATTTAGTCTTGTCCTACGGTGGCGTTATGGCGCTTGTATCCCCAATCGTGTGTTCTGTTTATACTTGATATTATGTTCTGTGCCTTCAGGACTGACTCTGAAAAGTGAAGGTTTGTTTTGTCTTGTTATCATCAGGTTCACCTCCCCTCCCCCATGGTCTAGGTCTAGGAGAGTCTAGGGCTTGCTTGCTTGCTTGCTTGCTTTCGGTTTGCTCTCACTCCTGGGTTTTTTTTTGCTTTTGCCCTTGCTTTTGCTTTTGGTTATTAGTTAGCTTAGCTAGGCAGTCCAATTTTTTCCCTGGACTGTTTTTCTTTCCCTTTCCTGAATACCATTCAAACCTGCTCTGGACTGGGACCTGGGAAACACCAAGAAACAGCGAAAGCCTGCATTTTGTGATCTGCAGCAGCCGTCCCCAGTGCCAGAGACCAAACTCCGTGAGACCACTCCCAGGAGAGACTTTCTGAATTTGTCATCTCTTCAGAGCGGTGAAAAAGTTTTTGTCATCTGGTGTTGTTAATTTTTTGTGCTGGGGAGTGCTTTGCCTGTTAAATAAACAGGTTTTTTTCACTTGTCTCCAAGGAAATTCTTCCCAAACCAGGTGGGGGAGGGGCTGTGAGGGTTTGCTTTCTGGGGGCTCCTTCCGGAGGTTTTCTCCCAAATTTGCCCGACACCAGGGCAAGTCTGTAGCTTGCTTGCATAAATGAAACATGCTGTTCTAACTAGCTTAGTCTGTTAACTGCTGTGCTCAAGACTGCCTGTTCTCGCAAAAAGCCTGTGCTTGCAAAACTGCCTCAGCCAAGGAAAAAGAATGCAAACTTCCAAGCTAAAAGGAAGATAAGGGGGGGGCCCTTGAACTTTGAAACAAAGACGAGAGCCAAAGCTGAGGCTGCAAGAGACAGGCAGGGTGATCAGAGAGTTCTCTCTGTACAAGGACTGATAAGAACTAGTTGCAACTTGTAACATGAAACCAGTAAAATGAATATGCATGAACCTATAGTGAAACTCTATGCATATGTACAACTAAGGGGGATAAAAAGGTTCGGGAATTCTCAGGGGTGCGCATGTCCTTTGGGGGGAACAATCCCCACATGTGCCCAGAGCTGAAATAAACATACCGGCTTTACAACTTTTACAAGTTGTGAAGTTATGGGTTTTTTTCTGCAAATCATGACCACCTGAAAAAAATGTCCCACCAGTGATATTCTCCATCTCTTATCACTCTTTTCAAGACACGGTGAATTTCTTCAGTATGTTGATGAACAGGGATTAGAGTTCTGTGTCTATCACTTAACATAATCTATTAGTCCACATGGGTCATTGTGCTGCAGCAATTTCTTATCATCAGTGTAGAGTCTAATTCAATAGGAGTGAGTAGTAAATCTTGATGGGATGTGTAGGTGGATTGCAGTAATTCATGCGTTGTAACAGGAACTGAAAAGTTGAAGTTGCATCCCCTAATTTTGGAAAAATTGCAAACACAAATGTTTAAGCAATTGCTTATTTTTATAGTGGTTGAACTGAACAGGGCTTATGCCTTTATTAATGTTCAGCTCTTTATTAAAAAGATCAGCTGAGCAGGGGGGTCGACACGGAGCTTGCCCTGGCTGTTGTAGCTTTTTCCAGGTAGCCGAACGGGAAGGAGGCGTGCGGAGTCTGTCCCTGAAGTCTTCCATAGGTGATGGCGACAGGTCAAACGTCGATCAGGGGGTGTGTTTCCTTCTTCCTCAGCTAGGGCACCTGTCCAGCCCCCTCTGCTGTGTTTAGTTCTTCCTTTAGGGGTGTCTTTATGCCCAAAAACATGCTCCCATAGTTCCACGGGTTCCCCTATTTGCATCTTAGTCCTAGAATGGCAGTGTGGGTGGAGGGGGGCAGGTCATCTCCAGGTAGTTTAGAGAAAACAAACAGAGCAATTAGCTAATTAACATTTCAATATCAGTACTTAGCAAGAGCCAGCAATGTCCCAGTATTGCTGTGGGGACCAGAAAGGCTCTTTTGTTCATTACAAATCCCTCCTCTAGTTCTTTGATCAGGCTTAAGCCCGCATCAGCTTACAGTCTTTGGCTTTTGAGGGCTAACTTCTTTTGGCATTTGTATGCTTTCACTTATGTCTAATAGAAATTCTCCTACTCTTTAGAAACTAAGTAAGGCTTAATAATATTTTGACTAGAAATTCTTCAGTTAACTTTTTTTGGCTAAAGGACACTTATTCTTATTAAACAATTGCAAAGTACTTAAACTTTTACTATGGTACTTTAACTCAGAAATGGTTATTAACATTTTACTGTATATTAGTTTCTAGCAAGTCTTCTTTAAAGTTAATTTTAAGTCTTCTAGTCTCTTAATTACTGTCCATGCACAAGAGCAGGCGGGTAACACTGTTGGGTCTGGTCTGACGTCTGGGGGCGACACTGGTCCTTTGACTCTAGTGACATGGGTCCAGCCTTTTCCTTGGGTTCCTACCATAGTGTGTGTGGTGAGTAGCGCCTGGAAAGGTCTTTCAAATTTGGGGGTTAATGCAGTGGTGGTGTTCCAGGACTTTATCAACACCCAGTCCCCAGGACTGATGTTGTGGGCATTGGTATCCAGAGGGGATGTTTGGGGGAGATGGCCCTTCTTTCTGAGGCCTTCTAGGGATTGTCTTATGACCTCTAAATATTTCTGAGTTGCTGCCTCCCCTTCTAGATAATCTGCTGTACTGAAAGGGGTGTGTCGTGGTTTGACACAGCAAAAGAATTTTCTCGGAAGGAAGAGGTCAATTTGGATATTGACCAATTGAAGGTGGACACGCCTCTGAGAACACAGAGGGGTTAAAAGCAGAATTCCCAGGAGAACTCGCTCTCTTTGGTTCTGGTCAGCGTGCAGTGAAGACTCTCCCCTGCCCAGCAACAAGCTGGGTGGGGGAGGGGAAAAGCCATGTGGCCTTTGGAGGTAGGCCCAAGGGTGGAGGGACTGGAACTGGG
Organism: Taeniopygia guttata; assembly: GCF_048771995.1. NCBI lineage: Eukaryota > Metazoa > Chordata > Aves > Passeriformes > Estrildidae > Taeniopygia > Taeniopygia guttata. The sequence goes on from NC_133064.1 coordinate 16,149,142, forward strand.
CCTGGCCCCTTGCAGATGGAAGGGTGGAGAAGTTTGGGATGTCTCCATTCCCCTCCCAGAGCCTCTCTCTCTCTCGAGAGAGAGAAAGACACAGCAGCAGTTTTGTCAGCAGTTCACCACAGGAAGGAGAAGAGCGGGGGGGCCACAAGGTGCTCAGCTGCCTGTGGGAGCTGGAGCCTGGGCAGAGAGCCATCCTTGGGAGTCGGGACTTTTAACCCTTCCTTGAGAAATGAAAGCTTTGTGAAATTTTTCTCCTCCTCGGTTTGAAAGAGAGGAAGAGAGACAGCTTGGACCTTGGGATGTTAGAAGGAGAAATTCTAGGTGGGAGGAGATGATGGAGTGGCTTTTTTTTGCTGGACTTTTTCTTGGTAGCCACGACTGAACCGATGTTCTCCTCCAAGAGAGACTGTATTTTAGGAGGATGCCGGTGAGCCAAAGAGACCATGCTTCAGCTGAGAAAAGACAGAAGTGGAGCGAACAGAGAGAAGTTAGGGAGGTTGGTGGTGGTGCCCCCTGTCTTCAGAGAAGAAGAAAATATCTCTGTTCTTGGACCCTCAGCCCCAGGGGAAAATGGGGGGCACTGTGGTCCCAAAAATGAAAAAAACTGAACTGTTGCTTTTTTCCCTCTTGGCAGGGCATCCTTGAAAGGAAAAAATCCTAAAAGCAGTCTGTCCATCCATGCATTGGTGGTGAGAGCACTGTGCATGGAAAGGAGAGGGCCACCATGGCAAACTTTTTTCTCCGGGCGGTGCCATGTGTGGCATGAAAACACATGATGTGGCAGCTGTGTTTCTTGGGGGGGTCTGTGGCACAGGAGAGGCTCCTGTCACCCTCAATGGACTGAGTATCAATTGTCTGGAGGGTGGAAACCTGATTAGGGTCCAGATTGTGTCTCGCTGTGGTTTGTTGGAGTTGGGTGGTGGGAGGAGGAATGCTTTGGAAGGTTTTCATTTTGAATCTTGTTTTTTTTTTTTTTTTCCTTCTTTTTCCTTTTATAGTAGTATAGTAGTAGTAGCTTAATAAAGTTTTTTTCTTGTTATTAAGCTTGGGCCTGCTTTGCTCTGTTCTCGATTGCATTTCACAGCATTCAATTGAGAGATTGCATTTTCATGGGGGCGCTGGCATTATGCCAGTGTCAAACTATGACAGGGTGATTAAAAAAGGGAGTCCAAACATCATTTCATAGGGAGAGACCTGTCTGTCGGGCTGAGGTATTGTTCTGACGCGCAGAAGAGTGAGAGGTAAACACCTGAGCCAATTCATCTTTGTTTCTTCCAGTAATTTATCACATTTTTAAGAGTTCTATTCATCTTTTCCAGAGCTTTGAGGATGCTGTGGGGTGTAATCTCCACCTTATTCCCAGGGCTTGATGGAAAGTTCGAGCAACAAAATGTGGACCTTGGTCCGAGTCAATGTTTTTGACTAGTCCGTATCGAGGTATAATATTTTCTAAGATTATTTTTGCAACTTCTTTTGTGGTTTTCTTTGTGGTTGGGAAAGCCTCCACCCAGTGAGTGAGATGATCTACGATCACTAGTAAATGTTTGTACCTCTGCACTGAGGGCATTTCAGTGAAATCTACTTGCATGTTTTGTAAAAGTCTTAAAGCAAGTTTTCCTCCCCCACGTGCTGTTTCTCATTACCTTTTGGTCAGTTTTCAGGCAAATCGCACACCCTCTTCTGACTGCTTTTGCAAGTGGTAACACAAACCTTGGATTCCCCAGTGGGTCAATTCACGTAACTCTACTAGCACTCTTCGAGCTAGGGCTTTATTTAGGAACTTACATCCATCAGGAATTAACTACTCTCCTTGTTCCCCTTGATGTAATTCTAGTTCTTTTAGTATTTTAAATTCTTTTTCACTGAACCTTGGCTTTTCTTCTTTTCTTTCTCTACTTGGTCTTACTTCTATTCTAAAATCTTTTATTGGATTTTTTTGAGTCTAAGGTTGCTTCTTTAGCTATCTGATCTGCTAATCGTTTTCCCTTTTCTTTACGGGTGTGTCCCTTCTGATGTCCCTTTATATGCACCACAGCTATCTCTGCGGGATTTTGTAAGGATTCTAATAATAGTTTAATCAGCCTCTCATGTACCAGGTTTTTCCCTTTGATGTTTAGGTAGCCATGCTCCTTCCAAATTTTTCCGAAGGTATGGATGATCTTAAACGCATATTGTGAGTCTGTGTAAATAGTTTCTTGGTGTCCCTCTAACAGGTTTAATCCTCTTTTCAAAGCATAGACTTCGCAACACTGGGATGACCAGTTTCCCTTTTTCTGTGACTTTCATGTCTTCCCTGTCTATGGCAGCATATCCTGAGGCTCTTTTACCTCCTACTACTCTTGAGGGCCAACCTATAAAAAAGGATCTCCCGTATGGCAGGGGTACATCTTCTAAATCCTCTCTCACTTTGGTCTGTAGAATCATGAGTTTAACACAATCATGCTCTAGACTAGCCAGAGAGTCTCCGGCAAGAAACTGTGCAGGGTTTAGACATTTGGAGGTGACTAACTCTAAGTCACCTGTGTTCATTAAGATGATCTCATACCTCAATATTCTAGAGTCAGTCAACCACTGCTGAACTTTTTGGCTTAGTACTGTTTTGAGATCGTGAGGGGTGTGTGTCGCTGTTGAGGCAGGATGGGAATGAAGAAGCTCACTCAGAAGGCTGCTGAGAGTAAAACTCCGATTTACTCAAAATACACCGCTCTTTTATACAGAGCTTCGCAAAGACCAAATCCATTGGTTCTGAAGTGAAAACCACCGACACCATTGGTGCCGAGTTCTTGATGCACAGTGATAGAATTTAACTATAAACAATGTGAGAACAAGAGAGATAAAGAATTATTTACATTCTTTCCCAGGCTTTTTGCCTGGCTAGAAACTCTCAGTTTCTTTCCTTTGAGTGAATCTGAGTCCCACAGGTGTGGACTTGAATTTTCTCTTGCAGGATCAACTTTTGGGCTTCTTCTATCAAGATAGCTGCTGCTGCAATTACTTGTAGGCAAGTTGGCTATCCTCTGTCTACTGGGTCTAGTAGTTTTGAGAGGTAGGCTATTGGCTTTTTATATCTTCCCCACTCCTGAGTTAATTCCCTGTCTTAGTTTAGGGCAAATTTGGGGAAAACTCTCTGGAAGGGGTTTTTGGAAAATAAACTCCTACGGCTCTTCTTTATTTACCTGGTTTGGGAAAAAATTTTCTTTGAGTGAAGTGGAAAAGAACCTGTTTATTTAACGAACAAAGTACTTCTCAGAACTAAAAAGAAAATTAACAACACCAGATGACAACAAAACTTTTTTACTATTCTGAAGAGATGAATAAATCTAGAAAGTCTTTCCTGGGAGTGGTCGCCCGGGTCTGGACGCTGGGGATTGCTCTCCAGCATTGGGGATGGCTGCTGCAGATCATAAAATGCAGGATCTCAGTGTTCCTTGGTGTTTCCCAGGTCCCAGGCCAGAGCAGGTTGGATGGTATTCAGAAAGAGGAAAGGAAAATAAACAGTCCAGGGAAAGAATTGGACTGCTTAGCTAAATTAATTAGGAAGCAAAGGCAAAAGCAGAAGCAAGCAAAGCAAGCAAGCTAAGCAAGCAAGCTAAGCAAGCAAGCAAAGCAAAAGCAAGCCAGCCAGCACTAGCTTTTTATAGACAGCAGACAATGGGGGAGGTGAACTGGCTGATAATAAGGCAAAATAAATTTTTACTTTTAGAGTCAGTTTTGAAAGTACAGAACATAATATTAAACATAAACAGAACACACGATTAGAGATATAAACACTATAATGTTATTTTAGGACATTTTACTCTTTATCTCTATATTTTTAACATTATGTAAAAGCGCTATTAAATTAAAACTTGTATTTTTTATTTACTCATACTTTCGACACTTACACATTTCGTTCTATTTTACTTGCTTAAACTTTTGACACATACATTTCCTTCTATTTTATTTGCTTAAACTTTTAACACTTATAAATTTTTTCTTTTTTATGTCTGTGTGTTTTTATGCACAGACATTGGCAGTAACATTTAGTAAACAGTGATATTTGCATAATAGTTTTACTTTATAATCAGATTTTTTTGAGGTACACATTGTGTTGCTCTATTTTTCTGCATTATTTACTATGTATAACTTGGTTTCTGAGTAAAGAAAATTTTTCAAATGGGTTTGTCTGTACTTGAGGCAGGATTGATCTACACTGATTTTTTTAACAAACTTTTGATATGTGCTACTGGGACTTTATTTTTGTTTATTATATTTAGGGGGTCAGACTGGGTAGGACTTTCTTGATTGGTGGAACTTCGGCTGTTAACTAACTAGGTGGTTTTTGCTAAATGTTGCTCTTAATTTTTGAAAGATCCCCCACCCAATGCTTTTAAGGTGGTTTTTAATAGTTTATTGTATTTTTCTACTTTGCTTGCAGCTGGTGTATGGTAGGGAATGTGGTACACTCACTCAATGTTATGTTCCCTAGCCCAGGTGTTGATAAGGTTATTTTGAAATGAGTTTTATTGTCTGATTTAATTTTTTCAGGGGTACCATGCCTCCAAATGACCTGCTTTTTAAGGTTTAGGATGGTGTTATGGGCTGTAGTATGAGACACAGGGTAGGTTTTTAACTATTTAGTGGTGGCTTGTGAGAACCCCGGGATTGATTCAGGGGTCTCGTGTGGTGGTAAAGTCTCTCCTCCAACCCGTGCTTCCAAAGAAAAACTCCGCAGCCTCTTGTTGTTCAGTCTCAAGGCAGTTTATTGCTAGCTATCTAAAAGATTGTCTTCGCCCGCCACGGCTGCCTTGGTCAGCTGCTCAGGCAGAGACACACACACTCCTGACACCCTCACTGTCCAGTGTCTCCGTCGTCTCTCTCCCTGCCCAGGGCTGCTGCTATCTTTTATATGATATATTACGTCTTACATGTTTACAGATCTTCCCCAATACCTACTACCTATGTTACAATGTGCTTTTCTACTCTAAACCAATCTGTGAGTACCAACATCACCAAGAACATGGAGGTAAGGAAGAAGAAGGAGGAAGAACCGGATCAGGCCCACTTTCCTCCATCTTAGAACTCCTGACCCCCCTGTACAAAGTAAAACCCTCCTGTACAGGTGTTAAAACCCCCCTGTACAATACTAAAAAATTTTCCCCTCTAATTTGTGACTACTTTTACTATACCATCTAACTCTCTGTGACCGCTTGTTCCACCTTCAAAGTTGGTAACTCATTCCATGGTTCAAACTCAAGATCACAGCTGTTTTCAGCTGCTTGCCAGGGTCTAAAATGCTTCTGACCAAGGCCTGGAACCTCTGAAAATGTCTGAGGGACATTTTGAGTTCCGACATCTCCCCTCTCTGTTTGAACCAGAAACACCCGCTTTACCATGTTGTTCAAGGCCTTTCGAATACACACGAAAATGCATGGTAGAACAAGCAGAAGAACTACAAGCCCTATAAGAATATAAAATGCTATTTTCAAAAGTTCTTTCCACAATGGTGAGATATCAAAAAAGCCAAACAAATCATCCCACCAGGACCCTGTAACTTTGTTCAATTTGCTAATACTATTTTGTATTTGTTTTATATTTTCATGAATAGATTTTGAATGATCGGACAAGTTCATGCAGCACATCCCCTCAAATTCCTCACATCCGTGCCCATGTGTCAGCAGCAAATAATCAATTGCCGCCCTGTTTTGAAGCACTGCTTGCCTTGCACTGCTGATGTCTGTTAACATGTCACTCAGTGCAAACGAAATGGCACGACTGTGTTTGCTCAACCAACATGCTATATGATCCAATTGTGTCAAGGCCACCCCTGATGCTGTTTGGGGTGAGAAAATTGCTACTGCAATTCTCTGAGCCTTGTTCCAGGTAGAAACATCATCCTCACAATTTGGACTATATTGTTCAAGGATCTTTTTTCCCTGGGTGTCTGCTTCTGTAAAGTTTTCAAATCAGGTGTTAACAATGAGAGTTCCCCAATGCTGCATGGACCGACCTTGATTTTTGCAGGGATAGCAGGCCAAATTCTGTCCCCGCAAATGAAAAACATTCCCTTCGGTAAAGTGGCTGGATGTTGAAGGGATGGTTTGCTTGTCGTTTTGGTGTGATTGCACCAAGATGACGCATTTTTATAAAAAGGCTGATTCGGAGTGACATCTATTGTATGATTTTCTGTCTTTGCCACTCCTGATGAATCAAATTTGATGCACCATTTCATTTTTGTTGACCCAAAAATGTCCAATTCCGGAGGTTCCAAGTGAGCCGCAGGAAGGTATTGTGTCCAAACATGCCATCCTTCCACAGGATCCGAAAAAGTTTTCAGAATCTTTGGAGGGATGCTTTTTGGAATTGGCCATTCCTTCCCTGGCACACCTATCAAGCATGTTGAAAATGGTTTCCCTGGCTTTGAATGACTCAGACAAATGCTGTCTAGACCCGCTGCCTTTGCCAAAGTTTCCCACACATTTTCCTTTGGTTGTTTCATGGGAAAGTCTGTCCCATTGCCCAAGGCAATAGTCAAGAGAATGAAGCAGATGAACACTATCTGTCTGAATCCCATGTCCATGTCCCCACCCTCTGTGAGAGACCCTGCAATGCAGCAACACCCAAACAACACTTGATTTCCCAGGAAAAAGAAAACCCCCCAAGTCTCTGGGTGATCAATCGTTGTCCGATGTGACGTCTGCAGCGTCGTCGTCTGCCTTCGTCTGCGTGCTTGCTTCTCTGCTTCTCGGGTCCACGTCCACTTGCGTCTGCACCCGATAAGGTTTCACGTGCCTCGCCGACACCCACTTCGGTCCTCGCTCTGTGGAAACACAAGCGAAACCCTCGCCCCAAGTTATTAATGTAAATGGACCTTAAATTTGTCCCGATTCTGGGTTTCTTATCAAAACTAAAGGATTTTCCCTTAGCTTTGCTTGTGTGCTGTTTGTGAAGTGCCTAACAATTGGTGGAGTGGGTTCTGAGAAAGAACCATTTAAAAAATTCAATACATACAGAGCTTTGTTCAACCACATGTGTGGTGTTGCGCCTGCTTCCCCCCTTTTCTGTTTATCCAAGAGGGATTTCAGGGTGTGATGTGTTCTTTCAATGATTGCTTGACCTGAGGGAGAATAAGGAATACCAAAAATGTGTTTGACTCCCCATTTTTTCAGAAATTTGTCAAGCACCTTGCCTGTGTAAGTTGGACCATTATCTGTTTTTATTTCTTGTGGCACCCCGAGTGATGCAAATGCTTGCAAAAAATGTCTGCAGGCATGTTCTGCAGTCTCCCCTGTATGTAGTGATGCAAAAATTGCCCCTGAAAATGTGTCAACTGAAACATGGATATTTTTGAGCCTCCCAAAAGATGGGTATTTTGTGACATCAGCTTGCCACAGCTGAAGACTCTGCAATCCCCTTGGATTGACAGCTCCTGTGGATGCAGGAGGCTGCACAAGCTGACAATCTGGGCAAGCACTGATGATTTCCCTCGCCTGACTTTTAGAAAGGCGGAAGGACTCCATCAGCGCCTGTGCATTTTGATGGAAAAATGCATGGCTCAATTTTGCCTGCTCAAAAATATCTGGCAATGTCTGTGATATGGTCATTGTGAGTCTATCTGCATGAGCATTCCCTTCTGCTAAGAACCCTGGGAGTGAGGAATGTGCCTTGATGTGTGCAACAAAATATTTGTGCTCTCTGTTTTCTAGAATTGTCCTCATGCACGATAAGTATGAATATAAAATTTCATTGTCAGTGTGTTTCAAAAGTGATCCCTCTAATCGTTTGACGGCATTTGCAACTTATGCTGAATCTGTGATCAGATTGAGAGGTTCCTGAAACAATTGAAAAACCCTGACCACTGCTGCCAATTCCACAATTTGTGGTGAACCCTGTACTATTTTTATATCTGATTCCCATTCCCCTGTTTTTGGATTTTGCCACGTGACCACTGATTTGTGAGTTTTCCCTGAACCATCAGTGAATACTGTCATCCCTTCCACTGGTTCCTGGCTTATTTTTGGCTTTTCCCTGAAACTCACTTTTGCATTTAACATCCTGTGCGCCGGAAAATGAACTGTACAAACTCCTGGATACCCTAACAAAGCAATTGCAAAATCCTGTGATTTCTGCACCGCCCACTCAAAAATATACTTTCTTTAAAGGTACATGAATGACTGAGAAATCCCTGCCTGACATCACTAGCAATCTGGTTCTCGCCTTAATAATAATTTGTGCTATCATTTCTAAATCTGTGAGAATTGTTTTTGAGGGCCTGTAAGCTAAAAAAACCCACTTTATCAACAAAAGAGGGTCCATTTGAGACAAATCCCACTGAAAAATCAACCTATATAACTGTGCTGTTTCCCCCAACACTGCTAAATGAAAAGGCAATGATTCCACAAAGCGATGTGCTTGTCTCTGTTGAATCATGTCTGTGATCTTTTCAAGATCTTCTTTTGCTTCAGGCGTCAGAGTTCTGGGAGATTTGATGTTGTTGTCCCCTCTCAAAAGATCGAGCAGTGACGAGATGTCATCATTGGTGATTCCCAGGATTGGTCTCATCCAGTTGATCTCCCCCAAAAGCTGATGCAAATCCTGCAGACTGGTGACCTTTGTGTTGATTTCTAGCTTCTGTGGCCTTATTGTTTGCTTTGAGATTTTCCAGCCCAGATATTTCCAAGGTGCAATTTCTTGTATTTTTGGTGCACTGATTTCCAGTCCTGCCTTTTGCAGCTGTGCAATCACACAGTCACGAACCTCTTGCACCTCCTGTTTTGTTGGGGCTGCAATGAGCAAATCGTCCATATAATGAATAATTTTTGGTTTTGGATGCTTCTCTCTTGCTGGATGCAATGCTTGGGCCACGTACCACTGACAAATGGTTGGAGAATTTTTGAGACCTTGCGGAAGAACTGTCCAATGGTACCTTAGCAGAGGTTCTTCTCTGTTGATGCTTGGGACAGAAAATGCAAAGCGTGGAGCATCATCTGGATGAAGTGGAATGCTGAAAAACAGTCCTTGAGATCAATGATCACAAGCGACCAGTCTCTCGGGATCATTTAGAGAGATGGAAGTCCAAGCTGAAGTGGTCCCATGTCCTCGATGACCTCGTTGATCTTCCTGAGATCATGAAGCAGTCTCCAAGATCCTGAAGTTTTCTTGCGAATGACGAACACTGGGGAATTCCATGGGCTGTCTGTGGATTTGATGTGTCCCTTCTGCAGCTGTTCCTGGACCAGCTTTTTCAAGGCACTCAATTTCTTTTGCTCAAGGGGCCACTGATCCACCCCAACAGGATCATTTGTTTTCCAAGTCAACTTCAGAGTGGCGAGTGCCACAGTGACCCCTGTTAAAAATCCAATTCTAATTTCAGTCCCCATTGTGCCAAAAGGTCCCTTCCCCACACTGTGATGGGCTTTTGCACGATGAAAGGACGGATGATTGCTGTTTTCCCTCCCAGGCCTGTGACAACGATTGCATTTTCACTCTGCATGCATAGGGAACTTCCTCCTATGCCTGTGAGAGAGCCCAAAGGTGCAACCAAGTCCCATTCCCGGGGCCAAAAAATGTATGAAATAACTGTAACATCTGCTCCTGTGTCAAGCATTCCCGTGATAGCAATTGTCTTTTTGTTACAAGTCAACTGACAAGTAACAATGGGCCGATCTCGGCTCAAATGTTTCACCCAAGATGCATGCACTTCTGCTTGATCACCAGAAAAAGAGTCCCGTTTGTTGAACACTGGCATGACTTGCCTTTCTGGGTGAGATGGCAAAGCCATGGCTCGAGAAATCGGTGTATTTTGTGGAATTGTCAAAGGTGGTCACAAGGCTTTTGCCGTGACCATCAGCTCCTCATTATGGTTTGCTGAAATCAAAGATGGGTAAACAACAAGTCCAAGAATGCTGCTTCTGTCTCTGGCCATTATTAAGAAATCCTGCCTTTTCCAAGAAGTCCCTGTGACACCCGTGGGTATCACTGCATGACTATTGTCCAAAAAACACGTCAATTTGGAGGTTGCCAGGACACATTGGAATCCGGGTGGTACCAAGTCTGGGTCGCTGGGGATTTTGGAGATTGCTCTGCCGAGGGGTTCTGTTTGTTGTTCCCCAAGGATTGCTCCTGCTGATTCTGTGTCACTGCCAGAATTTGTGTCAGAGCGCGCTGGCGTCGATTCGCGCTCTTTTTCCCGATTCCCGGAACTGGATGAGGTCTTCCATCCACGTCTGTCTGTGAGTGGCACTCACTCGCGAGATGCCTCCCTCTCCTGCATCGAGGACAGAGGTCTGGTGGCTTGTTGGGCTTTGCAAGTTGTGGGCAGTTCCTTTTAATATGTCCTTGTGCCCCACACCCAAAGCACCGTCTCTCTGCACCGGTGTTGCTCTTTGCATAATTTGCAAGAGCTTCCTTGACACGCTTTTCAATTAGATCCCCCAAGTGTTCCTCCATGATGGAAGCAACATGTTGTGGTGTCCCCACCTTGCTGCACGCCTCGATCATGTCTGCCAAGGTGGCCTGGTGTGGCATCATGCTGATGATTCGCCTGCATTCCGGGTTGGCATTGGAGAATGCGAGGCTCTTGATCAGATGTGGTTTCGCCCCCTCCTCGGTCACCTGCCGCTCCACTGCTTGGTAAAGACGATCCATGAACGAAGAAAATGGCTCTGAAGAACCCTGCTTGATTTCGGTGTAGATGTTGTCCTGGAACCCCGCCGGAGCAATCTGAAGAATTGCCCTCCATGCCGCCTCTTTGATGTCGCTGAGCACGTGCCGTGGGAGTCTCACCGCCTGTTGAGTTGGATCGTCCTCAGGAGGATCACTGGCAAGCTGCACCATGGTGAGGTTTGCGTTTGGCCCGCCTTGGTATCTGGCTCTCAGCTCCTCCAGAGATCTCCTCCACACCTTCTGCCAAATGAGAGCTTGGGTGTCTGTAAGAACTGATGTTGCAAGATATTTAAGATCATATGATGTTAAATAATACATGCCAAAAATGCTTTTCAACATCTGTTTGAAATATGGTGATGACAACCCACTGTCCCGAATTGCCTTAGCTAAATTTTGATTGCTCCACGATCCAGGCGTTCCCATCTCTGGTTTTGGCCCTGAGCATCATAGTTCACCGGCATCACTATGTTTCCCGAACCCTGCAATAAACCTTTCTCCTTCTCCAATTCTGCCTGAATGTCCTTCCAGTCGACTTTCGCGTTCGGCAAAGCTGGAAATTCTGTGGGTACTTGCCTGTAGAGTGGAGTCATCTGTGGTGACTGCAGTTTTGATGCAGCAGCACTCACCGATACCAACGGCGTCTGCGGCATCTGTGAAGATGACGGCTGGGTGCCTCTGGAGAAAAGTGGAGCATCTGCTGTGGAGGAGAACACATGGCTGCCCTGCATTATTTGGAACATTTTTGGAAGATGAACCAACAGCTCTGGCTGCGACTCCAAGGCTATGCTTAAATATCGTAAAAGAAATTCAACAACCCCTTTTGATACTGAAATTGATTCTCCCTGCCCCGAAATTTTGGCAGACCTTGATTTTGGAATTGTCCAAGCTGGGACACCCTCCGAGGCAGTGATGCGTATCGTGTCATCCTGTTGCTGCGCCTCAGCAGAAGTGTCCTGAGTCCCGCACTCTTCTGGGGTCAGCGGAGATTCCTGCTGTCGTGCAGATGCAGCTCTTCTCACCCAAGATTTTTTCTTATAAGAAACTGGAAAAAAGTCTTGGATTGTTAAAGTCCCACCACTGTGTGGCACAGTGCCTTGGCTGGCTGAGTCCTGTAAAATCTGTTGCAATGTTGTGGTTCCGCCACTAGATGGCGCTGCCGCCTGACAAACTGAGGTCAGGACTGCACTTTGCTCTTCAATTTGCACTTCCGATAAATATTTGAGCATCTCTTCTGACAACTGTTTCACATTTGCAAATCCCGTGGTAATTCCTGATAAACTTTTGAGCATTTCTCCTCATAACTGATTCACGTTTGCAATCCCTGCACTCTGTGAAACTGACTCTTGTTGTAATAACTGTTCTACTCTGGCCATGTCTGAAGCTGACAGGGGTTGGCTGTGGGCTTGGGCTGACTGTTGCCATGGGAACTGCAACGGGACCGTGCCCTGAGGGATGTTTACATCCTGGTCACGCCCCGACCCTGCCTGCGTCATCACGGGGGTGTGGACGCCTCTCCTCCGACCCCGGCCGTGCTTTCGCCTAGCTCCACCCCGCACTGCCTCTGAGTCAGAGCCACTGTCGTCCTCCCCGAGACTGACGTGACTACCTTCCTGTTCCCATTCCGGCCCTGATGTTTCCGCCTCGCTTTGCCCCTCTCCTGGCTCTGTGCCAGCACCCGCACCGCGCGTTCAAGATGCGAAAAATCCCCTCCCCCCGTGGCTTTCGAGTTCCGCTCAACCTTCACGTGCATGCCCACCGCCTGAACCGCAGCGAGGAACGCATCCCGCTGTCCCTCTGCCGCTCCCTCGGCAGATGCGGCTGCCGCGGTCAGGGAGCTGCTCTCCCGCGCCTTCTGGGTGGCCGCCTCGGCAGCCGCACGGATTCTCGACATCGAACGCGTCACCGGACGCTCAGGGCGTACCACCGCCGCACTCGCACCCCCCGCTCTCGCCCCGGTCCGTCCCGTCCCCGCCGGTCCTCTCGCTTTCGCTTTCTGCGCGGGCTGTTTTGAACTCCCAGCCTGCGCAGATGCGAGAGCACTTTCCTATCCCTCCTCCTTCTGCTCGGCACTCACGTACACACCCTCCCCCACTAGGGCTGCTGCCGGCGCCCCTCCCACCGCGGATTCGGGGGCCGCGCCTGGCTTGCTTGCCTCCGTCTGGGGAGTTTCTGCATCAGAGGAGCTTGGGGACTCTCGGGATATTGAGGAGCAGTGGGAACTTGGGGATACGGGACGCGAAGGGGTATCCTCTACTATGTCTGTGGTGAAAGGACCTGTCCCGAGCTGCTGGCTGGACTGTCCCCCCCCCTGTTTTTCCCCAGGAGCCATGGCTGCCTGGCTTGAGCTGCCGCACTGTGCGAGTGACTCTAAAACTGTTCTCGCTGAAGGTAAAAGTTTTGCGGCAAGCTTATCTTTCTTTATAGTTCGATAATATAATTGCTTATTAACTTCCTGCCAAAAATTTGGTTTAAACAACAAATTTAAATCCGAGGGTGGGAAATTACACCTCACCCACAATAACAAAATTTTCAACTCTTTTTGAGTGATCTCTACCGGATGGGCAGAGATGATGCCTTGTAAAGCAGATACTATTTGAATTTCCTCCCGGGAGAATTCCCGTGGGACAGATACTATCTGAGCTTCCTCTTGGGAGAATTCCCCCCCCATGTTCTTAATTTTGACCTTTCTCACCAAAATCTGAGTCAGCCCGGGGTCGGTCCGGAGATGGCACTGTTCACTGTCCAGCAGGTCACAGGTGAGAGATCCCAGGCGCGCTTCTGGGTCGTCTCCTCCCTGGAAAGTCCCCGAGACGAGTTGTCTTGGTGAAGGTCAGGTTCTTATCTTGAGCCTTTCACTCCCTCTCTTCTTGGAATTTGTGGAGAGTGTGTGCGCTCTGCTCTTCTCTGTTTTTGTTTTCCTTTTCTGCTGCTGAAGGTTGGAGGCTGATTGATGTTTCTTCTTGTTCTTCTTGCTGAAGCCCGCCAAGGGACGCCAGGTGTGAGAAACCCGGGATTGATTCAGGGGTCTCGTGTGGTGGTAAAGTCTCTCCTCCAACCCGTGCTTCCAAAGAAAAACTCCGCAGCCTCTTGTTGTTCGGTCTCAAGGCAGTTTATTGCTAGCTATCTAAAAGATTGTCTTCGCCCGCCACGGCTGCCTTGGTCAGCTGCTCAGGCAGAGACACACACACTCCTGACACCCTCACTGTCCAGTGTCTCCGTCGTCTCTCTCCCCGCCCAAGGCTGCTGCTATCTTTTATATGATATATTACGTCTTACATGTTTACAGATTTTCCCCAATACCTACTACCTATGTTACAATGTGCTTTTCTACTCTAAACCAATCTGTGAGTGCCAACATCACCAAGAACATGGAGGTAAGGAAGAAGAAGGAGGAAGAACAGGATCAGGCCCACTTTCCTCCATCTTAGAACTCCTGACCCCCCTGTACAAAGTAAAACCCCCCTGTACAGGTGTTAAAACCCCCCTGTACAATACTAAAAAATTTTCCCCTCTAATTTGTGACTACTTTTACTATACCATCTAACTCTCTGTGACCGCTTGTTCCACCTTCAAAGTTGGTAACTCATTCCATGGTTCAAACTCAAGATCACAGCTGTTTTCAGCTGCTTGCCAGGGTCTAAAATGCTTCTGACCAAGGCCTGGAACCTCTGAAAATGTCTGAGGGACATTTTGAGTTCCGACAGTGGCTTTTACCATTGTGAGCACGTAGCGCTTCCCTTGGTGTGTCTGGGGTAGTGTGATGTAGTTAATCTGCCAGGCCTCTCTATATTTGTACTTGGACTATTGCTTACTATACTAGAGGGGCTTTACCTGCTTGGCCTGTTTGATGGTAGCACACGTCTTACAGTTATGGATTACTTGAGAAATACTGTCTATGGTAAGATTTACTTTTCGGTCTCGTGCCCACTTATAGGTGGCATTTTTACTTTGATGGCTTGAGGCATTATGGGCCCATCGTGTTAGGAATAACTCTCCCTTGTGTTCTCAATCGAGGTCTATCTTTGACACCTTTATTTTTGCAGCCTGATCTACCTGCTGATTGTTTTGCTGCTCTTTATTAGCTTTACTTCTGGGGACATGGGCATTTACATGGCGAACTTTTATAGGTAGCTTCTTTACCTGGGTAGCAATATCTTTCCACTCTTCAGCAGCTTAAATTGTTTCTTTTCTATGCTGCCAGTTAGCTTTTTTCTATTTTTTTAGTTACTCTCATAAAGCATTGGCTATTATCTATGAATTAGTGTAGAGGTAGAGCTTTGGCTACTTCTCTTTTTTTGCAATGTTTAGGGCCAGTTGAACGGCTTTAAGTTTAGTAAACTGGTTTGATTTACTTTTTCTTTTCGTGGCCTCTGTAACCTGTCGTGTGGGACTCTATATAGTTGTTTTCTACTTCTGATTCATTTTTATGATGTGACAGGAACCGTCAGTGAAGAGAGCGTAGCGTGTTTCTTCTGCTGGTAGTTGGTTATATGGTGGAGCTTTTTTAGCCCGTCTCACTGGTTCTTTTTCTTTATCTGTGACACTAAAACTTTTACTTTTGGGCTAATTTGTAATTATTTCTTAAATTTCAGGGCGGTTTAGCTTACTAATATGGGCATGCTGTGTGATGAGAGCAATCTACTTGCTCTATGTAGCACTGGTGGCATGGTGGGTGGAGGGAACCTTTCTTTCGAACATCTACCTTAGCACTGGTAGTTGGGGTGCTAGGAGGAGTTGTGCTTCTGTGATAATTACTTCTGAGGCAGCTTGGATTCTCTTGTAGGCGGCTAATATTTTTTTTTTCTGTTGGGGTGTAGTTGTTTTCAGACTCTCTGTAGCTTTGACTTTAAAATCTCAGTGGTCGGCTTTGAGTTTCATCAGCTACTTTTTGCTAAAGGCTCTAGGACAGACTATGGTTCCCGGCTGCAGAGTAGAGCACATTCTTCACATCTGGTCTTGTCTTGACTGGGCTAAGGGCTACTGCATGAGTAATTTCCTGCTTTATCTGGATGAAAGCTTGCTGCTGCTCAGGGCAAATGGGGCTTAAGAAAGCTTGTGTCTCTTTCTTGTTGGTTGGTGGGGACATAATTGTGATTTTGTTGATGACATCTGTAGGAATTTGACGCTGTCTATCTTGCCACTTCACTCCTAAGAACTGGATTTCTTGAGCAGGTCTCTTTACTTTACTCTTTTTGATGGCAAACCTAGCTTCCAGGAGGATTCGGATGATTTTCTCTCTTTTTTTGAACACTTTTGCTGCTGTGTTCCCCCACACAATGATATTATTAATATATTGTAGATGTTCCCTAGCCTCACCCTTTTCTAGTGCAGTCTGGATCAGTCCATGGCAGATGGTAGGACTGTGCTTCCACCCCTGTGGCAGTCGGTTCTAGGTATACTGCACTCTTTTTTATGTAAAGGAAAACTGAGGCCTGCATTCTGCTGCCAGAGGAATGGAGAAAAATGCATTGGCAATATTAAAAGGGGCGTATCACTTCGCTGCCTTGGAATTTAGCTCGTACTGGAGTTTAAGCATGTCTGGCACAGAAGTGTCTAGTGGTGGAGTCACTTTATTTGATGCATGGTAGTCTACTGTTAATTTTCATTCTCCTTCAGATTTACGCACAGGCCAAATGGGGCTGTTGAAGGGTGAGTGGGTTTTGCTGACCACCCCTTGGTTCTTTAGTTCTTGGATTATCTTATGGATGGGAACCACAGCATCTCGAGTTGTTTTGTATTGTTGACGATGCAATGTTGAAGTGGCAATTGGTACTTTTTGGTTTTTTTCATTTAAAAGTCTTATAATAGTTGGATCCTCAGACACTTTAGGTAAGGTGTTTATTGTTGGGTGCCCTCTGTCGCTATAGATGCTATACGGTTTTCCCTCGCCTCTACCTGCCTAGAGGCAGGGCCCCTCTAAGCCTGGTTATCCTTCTTGCCTTGGGCGTATGTCTTAGAGGTTTCTTTAAGGGGATCAGACATGTCATCATCATCATCATGCCTGGCAGTTTGGCTACAGATAATTGGAATTGCTCTCCTTTTGGTGGCACTTCGTCTCTGAGTCTTGCCTTCCTTCAATTCATGCACCTGTTGTGCTAGAGCAGCAGTAGATTTTTTTCCTCATTTCTTCATGTTTTCTTTGCAATTGCGGAGGAAGAACCACAGCTCAGGCCTTGAGGTGTATTAGAACCTCTGATCTGCATTGCTGAGATTTGGAGAAGGTCCTCCTTAATCTCTTTTCTGAGTCTTTTAAGATTTTTTTCTATCTTATCTTCTAATTTCTGCAAACGTGTTTTTACTGCTGCAATTCTGGCATGGGTTGAGCTACGTACAGCATCTGTATATGCTTGGAGTTTCCTTGCCATGTCAAGCACGGTTGTGGAATTGTGTTATTATATGTTTTATTATGTGTAAGTTCATTCCATGTACCCCCCCCCCCGCGCTCTGTAGCGACCCCCCGGGTTTTCCCATCTCCCCCCGTGGTTTGCCTTCCCGGGAAAGTGCCAAGTCACCGTGTTTACATCTCTCAGACCATCTGTCAGTCACGCGGCGGGGTCGGGAGACAACCTGGGACCCTCCACCTGTCCATCCCCCATTGGATGTACCCCTGCACCCCACTGTCCCCAGACCCCCCGTGCCGTTATCTCATTGGCTGCCCCGGGTTTCCCCTGTTCGGTACTTAACCCGCGGGTTGGGGACGCCCCGGGCTTTTCTCTCGCCGGCCCCTGCGTGTTGCTGCTGCCCGGCCCGCCGCCGCCTTTTCTCCCGCCCGGCCCCGGCGTGCTGCCGCCCCGCAACCACCGCCACCGCCGCAGCCGTTCCCGCCGCGGTTTCTCTGTCTCTGCCAACCCCCGCGGCTGCTCCGCGCCGCTGCCGCAGCCACTCAGCCCCACCGCTGCCGCCGCTGTCGCCGCGGCACCCACACGAGTCGGCCACAGTGCCGTGGCCCCGCGTGCCGCCTCTCTTGGCTCGCGGCCAGCTTCGGAGCGCGCCGCCCCGCCCCCAAACCGGCAAGGCGGCACGAACAAACTTCAGCGCGGCAGGCCGCAGCTTTTCGGTTTTTTGCTTTCCCTACCAAGCCGCAATAAACCGGGATTCTGCGGCGGGAGAAAAAGTCTCTCTCCTTTTATTCGCCGCGGGACTTGCCTCGCTCCCAGACCCACGTAGCACCGGCTGACACCCGCGAGGGTTCGCTGGAAAACATGGAAATTGACTGCGCTCTCCTTCCCCCACGGAGCGAGCTGGGACAAAGGGGGGACAAGAGAGCACTGAGGCAGTTGTGGCGCCCACCGCGTTGCTTGGGAGCTCCAGGCAAACGGACTGAGGACCACCGAGCCCCGAGTGGCTGGTGGATTTACCTCGTGGACGTTACAACACCCTCGCAAGCCGCGGTTCCGTTTTAAGGAGCCAGGGCTTCCAGAGGGGTGGGGCCGGCACCTTTGGCCTGCACCGCCGAATTTCGGCCCCCCCACGGCAAAAACTTCGCAGCTGGACTTTTCGTTTCCCCTTCGGACGTCGCTGGACCCGTGGTTAGTTACCGGGGTCCCCCTGGGCTGGGTACGCCTTGCTCCTTTTGGGGTGGATTTCTCTTTCTCCCACAAGAGGGCGATAAGATCCCACATTTTGTCTCCCGCTGCAGGGAGTGTGTAAGGACAGGCTCCTAGCGCTCTGATAGGTGTCTTTTTTTTTCTTTTGTTTTTTTACCAGCCGCGAGGATTGTGACACGCTTTAACATCGACATAATGGGTGCAAAAATGTCTGTGTCACACGAGAGAATTTACGTTCAAATCCTAGGAATTTTAGTTGGGGGAGGAAAGAGATGTAAGAAATCAGACGTTAAGCGTTTTTCCCGGTGGCTTCTGCGGTCCTTCCAGGACATCTCGCACACAAATTTGTACCAAGCTCAATTCTGGGACCGAGTTGAAAAAGAAATTTCTCAAAAGGAGGATCAGTCCCTCTCAATTTTTATCCATCTGGCAATCCAATTGAGAAATATTGTCAAAAATAACTGCGAAGGGAAGCCAGAGCCACCGCAGGGCGAACGCTGCCTCCCAAGCCCCCCAAATCCCCCAAAAACCCTCTTCTATCCCTCTCTCCCTAGCCCGGGGATTCTCAGACGGGCATCCCGGCAAAACCAGCCGCAGGCAGAATCTGGCCTTTCTGTCAACCCCCAGGTTCCATCGCAGGACGATGCTGGCATCGCCCTGCACCCTTCCCCTCCCCAAACCTCCTCTCTTTGTACAGCCCTACCCCATAGTAGTAAAGTTGTGAGTTTTAAAACCCCAGATCCCTCTCCAGGACCTTCCATGGACCTTTCCCAAAATGATTCCCTTCCCTGCCCCAGGGCACAAGATGGAGAGGACCGCATGGCATGCCCATCCCCCTCCCTCCGTGCTTTGTCTCCTAACGACCCCCTTCGCCCTACAGCCAACCCCTCCCACTCCCGAGACTTCTCCACCCACCCCTCCCCTCCACCCCCTTCTGGCACCTCCCCTAATGAATCATTCAGCAGTCCTCCCTCTGACCTCACCCCTAGGGGTGATGTAACACCAACCACACCCCCTAGCCCTGGTCCAGCCTCCGCCCTCCGTTCCCGCGACCCGCCCTCTGGTTCCCACGCCTCGGTTCCCGAGGGAGGGGGGGAGCAGGAGGAGGGGGGGAAGGAGGGGGGAAGCCGCGACCTGCCGCAACCCCCGCTTGCCTTTTCTGCTGCACCAGTCACCTACACGCCGCGGCAGAGGGGCAGACCCCTCGCACAGTGGGCCCCTATCCCACAGGCTGTAATTAGAGATGTTTGCAAAGCCCAAAAGGAGTTTGGTCGGGAAAGTGAATACTTTCGGGGACTTTTAAAAGTCACACTTTCGTCCAACGAGTACGTCCCTGCTGACATGCGCGCTCTGTTTTTGTGCTTGCTTACTCAAGCTGAGTTTTTGGTATAGGAGTCTGCATGGAGGCGGGAGGTACGGGATGCATTACCCCACCTTTGGGCAAAAGCCGAGGCCTCCTCCGACACCGATGGGGGCATGTTAACCATTGATCACCTGTGCGGGATGGGGGATTGGGACGTGGCAACAACACAGGCTGAAAAGATTCCAAGAGGGGCATTGGCAGCAACTGCCAACGGGGCAGAAAAAGCATTTTTTAAGTTAAGACCCAGTGGTCCTGTTGTTAACTGTTTTTCTCTCAAGCAGGAGACACAGGAATCCTTTGTTAGTTTCATAGACAGGTTGTACAGGGCAGCTGAATCGCAGGTGCCAGAGGAGGGATTGCGGCAAGGCATGGTGAAGAAAATCGCCCTGCAGAACGCCAACGAGGCCTGCCAACAGGCGATGCTGAGCCTGCCCCTCGACCCAGAGCCAACGCTCCAAGACATGCTGGATGTGTGCGCTCGAAGGGTCACCTTGCCATCAAAGGACCCTCAGGGGACACCCCAAACGCCATCACAGAGAGTCTCCTTCTCCAAGGCCCACACGCCATCCACGGCCCTAGCTCCTGCACGCCGCTTCACAGGGCCACCACCCAATGGTTACCATCCAGGAAGGCCCTGCAACCTCTGCAATAAGAAAGGACACTGGGCATCTCACTGCCCCCTCAAAGAGGACTTCTTGCGTTTTAAAAACCAGCAGCAAGGGCAAGATGCCTCCAACCTAGGGGGACATTCAAAAAACTAATTTCCCAGCGCAGTCCCTCCCTGCGTGAGGACACAAATTTGGTGGGAAACATAACATCAGGGGGCAGGAGGGACAACACATTAGCATACCCACCTGAGGACAATAACTCTAATACCAAACATGACATTACTGGATTGCACAATAGGGGAACAAGAGCTGGTGAACCAGCCTGCGTGGGGGGAGTCGGGAATTTCATCTCACAGGCATGGCTTGGTCGGGACCCCGACCATCCCAGGCCAATCCTTAACACCCAGTCCAACTTCTCTCCATATAGGTTGGCCCTAACTGAACCCCTACTGCTCAGGGACAGCAATTGGCACGTTGTCACCGTCGACACACAGGCCCCAGGGACCTGGAGGAAACTCCACAGTAAGTACATCGTCCTTGGGGACACAAAATACACGCCACTCGACATCACTATCGCACCCAATTTAACATCTGCGAACCCTAAACATCTGGTGCTGTGGCTGCACTGTGCTCACCCGCCAGTCTACCTTCCCAAAGGGCAAATCATCACCCAGGCCATACCTGTATCTGGGGCCCCCGTCTACCCAGAAGACCTATGGATGAAGACCGCAAAGGAAATCTACAAGGTGTGTCAGGCCCAGGTAATTGGGAAGGATAGACCCAAAATTGCGTGTTACATGTGGAATGGCGGTGAGCACAAGTGGCTTAACGGCCTCTTGGACACAGGGGCAGACATCACGGTCATTCCCTCACGGGATTGGCCGTCGCATTGGGAGTTGCAGGATGTGGCTGGACACATTCAAGCTGTCGGAGGGGCACAATTGGCAAAACAATCTAAAAACATCATCAAATTTGAGGGGCCAAACAGACAAACAGCTTACCTGCGTCCGTTTGTTCTGGATTACATGGAGACCCTGTGGGGAAGGGACCTGATGGCCCAGTGGGGGGTCACATTGACCATTCCTACCCCCCAGGTTTTTCAGGCAGCGGTCACTGAGGAACGTCCTACCCAAAAGTTGAATTGGCTTTCTGATGTTCCCATCTGGGCAGAGCAGTGGCCGCTCAATAAACAAAAATTAAAAGCGCTCCAAAAGCTTGTGGCAGAGCAACTTGCCAAGGGACATATCCAAGAAACAACATCTCCTTGGAATTCCCCCGTCTTTGTCCTGAAAAAAACCAGGCAAAGACGAATGGCGGCTGCTCCACGACCTCCGTGCCATCAACAATGTGATTGAAAATATGGGTCCACTCCAACCAGGGATGCCGTCCCCCACAATGTTACCCAAAGATTGGGAATTGGCTGTGATTGACATCAAAAATTGCTTCTTTCATATCCCACTCCACCCAGAAGACGCACCACGTTTTGCCTTCTCGGTTCCGTCCCTCAACCGAGAAGCCCCAATGGAGCGGTACCATTGGCAAGCATTGCCACAGGGCCTCAAATGCTCACCCACCACCTGCCAGCAGTACGTAGCTTCATTGCTGACCCCAGTCCGTACAGCCACCGAGGGCGTGATCATCCAGCATTATATGGATGACATCTTGATTTGTGCTCCCAATGACGATCTCCTTACACACGCGCTTAACCTGACAACCGATGCGTTGGTTGCTGCAGGGTTCGAGCTGCGAGAGGATAAGATTCAAAAGATGCAACCCTGGAAGTACCTGGGTTTGGAAATTACCAAGCGGACTATCACTCCGCAAAAATTGGCCATCAAAAACAAAATTCGGACCCTAGCAGACGTCCAGCAGCTTTGCGGTTCTTTAAACTGGGTGAGGCCATGGCTAGGCATTACAAACAGAGACCTAGCCCCTCTTTTCGATTTATTGAAAGGGGGGGAGGAGCCGAGTTCTCCCAGGGAACTCACCCCAGAGGCCCAGGCAGCTTTGATTAGGGTCCAGGAGACAATGTCTGCCAGACAGGCCCACCGGTACGATCCGGACCTGCCTTTTAAATTCATCATATTGGGCAGGCTGCCGCACCTCCATGGTGTGATATTTCAATGGACAGACACCCCAAAGAAGGGCAAGGGCCAGGACCAAAGGGACCCACTCTCCATCATAGAATGGGTCTTCCTAAGTCACCATCGGTCCAAGAGAATGACAAGGCCACAGGAGTTAGTAGCGGAACTGATCCGCAAAGCAAGAGCTCGGATCAGAGAGTTAGCTGGATGTGACTTTGAATGCATTCACATTCCCATCAAATTGGAATCGGGCCAATTCACCAAGGCCATGCTAGAACACCTCTTACAGGAAAATGAATCCCTGCAGTTCTCTCTAGACAGCTACACAGGCAAAATTTCAGTTTTGAGACCAGCCCACAAAATTTTTGAATTGGAAATTCAATTTGCATTGTCCATTAAAGGAATTCAGAGCAAAAAGCCACTCAAAGCCTTGACAGTGTTCACAGATGCGTCCGGGAGTTCTCACAAGTCTGTGATAACTTGGACAGACCTCCAGACGCAGCAGTGGGAGACAGATGTTGTGGAGGTAGAAGGTTCCCCTCAAATAGCTGAGTTGGCTGCTGTCGTCAGAGCCTTTGAGCGATTCTCTGAACCTTTTAATTTGGTAACCGATTCGGCATATGTAGCTAGTGCAGTGTCTAGAGCGCAGGATGCTGTCCTGCAGGGTGTGTCCAACGAAGCCCTGCACAAATTGCTCTCGAAACTTATTAAGCTAGTCTCCCACCGAGAGCAACCCTTTTACGTGATGCATATCAGGTCACATACCAACTTACCAGGGTTTTTGGCAGAGGGCAATCGGCATGCCAATTCTCTTGCTGCCGCCCCGTCTCAGGTAGCACCGCTCCCAGATAAGTTCCAGCAAGCTAAGATCAGCCACCAATTTTACCTCCAGAATGCGCCCGGGCTGGTCTGACAGTTCCACCTCACTCGTGACCAAGCCATAGCCATTGTGGCCACCTGCCCGTCCTGCAAGTCGCTCCCCCTACCATCGGTGAGCTCAGGGGCTAACCCTAGGGGTCTGAAGTCCTGCGAGGTATGGCAGATGGATGTTACTCACATCCATTCCTTTGGGAGGATGAAGTACGTCCATGTCTCTGTAGACACTTTCTCTGGGGCAGTCTTTGCTTCTGCCCACGCAGGGGAGAAGGCCAAAGACATTGAAAAGCATTTGATACAGGCCTTCGCTATGCTGGGCGTCCCAAAATTGATAAAAACAGACAATGCCCCCGGGTACACATCCAAGGGATTTGCCAGCTTCCTGCAGCAATGGGGAATAGAGCACAAAACTGGCATCGCATATTCCCCAACAGGTCAAGCCGTGGTGGAGCGGACTCATCAGAGTCTCAAACGTATGCTGAAGCAACAAACACCAACTATGAAAGTTGAGTCCCCCCAAGTTCGACTCGTGCGTGCCCTCTTTACACTGAATTTCCTAAATTGTTCTTTTTAAAACCTCAACCCACCAATCACAAGGCACTTTAGCAACCACAAGCAGAGCAAGGCTAGGGAAAAACCACCAGTGATCGTCAAAAATCCGGAGACTTGGCAGCTAGAAGGACCCCATGAGTTAGTCACCTGGGGACGGGGATACGCTTGCGTGTCCACGCCCTCAGGCCTGAGATAGGTCCTGTCCAAGTTTGTCCGGCCATATGTCCCCAAACACCAGACTGATAAGAAAAAAGATCCTCAGGTGAAGCATGCAGCCCTCCGCAGATGGAGAAAGTCTCCTCCCTTCCTTTTTGATCCAACACCTTCTCTTTCAGAGCCTTCCCTTTCACCATCCAGTTCCCTGAACTCACTCTTTCCTTTTGATTTAAACCTCCCCTCCCCAGAATGCTGATCAATGTTCCAGTTGTTTTTCAGATGTAAGCTTCATCTCTCTCGCAAGTGACTGGCTAACGTCGCTTTAAAGGATGAAGCCTCACAGGTCAAATCCAATCCATTTCAGAACGCTCATTGTTCTTATTATAAGTTTTTGTAATGTTAAAAGGTTTAAAGGCCATCAATTCCGCCGTGCACATCGACCACGCAGACTTCACCGCCCCATCAGAGCTGACACTGCTCAACGCAGACAGCCAGAAAAGAACCGAGCAGAACAGGCAGAAGACATCGGGTTCAACGATGGGGAACAGGACTGTAAAATCTCCCATTTAAGTTATTTTCCGTTCTTTTCTTTTGAAAAACAGAAGAGGGAATCGTGGAATTGTGTTATTATATGTTTTATTATGTATAAGTTCATTCCATGTACCCCCCCCCCCGCGCTCTGTAGCGACCCCCCGGGTTTTCCCATCTCCCCCCGCGGTTTGCCTTCCCGGGAAAGTGCCAAGTCACCGTGTTTACATCTCTCAGACCATCTGTCAGTCACGCGGCGGGGTCGGGAGACAACCTGGGACCCTCTACCTGTCCATCCCCCATTTGATGTACCCCTGCACCCCACTGTCCCCTGACCCCCCGTGGCGTTATCTCATTGGCCGCCCCGGGTTTCCCCTGTTCGGTACTTAACCCGCGGGTTGGGGACGCCCCGGGCTTTTCTCTCGCCGGCCCCTGCGTGTTGCTGCTGCCCGGCCCGCCGCCGCCTTTTCTCCCGCCCGGCCCCGGCGTGCTGCCACCCCGCAACCACCGCCACCGCCGCAGCCGTTCCCGCCGCGGTTTCTCTGTCTCTGCCAACCCCCGCGGCTGCTCCGCGCCGCTGCCGCAGCCACTCAGCCCCGCCGCCGCCGCCGCTGTCGCCGCGGCACCCGCACGAGTCGGCCACAGTGCCGCGGCCCCTCGCGCCGCCTCTCTTGGCTCGCGGCCAGCTTCGGAGCGCGCTGCCCCGCCCCCAAACCGGCAAGGCGGCACGAACAAACTTCAGCGCGGCAGGCCGCAGCTTTTCGGTTTTTTGCTTTCCCAACCAAGCCTCAATAAACTGGGATTCTGCGGCGGGAGAAAAAGTCTCTCTCCTTTTATTCGCCGCG
Organism: Taeniopygia guttata; assembly: GCF_048771995.1. Taxonomy (NCBI): domain Eukaryota; kingdom Metazoa; phylum Chordata; class Aves; order Passeriformes; family Estrildidae; genus Taeniopygia; species Taeniopygia guttata. The sequence continues at coordinate 16,174,345 of NC_133064.1, forward strand.
GGACTCGTCTCGCTCCCAGACCCACGTAGCACCGGCTGACGCCCGCGAGGGTTCGCCGGAAAACACGGAAATTGCCCGCGTTCTCCTCCCCCCACGGAGCTAGCTGGGACAAAGGGGGGACAAGAGAGCACTAAGGCACACGGTCTCATTTTTCTCATGCCGCTTCATTATTGTTAAGGCAGAAGTGTATTTATGTGGCCTAAGCTGTATAAGTTTTCGCCACATCACAGATGTACATGGTACCAAGTCTGGATTCATATTTGTTATTTTATTTGAGAAGATAATCTTTGCTACTTCCATTTCTCTCAGACGTTGGATTTCTTGTTTTATAGTCTTCTACTGGGTCTGCTGCATATAAAGATTATCTGCACACAGCTATTTTTGTGCTACACTTTCCAGAACCCGTTCCCAGAGGCTCTGAGGGTTAGCCCCCTCATCATTCGTTGATCAATGACAGGATCATGTGACAGGGATCGCAAATGTCTTGCCTCAGTACCATCCAGAATTGTAGCCTCGCCTGCAGTATTTTAAAGAGGGACTAACCAACTAATTACAGACTTATCAGGTCATCGAGTGAAATCATTCCTTAGGCCACGAAGGTCCTTTAGGGAAAAAGACTCAGTATTGGCCTCTGATCTTGTACCAGTTGCCTTGACTTCTGATTTTATGTCAGCAGGCATTGAGGGTCCTTCTCCTGCATTATCATCATCATCGTCATCATCCACTGGTCGATTGGCCTTTTCTGTGCACTTCCCACTTCTTGTGCTAGTAGCAGCTGCCATTGGTTGAGGCTTGGCTGCTGAGCCTGGTTTAGCTGCTAGCCTAGGCTCACTGTCTGGTTTAGCTGCTGGCTTTGAGCCGGGGGTGTTGGCTGCAGCCTGAGTGACAGGGATAACTGCTGATTTATGTCCCTGCCCCCCTTCCTCTGTCTGCTGCCCTACAGTATCTGGCAGGGTGCGATAAGCATATGCTAGGGCCCAGCTCACTGCAATGATCTTTTTCTCCTTAGAGTTATCATGGCACTTCTCTTTCAGGTACTTCGCTACCTCAGCCGGATTCTGAATTTGTTCACATGGAAAGTCCCAGGCTATAGGGTCAGAAAATTCCTTTAAGATTTGGCCCATATCCTCCCATTTCCCACACCACTCAGGCTTTCTCACACCTGGGACTACTCCTGCGTCAGAGGTCTCATCATCCCCTCTAGAAATCTCACCCCTCATTCTAGAGAGTCTGCAGACTGTATAGAGAAAGCTTACCAGATTAAACACCAGGAAGATGGTCTCCTTAACAGTCAGGGGAAACTGAACATTCTCTAATAGGGAGGAAACAAATTCAGAGGAGAAGAAGGAAAGCAAAGGCTGAAAAGCCTCATCCCCTGCTTCCCCTCTAACAAACTGGCTGCACAACCATAACCATGAACCATACATTCCAGGAACAGACCTCAGCACCTTTATAAACCCCCTGGAAGCCCTTACACCCAAGCCCAGCCTGATGGATATTCTGGTCAGTGCCCTTCTACTGCAAAACCTACGTATTAGGGACAATACTGGAGCTATTCTTGGATAAAAAAAATAAACCTAGGGACCATAGGGGGATTATGATCTCAAAAAAACCCTAGGGACCAGAGACACATGCAGGCCTTCACCCCAAGAGACAATATTAATTCAAACAACATAACCAGTAACTGTTCCATACCAACACAAAATAATTGGAACAAAAATATGATTGCAACAGAGTTTTTTCCACTCTCTCGAGCCACAAGTTGGGCGCCAAAATTTTGTCCTAGTTTAGGGCAAATTTGGGGAAAACTCTCTGGAAGGGGCCCCCAGAAAACAAACCCCGACGACTCCTTCCCACCCACCTGGTTCGGGACAAAATTTTCTCTGAGTGAAGTGGAAAAGAACCTGCTTATTCAATGAACAAAGCACCCCCCAGCACCAAAAAGAAAATTAACAACACTAGATGATAAGAAAACTCTTTCACCACTCTGAAGAGATGAACAAATCCAGAAAGTCTTTCCTGGGAGTGGTCTCCCGGGTCTGGATGCTGGGGATTGCTCTCCAGCACTGGGGATGACTGCTGCAGATCACAAAGCGCAGGCTCTCGGTTTTCCTTGGTGTTTCCCAGGTCCCAGTCCGGAGCTGGTTGGATGGTATTCAGAAAGAGGAAAGGAAAAGAAACAGTCCAGGGAAAGAATTGGACTGCTTAGCTAAACTAATTAGGAAGCAAAGGCAAAAGCAGGAGCAAGCAAAGCAAGCAAGCAAAGCAAGCAAGCCAAGCAAGCAAGCAAAGCAAAAGCAAGCCAGCCAGCACTAGCCTTTTATAGACAGCAGATTATGGGGGGAGGTGAACTGGCTGATAACAAGGCAAAACAAACTTTTACTGAGTCAGTTTTGAAAGTTCAGAACATAATATTAAACGTAAACAGAACACACAATTGGAGATATAAACACCATAACATTACCCTAGGACATAACCCATATGCAATTCCCCCTTCTGTGCTCACAAACAGGTTAAATTCCTTCTTAAGGACAGGAAGGCTTAGAACAGGTGCCGAGGATAGTTTATTTTCCAAAACTTGTACCTGTTCTTCATCCTCTTCTGTCCACTTTACAGGCTCAGAGTCTACTAATTTATCATAAAGGAACTTCATGCTTTTGGTGTATTATCTAACTACAGCTTACAATAACCAAACAGGCCTAGTAGATTCCTTACATCTCTCTTGGTCTTAGGAGTTGGGATAGACAGGATACCTGAGATTCTCAAGACTTAGTTTCTTATACCCTTCTCCAATTATGTGACCTAGGTAGGTGTGGGAACCCAGGGCAAGGGGAATATCCCCTTGTCTGTCCTGGGGTGCTCTGACTCCCAGGAAAACACTGACTTTGACCCTCATTCATGGAGAAAACTTCCAAAGCCTCAAGGTAAACTAGAAAGCACAAAAGTGTGAAATAGATTGTAGAGATTGTAGAGAGTAGTGTAGTATGTCACATGGGTGAGAAATTTAGGTTTTAGGATTTTTAGTATGTTATAGATGGGTTCAAGATGGAGGATATAGGGTGTTGTCTCGAATTCCTTTCTTCTCTTCTTCTTCCTCTTTCTTCTTTGGTTCAGGTGGTATCTTGTAATTGGGTAGAAAAATCTGCATTGCTGGTTTTAGGGGTCAGTTATTGGGTTAGAAAGGAAAATAATTTAGGTGTCACTTCTTAACTGGGTAGTTTAGTTTTTGATTAGACTTAAAAAGACCTTGCAGCACGAGGTTGTTGGCCATTTTTGTGCTGTTTTCATGCATGCAAGGTCTGGGCGCAGACAGTGTGCTTAAGTTTTGATAAGACAGCAATAAACAGAAGCTGAAAACCAAAAAAGTCCAATGCGTCTCTCGTTCCTGACACAGAACTGCTCCAGGAGGGTCTCCCTTGCCAGGGGAGCCCCCAGGGAGTTGCCCAACATGGGGCCCGCAAACTCACAGGTAGGTCACTCCAGATTCTACAAATTGTAGTTTTTCTTGGGATACTTTTAGGCCGTTTTATGCTAGGAAATTTAGGAGTCAGTTAAGTCAAATTGCTGGGGTCTTAGCCTTCTCCTGAGTACTATCAAAGGCCAATTTCATGTTGCTTCCCTTAGGGATAGACTCTTATCATGAGGAACCTATAGTCTCTCATGTCTTACCTTCCTTCTTCTTGGTTGGGATTCTATCTGGAGTCTACTAAGGGTATATTTTGGTCCCCTGGGGGCCCCAGTCTATTTTCTCTTTCCCATATCTTCACCCCTGCTGTCCGGATTATCCGGACCTTTTCTGGAGAGAACAGAATGCTTAGAATAGTGTTCAGCTCTCCCCAGGTATAAATATTCAGACTTAGAAATTGGTCTAACTGCTTAGATATTCTAACGGGGTCTTCTACTAAATTTCCTTGCTCTTTCTTAAATCCCCGGACTTTGGAAGCTGTCAAAGGTGCATCTACAAACCCAACTCCTCCAGCTGCTCCACCCATAGGAACTTCTCTAAGGGGAAAGAGCCTTTCTGCTCTTGGTGCTTTGGATTGGGTGTTACAATATGACCCTTCTTCTAAGACACCAGGTGGGGAAATAGTAGTGGAGACAGACACTTGTTGGAGGCTAGGGAGCATGTTAGGTGGTGAACTAACACTAGGCAAGGGTGGTCTCAGCTCCCAAGTGGGAGGAGGCAAGGAAACTCCAGTTGGAGAAGGGGAAGAGGGAGTTGGGGAGATGGTTGAGGAAACTGGGAAAACAGGGGAAAGGAATCAGGGACCCAATAGGAGGGACCGAAGGATTAACTAGGGAAACTGTTGTAGAGTTAACAGGAGTAGAAATATACCTTAAATGGTGCTTCTATGTAAAATGGAATATACTGATGGGCAACTAAAGTTCATCTGGCCCTTTCCCACAACTTAGTATTTTAAATCTCTTGACTGAACTTAATCTCTTTTAACTAAACTCCCAATCTTGGTACTATTTTCTTGACACTTTACATTGTCTCTTCGCTAGGACAATCACTAGTTACACTCACATCCATTATCTTCAGTTCTCTTACTCTTCGGCCTAAGTTTTGGACTTCTTGCTGGACATTCCAGGCTTGGACCCCTGCTAAGTCTCGCCTAAACTCTTACTTGGCCTTTTGCCCAACCTTCTTACTAGGCTTAGGAGGCTTGGTCTCGCTGACGGGGTAAGGTCGAACGTCCTGCCGAGCCTTACTCTTGAACTCCAACCAAGTTCCTCTTTCCTGACTTTTTACTAAGCTTAGCCTGCTTGCGTTCCTGCTTGCTTCTTTACTTGCTTATTCACTTGTCTTCTTGGCTTTCTGCTTACTCAGGTTCTTGCCTTTCAGCCAGGACATGCCCTGCCTGCCGGGGACATGCCCCCTGCCTGCCAGGACATGCCCCTACCTGCTCTGCCGAGGACATCCTGCCCTGCCTTCCAGGGAAATCTCCCCTGCCCTGTCAGGGACATTCCCCTACCTGATCTGCCAGGGACTTTTTGGTTTTTGCCTGCCAGGGACATCCTGCCCCACCTGCCAGGGATATCCTACCTGCCCTGTTATCCCGTCCTGTCTGCTGGGGACATGCCCTCTGCCTGGCGGGACTTGCTGATCTTGCCTGCCAGGACATCCTGCCCCACATGCCAGGGACATCCCACCTGCCCTGCTGTGGACATTCCCCTTGCCCTGATTGTCAGGGACTTACTTTAGCCCTAGAGAACCTCCACACGCCCAGAGGAGGAACTGCTTTACCTCTAAGGAGATGCCTCAGTCACTCCTCTATTCCACTCGCTTCCCCCCGTTCCCGGATGGCCCCTTCGCAGGAGTCTGGAAACGCGGTACTAGTGGGCCCCTCTCACTTTGGGGGTCCGTTCTGCCAGCCCCTGTCTCACTCACTCACTTGCTCGTTTCTGCTTCTTCTGACCGATTCGATGCTCCTCTGCATTGCTCCTCTGCGTTGCTCGTCTCACACCGATCCTAGGGTCTGGAGGTAGCAAGCAACTCCAAAGTAGGTGGTCGATCTGTCTAGCTGTCCGGGGGTCCTCTTTGAATGTGGCTATCGCCGACAAGCCCCCAATTGAAATGAACAGGGCTTATGCCTTTATTAATGTTTAGCTCTTTATTAAAAAGATCAGCTGAGCAGGGGGCTCAACACGGAGCTCGCCCCTGCTGTTGTAGCTTTTTTCCAGGTAGCTGAATAGGGAGGAGGCGTGGAGAGTCTGTCCCTGAAGTTGAGACAGAGTGAAAATTTAACAGGGTAGAAATCCATTTGGATTTAGGTGAAATGTGCCGCTTTGAGCTTGCTAAATATGCTGTTTAGTCTGGTAACTGCAGCTCTAGCAAAACTACCCCAGCTAAGGAGAAAGAATGCAAATTTACACACTAAAAAGATAAGAGATAAGAAAGACTCCTCAGACCTTGAAACAGACAGGGCAGAGTGACCCAGGAGTTCTTTCTGTACTTTCTGACAAAAACTGAGTACAAGTGTAACTAGCTGTAAGTGTAACGTGAAATCAGCAGAATGAATATGCATGAACCTATTGTGAAATTCTATGCATATGGAAATTAGTCAGGGTAATAAAAAAGTATTGGGAGTTCTCAGGGGTGCGCATGTCCATTGAAGGACAATGAATCCCCACATGCATCCACAGTGCTGTGAATAAACATACCGTTCCCTACAAATCTTTATTGGAATTGTGGGGTTTTGCTTTTTCTCCGCGTTTCAAAGTCCCCAGTAGCAGCTGTCCCCTCTCATTTCCTCGTGGTAATACCAGGAAAGTGTGGTTCCCCCCCTCACGCAGCTCCCCGAATAATCCGACTAGCTCAGAGATAAGGGGCTGTGAGGGGAGGAATATCAGGAGAAGGGTAAAGATATTCAAAAGAGGCTCTTACCCCAGGGTAGGTTGGTACAGCTCTCTTTATTCTATGTTGTCCATGTGGACAGCGGGGCAAAAGAGGACAAACAGGAAATGTCAGGGGTCTATATAGGCTTTGGACAAGGTGGGCTTCCCTGGCTCTCCGCCAACCCCGTAGGGGTAGAAAGGAGGGTCCAGGGGTTATGTTGATCAGAGTCACAGGGTCCTGGAGAAGGGGGGGGCAGAATGCCCATGAGCTCACTGTATCACCTCCCCCTTATTTGTTAAACAAGGTTATAGGAATTCACTGGGCTCAATTCAACCCTGAGTATGGGTTTCCCACCACCTACAGTTGGTGGCATAGTCAGGCCTCCTCAGGTTAGCCAACTCTATGTGGTTGACTTCTGAGGTAAAAGGTATGAGACCCTTGATAGCTTTGAAAATCAAGTGATGCAGGATTCCGAACACCAGGGTTACAAGGAACAAAATAACAAGGAGTAACAAAATTGATCTAACAACAGATGTCCACCACCCCGTGAATTCCCAGCCCTTAAACAGTTCTGTAAACCAATCTTCAGATTCTTGCTTCACTTGTCCAATCAGGTTGTTCATGCTTCGAAGGGCAGCATGGATGTTTGGAGCCTTTGAAGTCAGGTCCATGCAACAAAGTCCTTCAAATTCCTTCTGTAGTGTCTGTGCCAGGGTCACCCAGACATTTTGACGTGGCTGAGGGACGATCCATGCAGCTGCCTGACTGTTCAGCATTAGCAGGATGACAATTTGGATGGGGTACACCACAGGGTTGAGTGGGAGGTAGGTTTTCTCTAAAAGGGAAAACCAAACATTTTAAGTACATATTAAAGTTTCTGTTTCTGCCGGAAGGAATTCATGGTCAGGAGCATTCCTCTTCTTCCATCTGGCGGCGTCTTCTCTTTGAAGCATCAGATACTTGCTTCCTGTCCCCTTTTGTCTGGCCTGGATTCTTGGGGACAAAAGGTTTCACCCACTTCTGGGGAATCCACCGAGGGCTTGAGGGAGTAGCTACACACGCATAGCCATGGCCCCAGGTTACAAGTTCATAGGGACCCTTGGTTTCCCAAGTTTCTGGATCCCTAATCAAGACCAGGGGATGCTGAGACAATTTGAACTGGTTGCCACTGTTAAAGTGACGTACAACCGGTGGACTCATGTTTTCAAATGAACAGTTCGGAAAATTGATGGTAAACATGGCTTTACAGAGCCTCTCTTGTGGTTACATCCACGGAGCTGAGCTGTTTTGTTTCTTCAATACCTGTTTGAGCGTCTGGTGTGCACGCTCGACTACAGCTTGACCTGTGGGGGAGTGGGCAATGCCAGTCTTATGTTCCACTCCCCACTGTTGGAGAAATTCCAGAAACTCCTAGGATATATACGCTGGGCCATTATCCGTTTTGATGATTTTTGGCACCCCCAATACTGAAAATGCTTGCACTAGGTGTTGTTTGACATGTGCAGCCTTCTGTCCTATATGAGCAGAGGCATACACTGCACCTGAGAATGTGTCGACGCTTACATGAACGCATTCAAGGCGACCAAAACTCTGAATGTGTGTGATGTCTGTCTGCCATACCTCACAGGTGCTAAGGCCTCTGGGGTTTACCCTCATGCCCAATGATGGCATGGCCTGGAGCTGGCAATTTGGACAGTTGGTCACAATGGCTCGGGCCTGACTCTGTGTTAGCTGGAACTGTCGGATCAGACCTGGCACATTCTGGTGGTAATGCTGGTGGCTCAGCTTTGCCTGTTGGAAAACATCAGGGAGATGTGCTTTTTCAACTGGTGCAGAAAGGGTGTCTGCTTTGCGATTCCCCTCTGCAATCTCACCTGGTAAATCAGTGTGTGACCTCACATGCATCACAAAGAATGGATGCTCTCGGTGAGAGATTAAATAAACCAGCCTTGAGAGCAACCTGAAGACATGTTCATTTTCTATTTCTTGGAGCACAGCCTGCTCCGCCCTGGACACTATTCCTGCCACGTAGGCAGAGTCTGTCACCAAGTTGAATGGCTCAGAAAACTTCTCAAAAGCTCTCACCACTGCAGCCAGTTCAGCCACCTGGGGGGATCCCTCCACAAGCTCAACATCAGCTTCCCAAAGCTGAGTCTGTGGGTTTCTCCAAGTCATCACCGACTTGTGGGAAGCCCCAGAGGCATCCGTGAACACTGTGAGAGCCTTGAGTGCCCTCCGGCTCCTTTTCTCTTGAGGAATAAGGTGGAATTCCTCATTGAACAACTTGTGAGACGGGGCATGGACTGATATTTGTCCCCTGTAGCTGTCCAGAGATAGCTGGAGACTGGCACTGCTCTGGAGCAAATGCTCAAACATCCCTTTGGTCAATTTCTCAGGAGACTTCCTTCCCTCCTCAGAAAGCCTGACTGGAAGGTGGATACATGCAAAGTCACACCCTGCTAATTCGCACAACCTCACCCTGGCCTTCTGAATCAGCTTTGCTATCAGCTCTTGTGGCCTAGTGATGGTTTTGGATCTTTGGAGCGATAGGAAAAACCATTCTATGATTAAGAGTGGATCCTTCTGCCGCTCGATCCATTGGAAAATCAACCCATGCAGGTGTGGCGGCTTTCCTAGAACAATGAACTGGAAAGGTACATTTGGGTTACACTGATGTGCCTGCCTTTCTGATAAGGCCTTCTGTACCTTTTCGATTGCTGTCTTTTCCTCTGGGGTCAGTTCCCTGGGGGAGGCCAGCTCCCTCTCCCCCTTCAATAAATTGAAGAGAGGTTCCAGGTCCTCATTTGTGAGGCCTAGCCAGGGCCTTACCCAATTTAAAGACCCACACAGCGAGTGGAGGTCTGCTAGTGTTCTGGGGTTGCAATTGATCTCCAATTTCTGAGGGACAATAGTTCTTGCAGAGATTTCCAGGCCCAGGTATCTCCAAGGTGGCATTCTTTGAACTTTGTTTTTCTGCAATTGAAGTCCAACAGAAGTTAAAACTTTAACCACTAGGTCCAGAGTGTATTGGAGTATAGAGTCATTGGGAGCACACACAAGCACATCATCCATGTAGAGCAGGATGATGGCATCCTTTCTCTCTGCACGTACTGGAGACAGTAGTGCTGCTACATACTGTTGGCATATGAAAGGACTGGATTTCAAACCTTGGGGCAAAATTTTCCAGTGGTAACGTTTCCTCAGGGCTTCCCGATTGATGGTAGGAACTGAGAATGCAAACCTCGGGGCATCTTCAGGGTGCAATGGAATCTGGAAGAAACAGTCCTTTATATCCAATACAGCTAATTTCCAGTCCTGGGGAAGCATAGCTGGACTAGGCATCCCCGGTTGGAGAGGTCCCATGTCCTCCACAATTTTGTTTATCTCTCTGAGATCGTGGAGCAATCTCCACTTTTCCTTCCCAGGCTTCTTTATTACAAAGACTGGGAAATTCCAAGGGCTGTCTGTTTCTTGCAGGTGCCCTTGAGCTACCTGCTCCTCCACAAATTTTTCAAGCGCCTAGAGTTTTTCACTACTCAAAGGCCACTGTGCTACCCACTTTGGGGTGTTATCCAACCACTTTAACCTGTAGGCAGGGAGCCCCACAGTGGCTATTTCCAAAAATCCTGGAGTGTCTTAGGAATGATTAACTGGACTCCTGATTGGGACATGGTATCTCTCCCACAGAGGAGCCTTATAGTCTGCCACAAATGGGCGAACACTTGCCATCTTCCCATCAGGTCCCTCAATTTGCACTACAGTTTTTGAAATTTTTGCCAGTGTAGTTCCCCTTATACCCTGAAGTTTGCCTGCCACAGGTTGCAATTCCCAGTGTGGTGGCCGCATAGTTTTAGGTATCACCGTGATGTCTGCACCTGTGTCCAGAACCCCTTCCACCTGAAGGTGCTCTGACCCATGTGCTAGGTTGCATGCCATGGAGGTTCTATCCTCTCCTACTACCTCAGCCCAGTAGACTTCTGGAGATTTTCCTTCTACTGTTATTTCTACTGGGATGGGAATGGCTTGTGCCAGAATTTGCCCCTTTTCTAGATAGAATGGAGGTTGTAAACAACGTGCCAACAGCATAAGGCTGGATATTTTTCCCTTAGTAGTCATGGGAACTATTTCAATCTCTGGAGGTGCGTATGCTGTATCCCCAATAACAAAATACTCACTGTCCAGTTCCATATCGTACGCCTGCAGGTCTTGTGAGCTGTTTGGCAGGTCCACTATAATGACTTTCCAATCAGTGGTTGTGAAATGAAATCCTTTGGCAGTCACTAGGCGAGGTCGGCCTAGGAGCTGCCAAACCTTGTTAGTTATTCATTTTACATTTTTATTTTTCTCTCCCCCCCCCCCCCCCATGATTCCCACCCTCCCCCTAATTTGTTAAGAGAGAGGCATTATCCCGTGTGGGTCCCACTATATTTATATCTTTGCGTGCAGTTGTTTTGCCAGCAGGCACACACTGTACACTCAGGTTTTTTGTTTGTTGATCTGTCTCTGGTTCTGGTTTTGAGGACAGTTTCTAGCAAAGTGTCCTGGTTTCTTGCAACGCAGGCAGATGATGTGCTGCAGCTGTTGTGATGAAATTGGTTGCCTCCTTGGGCTTGGTGCAGCAGTGGCAGCGGCTGTATTTCTGCAGATGCCGTATGACTGTCAGGGGTATCAAGCAGCTCTGCTCTCCTGGCGCAGGCATCAATCATCTGAGCAAGACTAGGTGCTGGGTCGAGAGGAAGACTGAGAATTATCCTACGGCAGGTCTCATTTGCATTCCTCAGAGCCATTTCTTTAACCAGCTCTGTTTTTACTCTAGTGTCTTGCACCTGTCTTTCAACTTGGGTTCTCAAACGGTCCACAAACTGTAAAAAACTCTCAGAAGGAAACTATTTATTGTTAATATATCTACCTTTAGCTTCAGGTACTGGTAATTGATACAAAGTCTTCTCTGCAGCATTTCAGATTTATTCCAAAACCGATCTAGATAACAGTCTGGTTTGTTTTTCTGGGCATTGAATGTCTCCTGTACCGAATAAATGATGTATTGTAATAGGATTGCCATCACTGTCAAGGGCTTCACTGGGTGTATGTTGTATTTCTTGTAAAATTGCTGTCAAAGATAACTTCCACTTATTTTCCCATATCTTATATTCAGAGGATGTTAGTAAACATTTAAACAAGTCAGTGACATCTTTAGGTACCATTTCATTTGAATTGAACGTTGCCCTTTTCATCCCTTTAAAAATCTCACTGGACCTCCCAAATTCTCTTTGAACTTTACAGATCTCTGTTTTGTCTCTATGTGGTAGTGGTTGATATGTTCTCTTACTGTTTCTTCTTCCTAAATAAACAACTGGTGCTACAGATGGTATAGATTCCTCGGTAGAGGCAGGGTTATGTCCCCCCACCACCCCTCCAGTCCTGGTGACAGGCAGCTCGCACCCCCCGTCCCGGGGTGCCGGTGCCTCGGTGCAAACTCGGGCCCCGCCCATGCTGTGAGCTGCTGGGCTGCCATGACTTCCCCCCGCTCTGTCGTCATTCGCGGGGCTGGGAGCTGTTCAGTGGCCGGCACCGCCCCTGTTCCTGGGGCAACGCGGGGGCTGGCACTGATAAGGAGGGTGTGGGGGAGAGGTGGGAGATAGGAAGGCATTACAGGAGAAGGTGGAGGAGGGGTTGGAGGGTGGGATAGGAAAGGAATGTGAGGGGGAGGGGGTGGGGGGGGTCGGGGATCGGGTCGGAGCACATGGTGGCCGGCATTATCCTGCCGCGTGTGTATCAGAGATTCTGAACTGCTCTCTGGAGAGAACTCCAGACTATATTTCTCAGAAAGTCCAGGTGTTAGAAGGGGATAATGGGTGGGTGAAGGGGTTTCAGGGCTGGGATATTGAGGAGGTTGGCAGGTTGGGGAAAAGGGAGTATTCGGACTGTGATTCTGTGTTCATATGCTTTTTTCTGCTTCCAAAATCTTTTTTCGTGCTTGTAAAAATATTGGAAGAAATCGAGAAGCTTTATGTTCACCATTTTCAACTTTTAAAGTTACTATCTGTCCAATTTGGTCCCAAAAAGAAAGCGAATTCAGTTCTTGCACAGTGAAATTTGGTATTTCTGCTGTTAGCCAGCATACGAAATGCAGGAGAAGCTTGTTTGAGAACGATACATTGTTTAAGATATTGCTAAGGTGTGTTAGTGTGCTCTTTTGTGCAAGCGACAGTTTTGCACTCATTATTTTAATTGTATCGCTGGTATATTCTCCACCAGACTTAGTAACCCAGTACGAATTAATCGAATTTCCCTCCGTAACATGGAAATCCAGGCGCGGGGGGCGGGCGGGGGGAGCAGGGGGAGGGGCGCTTGTTTCACCACTTGCCGGGGCGGCTCCTGCCCTCTCTCTGGGGACGGGGTTTGTCCTGCCGCTTGCAAGAGCACTCTCCCGTCACCTCTCCCCCAGGGAACGTGGGTACTCTCGGTCCACCGGTTCCAAGCTGTCTTGCAGAGGGTCCCTGGCACCCCCTCAAGCAAGCAGCCCCCCGAAGTCACTACTGGTAACTCCTCCCAGCCAGGCGCGGCCCCGGGGTGATGCGAACGAAGGACTTACCAAGCCTGTGACCTGCGTGGTTCATCTGTGCACTTGTCTGGGGGTCCATCTCCAGCCGGCTCCCCTGGGGTACTCAGGCAAGGTCCCAACTTCTCCCTATCACTCAAAGCCTTTAAAGGCAGCTAGAGTACTAGGGCAGTTGACTGTCCCAAAAGCTATTCGAGATCTTTTGAAATAAGCACTCCAGCTTCTGCGTGGCCTTAACGGCAGCACACGTTGGGGGCCAACTGTGGTTCCCCCCCTCACGCAGCCCCCCGAATAATCCGACTAGCTCAGAGATAAGGGGCTGTGAGGAGAGGAATATCAGGAGAAGGGTAAAGATATTCAAAAGAGGCTCTTACCCCAGGGTAGGTTGGTACAGCTCTCTTTATTCTATGTTGTCCATGTGGACAGCGGGGCAAAAGAGGACAAACAGGAAATGTCAGGGGTCTATATAGGCTTTGGACAGGGTGGGCTTCCCTGGCTCTCCGCCAACCCCGTAGGGGTAGAAAGGAGGGTCCAGGGATTATCTTGATCAGAGTCACAGGGTCCCGGGGAAGGGGGGGCAGAATGCCCATGAGCTCACTGTAACAGGAAAGTCTGCCTCTTGGTTCCTGTTTCCCACAGCCTACTCCAATCTAGTCTTCCGTAGGTGATGGTGACAGGTCAAACGTCAATCGGGGGTTTGTTTCCTTCTTCCTCAGCCAGTGCACCTGTCCAGCCCCATCTACTGTGATTAGTTCTCCATTTAAGGGTGTCTTTATCCCCAAAAACACAGTCCCATGGTTCCACGGGTTCCCCTATTTGCATCTTAGTCCTAGAATGGCAGTGTGGGTTGAGGGGGGCAGGTCATCTCCAGGTAGTTTAGAGAAAACAAACAGAGCAATTAGCTAATTAACATTTCAATATCAGTACTTAGCAAGAGCGAGCAATGTCCCAGTATTGCCGTGGGGACCAGGAAGGCTCTTTTGTTCATTACAATTGTTATAAATGAAAATTTGTCCAGCCAAATTAATATGAAAAAATAAATTATTTATTTTGCAATCAAATTTTATCTAGCCAGCCACAAGGAAAGAACAGAGCCGAGCCCGGGGTTGGCCCTGGGTGTGCAACAAAGAGTCAGCTTCATCAGAGGTTTTCCTCCATGTCCACACACCTCCATCCTGGCACAAGCGACTTTTATAGGGAAAATTCCGCCTGAGGCCAAGATTTTTGCAATCAGTCCTTTCTTCTATTCAGAGTCCATATGTTAATAATTCAGTGTCCGGAGTTGTTGAATCCCGTGATGAAATTTACGGGAACGCTGCATTTACATGTATCTGTCCGAGGATCTCCAAGATATCCATCTCGGGTCGTTCACGTGATGATCAGCGCCTGGGGTCTCCCGCAGCTTCTTTCCAGACATGGCCCATCTTCTGGCGAGCCGTATCTTCTTTCTTGTAAATTGGTTTCCAACATACACCCGGTCTCGGAGGGGAGAAGGGGGGGGGAGGCTAGTACAAACGAGGTATAATCTATCAAGTATTTAACATTATATATTCCATACAAGGAATGGTGCAAATTATGTTTATTATCCATAACAATCCCCCACCTTCTATATTAACCTATTAATTTGTGCCCTAATTTCTACCTCTACTGAATCCCAAGATTTCTTTATTTTTATTCCCTTTCATTTATTATATCTGGAATTTCTTAGTAAATTTTATAGTTTTGTTCTTTACCCTCTATTTGTCTTTCAAATTTTGCTAGGGCCTCAGCCGCCCTGCTATGAGGAATTTCTTCTCCTAGTGTCAATATTTTTGGTACTTGATTTGTTTTTCCTAGGGCAGCTTCTGTCTTTTTACCTCTTGCATTACTTGTTTCATCTTACTTTCTGGATCCATCCCTTCTGTCCTTGGTAAAACAGAGCATCTTATCATACTGTAGACAAACCCTGTCATCCTGGTCCCCTAAGGGGTCTAGGATGATTGGCTCAGTTTCTAGAGGTACCCTGTTTTCATACTTTAGGTTATTTCCCACCCAGTAGGTTTTTCCCCCCATTACACATATACTAATTTTATTCGGATCATAACATACTGGTTTAGCTTGGAAATAAGCAACAAAGACAGATTCTTGCTTTCCCCCAACCCATACAGTACTATTACATTTGTTACAAACTGGAATTGAAACTTCCCTTGTGTTCCTTCAATGTAGTTTATGAGCTGACTGGCCGATTTCAAGGTATGTTTTTGATTTCTCTTTGAATTTGTACACCCCCTGTTGAGTGTTAGTGTCAAGACAATATTTATTAGGCTTACCCCTGCTGCAGTTCCATGAGGTAGGAGGTGATTTCTCTGGGTATCTGCCACCAGGTTCCCCCTTCTCAGGACTGGGGAGGTTACTGAGGCATGAGGCTAGGCTCAGGCTTGCCCAGACTAATCCCACTGCTAGGATCCCTCTGCCGTTCCCAGCGCCCACTGGGGTGCGACCAGCGGCGGGGTGAGCCATCTTCTTGGCAGCAGGAATCTTTGTCTGTGGTTTCATACTAAGGCCGAGCCGCATACCTTTGTTTAAAATGCCTCACTGGTGTAGTCTGCACTGCAAGGTACGTTGTTCGACCTATGACACTCAACAATAACAATTTTAGCTTTTGTTTGTAATTTCCCCCTTAATTCTTTCTGATATGAGAGGAAAAGAAGAAAAAAACCTAAAACTTAGATTATTGAATCTAATTAGAACAATCTTAGCCTTGTGGCTATTTACCAGAAAACGGCCAGTCAAGTCTTCCTCTTGCTCAACACACTTCCCAAACAACCCACTTCGTTTAATTCAATAATGAACAGTTCAAACTTTATGACAGTATCTGCAAGGGAAATATAGGAGCGGATAATAGTTACACTCTGGCATAGAACGCTTGATAGATGTGATCAGTTATTTACTTGGCCGCTTTAGGGTTATCTTCAAATCTCTAAGGGGGAGGTGATTTTCCACTCTGGTGCTTGGTCCTGGAGATTGACCTTTTTTTTTTTACCCTTGATGCGTGTGTCCACCCCTTTTCTGCAGTTCGTATAGCAGTATCTGTAGTTTAAAGAACAAGAAAAGGTCCCTCCCATTGAGGCGTTAATGGGGCTTCCCGCCAGGTTTTCACAAGCACCCTATCTCTAGGTTGTATTTTATGTATCGAGAAGCCAAGAGGGCTGTTTTGCATAATTACCCCCTGCTTTCGCAATTCTTCGAGATTCTTATTTAATTTTACTAGACATGGTTGTATTTGTTTATCCTCTAATTTCGGATGCCCTACAGGCATACCATGGGTATAAGGCATCCCATATAACATTTCAAAAGGTGAAAGTCTTGTCGGAATGAGGCATAGTTCTTATATTTAATAAGGTTAACGGGAGGCATTTTATCTATGACATTTTTGTTTCTAACATTAATTTTGTTAATTGGGCCTTCAGTGTTTGATTCATATGCTTAAAGCATCTGCCAATAGCTTGATAATCTTTGATGTGAAATGTGTGCCCTGGTCTGAATCAATGTAGCTTACTAACCCATAGCGCGGTATAATTTCTTCTAATACTGTTTGGGCTGTAGCCCAGGAGCTTGGGAAAGCTTCTACCCAGTGGGTTAGCTTGTCCACTATGACTAATAAGAATTTGTGTCTCCCTACCTTGGGTAGTTCAGTGAAATCTACCTGGATCCTTTCAAAAGGCCGTTAAGCTGCTGGACGACTCCCCATTAACCTTTGGGAGTTTGCACGATTTATTTTTTTTTGCAAGTTATGCACCCTTGCACCTCTTGTTTAGCCAATTCATATATACCTTTGCAGCCGAAGAATCTCAGGAATTGCTCTGCCAGAGCTCGGGCCCCCCAGTGTGTTTGTTGGTGTAATCTTTTTAAAATCTTCCTAGTGTATTTTTTTGACAACAATTCCCTCCCATCTGGCAACTTCTACTTACTTCCTTCTAACTGTCCCCCGATCTTCTGATAAGCCTCTATCTCCATTTCAGAGGGGTGGGGGGGGAATTCTTGAGCGTCCCCTTTTTCAACCTCTGGGGCACTTACCTTTAGCAAAGCAGCGCTTTTTGCCTCTTTGTCTGCTAAATTGTTCCCCCGAGTCCTGAATTCCCTTCCGGTTTGGTGTCCTTTTACATGGACTATAGCAATAGCTTCTGGCCCTCTAATGGCTTTTAGGATTTGTTTAATTGTTTCTTCATGAATCAATCCCTTTCCTCTTGTGTTTAGCAGACCTCTTTCTTCCCAGATTTTTCCAAAGGTGTGCACCACCCCAAATCCATATTTGGAATCAGTGAAAATAGTCCCCTTTTTCCCTTCAAGACCCAGCAAAGCCCTGTATCCGGCATACAGCTCACAGGCCTGAGCTGACCACCCTGCACTCAGGGGCCCAGATTCTACCACCCCTCCCGTCCTCCCATCTATGACTGCATATCCCGACTTTTTTTTCCCGTCTATCACCCTGGCAGACCCATCCACAAACCATTTCTCCCCTTCCTCGAGTTCTTCTTCTTCTAAATCGGGTCGTATTTTGGTCTGTAATTCTACCATTTCAGCACAGTCATGGGGAGGATCCCCTTGGACTGCCCCAAACAGGAACTGGGCAGGATTTTGTGCTGGGGTAGTTTTTAGCTCCAGGTCCTGGGAATGGATTAAAATAGCTTCATATTTCAGGAGCCTGGCATCTGTCAGCCACTTGTCAGCTTTCTGCTGCAAGATGCTTCTCACATTGTGAGGGGAGGAAATGGTTAATGAAGCCCCGAATGTTACCTTTTTGGCTTCTTCTACTAATATTGCCACTGCCACAATTACTTGTAAGCAGGTGGGCCATCCCCTGCTGACAGGGTCTAGGAGTTTGGATAGATATCCAACTGGGGTTTTTTGCCCCTGCCCAGTCCTGGGTCAGAACTCCGTGGGCAGTGTGGTTGCTCACATCTACAAAGAGCTGAAAGGGCCTTTTTAGGTCAGGGAGACTCAATATTGGAGCTGCCATGAGGGTTTCTTTCAATCCTCTGTAGCTCTCTTCATCTTTTTTAGTCCACTTAAGTCTGTCCATGGTAAATTTGTCATATAAAAACCTTACCTTTTCACTGTACCCTTCGATCCATCGTCTGCAAAAGTCCAAAAGTCCCAGCAATTCCCTGACTTCTCTTTTTGTCTGGGGAGGGGGCAATGCAATTATCCCTGCCACCCGGTCTGGGTCTAGTTTCTTTTTCCCCTTTGTCAGCCAATGCCCCAAGTATTTCACTTCAGGTTCAGTGAATTGGAATTTAGACTTTGAAACTTTCAACCCTCGTTCTCCCAGGAAGTTTAACAGAGCTATAGTTCCAGTCCTTACTTCGTCCTCCTTAGAGCCAGCTACGAATAAGTCGTCTACATATTGCAATAGTTTGGTTCCCTGGACTGGCACAAATTCACTAAGCACCTTTTCCAGGGCCTGACCAAAGAGATTTGGTGAGTCCACAAGCCCTTGAGGAAGAGAAGTCTATCTTAGTTGTTGCTTTCTATGTGTGTCCGGGTCCTCCCATTGGAAGGCAAAATAATCACAGCTTCCCTCAGCTAGGGGACAAGTCCAGAAGGCATCCTTTAGGTCGATCACACTATACCACATGTCATCTGGGGACACATTATTCAGCAAAGTATATGGATTAGAGACCGTGGGAAACAGGGTTTTTGTTCTTTGATTTACTGCTCTTAGGTCTTGTACCAGCCGATAATTACCATCTGATTTTTGGACTGCCAATATAGGTGTATTATGTCTTGACATGCAGGGCTCTAAAGTGCTTCTTTTTATTAAATCCTCAATTATTGGTTTTAATCCCTTCCTTCCCTCTAGGGGGTTGGGATACTGTTTTACCCTTATGGGGTCTTCTGGGCTCTCAATTTCAATGTGAATTGGTTCTATGTCTAATTTTCCAGCTTCCCCCGGAATGTGCCAAACCCTGGGATTAATTTTCTTTTCATCCTCAGTAGTTAGGTTGTATAAACTTACCATGAGTTGTGAGTCTTTTGCAATTATACTTATTCCTAATATCACCATTAAATCCCTTCCCAATAAATTGTATTCTGTTTCTTCTACTAATAAAACATCCCCAACACAGATTTTATTATCAGATTCTATTTCTACATTCCTTAGGACGGGGACTTGAAAGGGCTCCCCTTTAGCCCCAATCACAGTCATGAAATCCTTACCTTTGATACATTCAGGGGGCAGTCTTAGAACCGTGGTTCTTTCTGCTCCAGAATCAACTAAAAAGACTAGCTCCTGTTTTTGGGGTCCAACTTTTAATTTTATCAAAGGCTCTCTCGATGTCTGTGACCCTAAGTTATAAAGCCCCTGACACCTCTATTCTTCTTGAAAGACCTTTTCATCCTTTATTCATTCCTTACAATCCCTCTTGAGGTGTCCTTTCTTTTTACAGTAAAAACATTCAGGGGCACTTACCTGTTTGTTTTTCTTTTGGGTGTGTGCCAGCTTTCACTTGGGCCCCCGGGCCGGAGCTGATGACCCAGCCGTTTGTGCTTGTGCTTCCCTTACTGCTGCCACTAACACCCTGGCCTGCGTTTTTTGTTTCTCCTCATCCCTTCTCATATACACCTTTTGTGCTTCCCTCAATAGTTCCTGCAAGCTCTTCTCTTGCCAATTATCTATTTTTCTAACTTCGTTCGAATGTCCTCCCATGATTTAGCAACGAATTGTGTTTTTAAAAGGACTGCCCCCACAGGGGATTCAGGGTCGGTACCGGAATACATTTGAAGACTTTTCCTGAGCCTCTCCAGCCAATCTGTAGGAGTTTCATCCTTCCCCTGGCATTCCCCCAATGCCTTACTAATATTTTGTCCCTTTGGGACTGCTTCCCGAATACCTTGTATTACCATGTTCCTTAGTCTGATCATTTTTTCCCGGTCTGCTTCCACCTGAGCATTCCATGATGGTCTTTGTTCTGGCCACTTTTCTGCCCCGCTCCCACCCTGGGGGTTCTTGAATTCCCAATCCTTTATGGCAGCCTGCCTTATCATATCTCGCTCTTCAGTATTAAACAAGGATTTTAATATAGCCGAGATATCATCATATGAATATATACTATTTCCTGTTATTCCTATTGGTTTTCCCCCCCTCCACGCAGCCCCCCGAATGAATCTGACTAGCTCAGAGATATGGGGCTGTGAGGGGAGGAAATAGCATGGAGAGGGAAAGGTATTCAGAAGAGGCTCCTTACCCAGGGTGTTGGAACAGCTCTCTTTATTCTGTGGTGTCCATGGAGAGCGGGGCAAAAGAGAGAGAGCAGGAAGTTTCAGGGGTCTATATAGGTTTTGGACAGGGTGGGCTCTCCTGGCTCCCCGCCAACCCCATTGGGGCAGGGAGGAGGATTCAGGGGTTATCATGATCAGAGCCACAGAGGCCCTAGGAAAGGGGGGACAAAAGGGTGTCCAGGAGCTCACCGTAACAATTTCCCAAAAATTCGTCCAGCCTTTCTGCCACCCCCAACGGATCATCCATCAATTTTCCCATTTCCTTTTTGAAAGCCCTTACATCCCCCGTGTTAATGGGAATATTTACAAACCCAATTATTCCGGGAGCCGTAGGGACCTCCCTTAAAGGGTATAGATTAGGTCTGTCCCTTTCATCATCGCTATCCCCCGTGTTTTCTTTCCTTGTTTTTTGCCGAGTTTTACTGGCAGGAGGGGATGTGCTTTCCCCGGTGTGGTATATGTGTGTGTGTGTGTCCCCGTGCTGTGTGGAGAGGGGGGGTGGGGGTTGAGATGGTCCCGGCGTGTCTGCAGCTGATATTCCTGCATTAGGGGTAATGCAGACTGATCGGGGTGGGGGGGGCTGCCGAGACTTGTGCTTGTGATGGAGGAACTTGGTATGGGGGTGGCAGCTGCCCCGTACTTACCTTGTAGCCAGTTGTCTTAATAGGGAACAGCCGCGCGCTGGCATATTCCTATAGCCTGGCATAATCTAGCTCTTCATTGTCCTACTCTCATTTTAGACGTAAAATGCACAGCACAACTTTATATTGACCAGAAACAAGACAAATTCGCTACCGATTTCCAAAAACCGTGGTCGAGAAGCGAAAAGCACTTAGATTTCAGCCCTGCAGAGTAGTAGCATCAGCTTGTGCTGTTTTTAAAACTGCCGCCTGCGGGAATGGGTTTTCCGCACGCCGCGTGGCAGGAAAGCCCGAGCCGTGCTCCCCGCGCTGCCTGTGCGTGGCAGGAAAGCCCAAGCCGTGCTCCCCCACCCGTGCGTGGCAGTAAGCCCGAGCCGGGCTCCCCCTGCCCGTGCGTGGCAGGAAAGCCCGAGCCGGGCTCCCTCCGCTGCCCGCGCTCCCCTGCCACCACCGGGAGCCGCCGCCGCCCCCCACCGCTATCAGGGTAGGTCAGAGCCCCCTCCGCTTCCCCCTCCCGCTGTGGGGAAACCGAAGCCGCCCCGCACCGCTGCGAAGGGCAGGGGCAGGCAGAGCCCCCCACTCCCTCCGAGCCGGCACTGCCGCCTCTGCCACTGCCACACGAGTTTTAAAAACTTCAGAGGCATGTTGCCTGCGGCTGCATGGAGCTGCGCAGCCCTTTTTTAAACATTAACTTAAGGGGTGTTTTACTGTTCCCTTGTCCCATATTTAAAGTTTTCTTACCGTATTCCAAGTCAGTGTCCACAAGTTGTTCCGAGAAGTCAGTTACCCGGTGCTAAAATGTGTATTTCAGTCCTATCCCGGACTGAGCTTACCAAGTGTTTAAACCGGTCTTTTCCCGACCGAACCTTGCCAACCTAAATGACCACACAGCGAACCGGTCTGTGGGTTTTTCGGCTGGAAAATGAGTGAGCTCTCTTTTACTTGTTTTACTGGGCTCCCCGAGCCCAGAGCCGGTGAGGTTACCAATTTCTCGAGTCCACGAGAACGTACCTTCCCTCCCCCGACCCGTCCGTGGGTGGATCCCTGTAAACTCCCAGAGTTTCAGGTCGTATGTGTGTTGTGAGTATACCCGAGTCCTTTCGCTTCCCCCATAGCCGACCACCTCCCTCGCGGGCTAGTGGAACTGCGGTTTTTTGGGGTCCTCACTCGTGCCGTGACTATGCCACGTCTCACTCAAACACACACCCACCCACGCGCCACCCAACCATGCAGTACTCACGGCTCCTTTTCCCGCGTGGATTCTTCGTACACGTTGATTTTACGAGTGAAAAATTTCTGCAGCCGCGGAGATTTAGCTCCGAATTCAGAGAGCTCTGGGCCCGTTTATATCCTTTCCGTAATGTGGCTTTTTGGCTGCTTTTGGAATCTGGTTGGTTCCGTGGAGTTTCGCAGTCCTGTCCGGCTGCTGAAATCAGCAGGGCGCCGCCCGGATCCAGGATAGGGAACTCCCAGGATACCCCCAAACCAGATCACGTCAGGGTCACCAAGTTTATTATAAATGAAAATTTGTCCAGCCAAATTAATATGAAAAATTAATTATTTATTTTGCAATCAAATTTTATCTAGCCAGCCACAAGGAAAGAACAGAGCCGAGCCCGGGGTCGGCCCTGGGTGTGCAACAAGGAGTCAGCCTCATCAGAGGTTTTCCTCCATGCCCACACACCTCTGTCCTGGCACAAGCAAGTTTTATAGGGAAAATTCTGCCTGAGGCCAAGATTTTTGCAATCAGTCCTTTCTTCTATTCAGAGTCCATATGTTAATAATTCAGTGTCCGGAGTTGTTGAATCCCGTGATGGAATTTACCAAAACCCTGCATTCATAAGATATCCATCTTGGGTCGTTCACGCGATGATCAGCGCCTGGGGTCTCCTGCATCTTTGCAGACATGGCCCATCTCCTGGCGAGCTGTATCTTCTTACTTGTAAATTAGTTTCCAACATACACCCGGTCTCGGAGGGGAGAAGGGGGGGGGAGGCTAGTACAAACGAGGTATAATCTAGCAAGTATTTAACATTATATATTCCATACAAGGAATGTCGCAAATTATGTTTATTACCCATAACACAGGTTATGATCCGATGTACAAAAGGAGGCAATAAAGAAAAAGGAAAGGATTCCCTAAAACCACGGTAACTAGCCCATAAGACTAAAAGTGTACATGAAGAACAAAGACCCAAGGATAAAGAATAGGTAAGTATTTGTTTGCATGGGGCAGATAAGGAGGGGATGTATTTGTGTGAATGAGAGGTGGGCTGGTTATCCCAGACCTGCCAAGTGATTGTGGTAGTTTCCCATGCTGCACTTTTAACTTTTCATGAGAAAAGTGGCCAGCAAAGAGACGAAGCTGTTGCAGCATTTTTGAGAGAAAGAGGGCATGAATTGTGAAAGTTGAGCTACTCCAGGCTAGGCCTCAGATTGAGGCCTGGTGTGGCCTTCAAAGCCTCTGACGCAGTTAGAAATTCAGGGCTTGTGGCGCAGATAGAAAATAGTCTTAAGGTATTGTGGGGACCACCGGGTGTGAACTAGTATAGGTTTTATGGTGTACAGTGTAGGCCGTTTTAAGGAAAAGGTAAACAATATTAGCCTACCAATTAGAGAGTCTTTGTTTCTGTAAACTATGTAGAAGCTTATATAAACTACCGCCTGATTTTGAATAAACGGAGAACGTTGCATTAATCATATTGATTGGATGTGCGTTTGTCTTGTCCAGTTTCCCGTTTTCCTGAGATTCCCTGGCTTTGCGAAGCGAGTGATAAAAAGGAGTGAGAGAATCCCCCCTGGGGAAACTAGGACTGGGTCTTAGGGAAGAATTGGAACCCCATGGAGAGAAGAAGCCAAGGGTTTTCCTGGCATAATCCACTGGGAAGAAAAAAAAAAAAAAAGGCAAAAAGAAATAAAGAAGAAATAGTGTGGAAGGGGCCCCTAAAAATTCTGCTGGATTGAGGGATAAGAGTGCTTGAGAGCATCTAGGATTCAAACCTGCTGGGTTGAGGGATTAACATTCTAAGAGCATCCAGGGTTGAGCAAAATTCTGACGGATTGAGGATATGCCCAAGAGCATCCGGGGTTGGACAACACAGCTGGATTGAGGGATATCCAAGAGCACTGGGATGTTTTATCTATTTGAGCCAGGTCTTATAAACTCTCATAGACAAACATTATACCCTTGATAGCTCAGCTACCTCACATAGCATAAAAGTAGCAGGATGGCTCTTGTGACAGCGTTGGGAACAAAAAGTTTTAATAAAAGGCAAAATAAAAAAGCTCTTTACAGAGAAAAACTGAGCCAGGGCAAGAAGTTCTTGCTCCTGCTAAAACACTTCACAAAAGCGATTTACTTCTTTTGTTCTCTTCTTTTTCTAGTGAATTGCTTAGGTGGGACTTTTTGGCTCCTGTCCAATTAGCTATCCTTAAGTTTGAGGTGAAGTCTCCAAGGTCCTATGAGGTGTCTTTTAACCAAATTGAGAAGAGAAACTTCTGGGCTTTTGTCCTTTTTAAGGAGACAAAGGGTAACTTGTTTACTCAGTCAGCAGGGGGCACATTCCTACACTGGGACTGGCCAGTAACACCTAAAAGTGTAATAGGTGAATTGAAAGTAAAAGGTACCTTGTTGTCTTGCTGTGTGTGTGAGGGTGGGTCCCACACCAACAAGCCATTGTTTCCCCTGTGGGTGGGGGCTGAGGCATAACCAGCAAAACATGCCTTGTTTCTCGGGGCGTGAGGGGGAAGCTGTGACTACAGAGTGTGAGTCACACGCAGACACCCTCAAAGGTGAACTGGCACCAAAGGCAACCAAATTCAGGGCACTTCCCAGAGGCCTGGCAATACTGAAGCCCAGAGAGGCTGACCCCAAAGCAAGGATGGCACAGTATCATAGGACCTTTTAGCACTGCGGCTGCACAGGATAGTCATGTAATCCATTCCCCTGGGGGGGGGGGGAGTCCAGATCGGGCAAGGTGCAGAGGTCCGAACCCCTGACTCTGAGGCTATCTCTAGGGAAGAGGGATAGCCAAAACTCGGGGAGGTGGAAGGGGTCAGGGTGGGGGTTTACACGATCCGTGAGTCTCTGGCAACAGAAATCCCTTCGTGTAAGTCTGAGGTTTGCTAATGTTTCCTTCCTCTGTGCAATAAAATAAAGGGAAATGTATCAGTTGCTGAACCTAAGTCAGTGGGACAGTGGGAAACGTAGGAGTGTCAGCACTTAAGTTTCTGGGGGGTAAAAAGCACCTGGGGGATGCCAGGTTTGCAAGGGATGCTCCCAGGGTCCCCATGCCCATGCCTGTCTGTATAAAACCTTACACAGTCCAGGTGGGTGAGATACAAAAACCAAAAACACTCGACCAGGCAGAAGTCAAGAAGTATGAATGAACAGGCCTGAGGGTGTGAATGTTTGTGAGAGTGAGTGAGAAATAAAGGTGCGTAAATGTAGATGAATGGATGTATATGTAATGTAGATTGTTTATTTTGAGCTTTACTTTATCTCCTTGGAGGGAGGTGCATTGTGTTGAATAGTATTGTGAGAAAAAGGATTTTTTTGTGTGGGTAGTTGAAAGAAGGTGGTATTCAGGTTATTAGAGAAAGTGGGAAACAGAGGCAGGGGACGAATAGATAAGATCTTGGAAAATGGGACAGAAAACCAGCAAGTAAGGGAGTAAAAGGGTACCAGCAGAGATACCCCAAGATAGCCCTGTTGAGAGTTTAGCTGAAGAATGGCTGCGCAGCAAGGGACACGAAAGGGTTAAGTTGATGAGAGTGTGAGAATACGTGACTAGTAGCACGAAAACTATACCCCTGAGAAACAGATGTCTTTTAACAACCTTGAGAAACAGATACCTCCTAACAACCCTGAGCATACAGGTGTCTCGTTAAAAATGAAATATTGCTTAGTATGCAGAAAAGTAATCAAGTATAAAGAAACAGTAACTGCAAGGCTTATCGCAAAGAAATATATGTGTTAATAGAAAGGTAACCAATCCTGAGCTTCGCTTCTGCAATATGTATGAACTAATTAGTGCTTGTATAAAGAAACTGTAATCGACTCCAATAAACTGAAAACTTGTTGACCATGATATCTGGGACTTGTTTTCCCGCGACGATCTCACCCAACAAATGGCGCCCGAACAGACGGAACCCCCCCGCCTGGATCTGTGAGACGTTGCGTTGGGTTCGGGTCCCGCAGCTAGACGGACGGCGATTAAGCTCTACCTGGAGCCGCGCCCTGAGTGACCACAGCGGTGAGCTCAGCCGATACGTGCTGCCGAAGCCTAGAGGGTCTGCAACAGCGCTGACGTGAGTAATGCATAGGCAAGCAGCATATAACCTTTTCACCTCCTTTTTCAGACGGAGGCAATTTAAAGGGCTTTATTTATATAGGGATCTCCAGGCTTCCGTACAGCTTCTCTTTCATATTCTCTCAAAGAGAGCTGAAAAAAGTTAAAGAAGCCGATTTGGAACAGTTGGTTCTGTGGGCAAGAAACAAAGGCAAGCTGCAAATACCTTCGCTAATTTTTAGTAAAGTCGAATCGCAAGAGCTGGGGCAGCTGCTTTGGGACGCAGTGAGAGAGGGCGGAAATGGGAGAGAAGCAGTGCTGGCCCCTCGCCCCCCCGCAGCAGCGGCGGCGGCGGCGAGCAACCCAGCGCGGCATGTCAATTGTAGCAGAAACAAGTGATCACAAAGCAAGATACAAAGGCAAGAAAAAGTTACAGAAAGCCCTTCCTCGTCCCTTGCGGAACGGGTTAGCAGAACTAAGGCAACGGACTGTAGCGGAGAGCAGCAGGGTGCGGCGGTGAGCACCGGCCAGCCGCCCGGGCGGACTGCGGAGTGGCAGGCAGAGCGGGGCCAGGCAGAGCGGGGCCAGGCAGAGCGGGGCCGGCCAGCACCGAGCCTGAGGCAGCCCCGGGGCGGAGCGGACTTCGGCCGAGAGACAGAAGGCTCCTTGTTGCTGAGCAACAGCACGAGGAGGGAGATGGGCGTTCCCAGGGGCTCGGCCGCGCTGGAGTCGGAGCAGGCGGGGCGCAGGCGCACCAGGGGCGTCTCCTCTCCCGTCCCCACAGTGACGCAGCAAGGACGGGAGCAAGACGGCGCCGCCCCCTCATCTCCCCGCAGCACCCAGCAATGGCGGCGGAGACGCTGCACAGCCTGGTTGCCACGGTAACGACAACGCCGAGAGCAGCAGTGTCACCAATGGAGAAATTGCAGCACTACAGCAAAAATTTAAACAGCATTTTTTCCAATTCCTTGCAAAAGTCAGAAGACGGAATGAAAAAGTACAGCAGTACCGAGTGTTTTCCAAGATACCAAGAGGGATAGACATTATGCAAATCAATGTTATTTCAAATACGATATAGATGAAAATCACTATAAAAGATAGAAATGTTAATAATGATTTAATTGCCAAAAATGTCTCTGAAAACAAAGATTTGAGAAAAGTCAGTCAGATGGAATGTTAGTATTAAGTTCACAATTTCTGTTTTTGAGTTTTTATAAATAATAATATAAGTAATTATGATTTTTGAGTTTTATAGATAATAAGATAAATGATAATTGTCACGTTTTTGTAGGTAATGATAAGTAGTGATTGTTACTAATGTTATATGAATGCTTTGAAAAGATTGTCTTAAACTATTTTAAACATTTCTTGTTGATAGGTTAATCATATAATGTAAGTTGTCTGATTTTTGTGATAAGAATTATTATTAAGGTATTAAGGTATTGAGGTGTTGTTATAGTATTTACAGTCAGTTTTCATATGTTTTATTGTCTTTCTAAGTGATTGATTGCAAGATGTGTTTTTTCAGGATCCCGTGTTTTTAATTTTTTAACTACTCATGTGTTTTCTTTATCCAATCTTTTATGCTGCTGCAGTTCATCTTCTTTTAAAAATTTATAATCCAAGTTTTAGTTCAAAATTTCAGAGTTCAAATTTTCAGATTTTTGAAGAAAAGGTTTGTTGTATTTAGAGAATTTTTGTCTTAAAAGAAATTTTGGACAGGTACAATTATTTGATAGTTTGATAAATTTTTAATAATAAGGTTTTTTACTTATAACTGTTATTTCTAAGACTTTTGTTTTAAACATATCCTCCAATTAGAGTTCGAGCTCTGGCCAAGCTCTGGCTCTACGTGGATGGTGTGATTGACCCAGGTGTTTTCTGCATCAAAAAGTATTCAAGTCCTTTTGGCTTGACAATTTGACCATATAAGACAGCTGAGCCTCAAAGGGAGTTTTGGAGAGACATGATCCGGACATGTTTTATCCAAATCTCTGTTGTTTTAAGGTTTTTCAGCTGCTGCAGACTCTGGGATGACAATTTGATAGTGTAGCACTTGGTAACTGTGATTTTATATGTAATATTGATTGTGTATTATCTGATTGATTTTTATTTGTTGTTAGTTTCTTTACTATATGCATTGTTTTGTTCTTAATGTTTTTTCATGTTTATAACAAAGATGTTGATATTTCCATTTATTCATGCAAGTTTTAGGGAACAGAATTGAGAGAGGACCCTCCAGTCCCTGTGGGGGTGTTGGGTTTGTTTGTGTTTTAACAGGTGCAGAATCTAGATGGATTTCAGTGAAGAATGTGGAACTTATCAATCACAAGGATTGACCCTGATCTCCCCCTGCATCTTACAATTTGGAATACTGAAGACCATCTACTAGGAGCTGTTACTCAGCAGTTAGAGAAAACAGGGGAGACAGCAGTACTGGAATGGCTGTCACCTCCATTGCAACAAAGAAAAACTATAACTTCAAAAATCGAAAATTTGGCATTGCTGATCAAAAAAGGACGCATCCGCATTTTGGAAATCAGTGGCCTGGAACCAACGGACATTAATCTGCCCATAGAAAAGGCCACGTTAGATTGGTACCTTTTAAACTCCACAGCCCTGGCTGAAGCATTATTGTCGTCTGCAGCACAAATCAATACTGGTCCCCTTATACCGAAACCTTTGCGATGGCTAGGAGAATGGAGCTGGCTACAGAAACCCCTCAGAGAAGACAGGCCCATTCCAGATGCCACTACGGCTTTCACAGACGCTGGAAAACGCTCCAGGAAGGCGGCAATAGTCTGGAAAAAGGGACAACAATGGCATCAACAAATATTAGAGGCAAAATCAAAGGACAATTTGCAGACTTTGGAGTTGTTGGCAGTCATTTGGGCTGTAACTAACTTGCATGAACCGTTGAATGTTGTATCAGACTCGCTTTATGTTGTGGGGGTAGTATCAAGGATTGAGGATGCTACTATCAGAGAAGTACAGAATCAGCGACTTTATGAACTGTTTCTTCAACTAAAACGTGCCCTCAGAATTAGAACTGAACCATATTCAGTCATCCATGTTCGTAGTCATAAATGGGACGAAGGGTTAGGAGAAGGAAACGCCAAGGCTGATAAGCTAGTCTCGCTTTCTCATCAAACAGTACTTCCTAGGCAGTCATTAGCACGGGAAAGCCATGCTATTTTCCATCAGAATGCTAAAGGCATGTCGAAAGAATTTCAGATTCCCTTAGAAGAAGCTAGAGCTATAGCCAAAGCCTGTCCAATTTGTAGTAATCAAAACAGAGGCATGGGTCTGGGTGTGGGAGTCAACCCAAGGGGCCTGCATGCTAATGAGATATGGCAGATGGATGTTACTCATGTACCCAGCTTTGGCCGCCTTAAGTATGTCCATGTGACTATAGATACTTATAGTCATTATATATGGGCTACTGCACAGACTGGCGAACGGGCTATACATGTAGAACGGCACCTGCACAGTTGTATTGCTGTCATGGGAACCCCACAGAAAATCAAAACAGACAATGGTCCAGCCTACTGTAGCAAGCGTGTAGCTCGTTTCACGCAGTTTTGGAACATTGCTCATGTTACAGGGATTGCCAACTCACCTACTGGACAAGCAATAGTGGAAAGAGCAAATGGAACCCTTAAACAGTATTTGGAAAAATATTCTGACATTAGTAGCATACAAGAGAGACTACTTAAATGTTTGTTTGTGCTTAATCATTTATGTATTTTTGGAAACAGCGAGGTGCTGCCTGTGATTTCACATTTTTCCCCGCTAAAACAGCCTGGGCCTGAAGCAGTGGTCAGGTATCGGGACCCGAAGACAGGAATCTGGCAAGGCCCAGCTAAGGTTGTATACTGGGGCAGAGGCTACTTATGTGTTTCTACACCAACAGGCACTTTGTGGGTTCCTGCAAGGTGGACGCGACCAGCGGTTATCGATGAACAGTCCAGAGCAGAGGAGAAAATATCGTCTGCAGAAAGTGCTGGCACCGATCCTGCGAGAAGTTGAAGAGGAATTTAATATCAAGTTTTTATACGAAACTGCACAAGAAGTAGCTGAAACGCTTCTCCCAGTTTTACAGAGAGACTTTTTACGCCATTGCCAAACTGCTTGCTTAGCTTGCTTTGCACATAATCACCAAGCGTGGGTAAAAATTTATTGTGGGAACTGTAATAGTAACTGGTGGGTTTTCCAACGGGTTCTTAGCAACGGACTTTGGTGCCTTAATTGTAATTTTGCCTGGCATAGAGAAACGCCGCAGCAAGCACTAACTGCGTTAACAGGAGATACTATAAGGAACAGTATAGCCAGAATAGAAAACAGGGAGGATCTAGAGCTTAGAAAATTGGCGTGGCAGGTACGCCACATAGTCAAAAAGATATTAGGAGACAGACGCTCATGCATTTTAGACTCTTGTTGTGGTCATGAAGTTCGTATACCAACTCAGTGGCAGGTGCCACCCAATCAATGGGATTATACTTGTCGTAGGTTTAAAAAAATTAATAACTGTCGCAAGAACTACTACGGTAAAACATCCCAACACTAACTCCTTATTTCCTAGGCAGAACGTATGGACCTCATTAGCAAAACAGCTAAATAGAACAGACTTTTGTGTGTCCTTAGCCCAGCCTGAATCCCCCTTCCATACCTGCCTTATTGGCGTACCACTTAATGAGACAGAGTACTCTTATTTAGTCACGACCCGAACGGCCAGACACTGTAAAAACAATATTAGCTCCTGCCTTGAAGAATATGACTCGTGGGATGATAGATTACCTTATAGTGGCAAGCCCGACGAGCTAGAGATATTGGGCTCGCTCCATGCTGCCTCATGCATGTATATTAACTCCAGCAAATATGATTGCAATGAAGGCAACGGTGCTTGGTTTAATATAACACTCTCAACGAATATTACCCCGCAACAGGAAAATTGGCAAAATCACTCCTTTTGGTGTCACTCTATAGCTCGAAAAGAAACAGACCCAGCCCCAGGTACAACAATTCCTCGCCGATTGCCACCCGGAATCTTTTTAATCTGTGGGGACAGAGCATTCAGCGGCATTCCTCAACGGCCCACCGGAGGCCCTTGTACGTTTGGGCATCTCACAATAGCACTCCCTAGCCAGAGCGCTCTGCTAGGCCTATATAGCAATACCAGCCAGGTAACCACCACACGACGAAAGCGCTCAACCATTGATGCTTCCTGTGATGATAATGTCAATTTGTTTAATCGCGCGGAGCAAGTGGTTGCCTCTCTTTTTATGCCCGGCCTTGCTGCAGGACATGCTCTTTTTCAGTTAGAAAAGTTACAATGTTGGGTAGGCAAGCAAGCTAATGCTACGTCTGAGCTATTAAGTTTACTGGCCACAGACATAGATACCGTAAGACATGCAACATTGCAAAATCGGGCAGCTATTGACTTTTTATTATTGGCTCATGGGCATGGGTGTGAAGATTTCGAAGGAATGTGCTGTATGAATTTGAAAAATAGTTCCGAATCTATTCACAAGGAAATTCAGCGTTTGCAGCAACATGTTCAGGTGTTACAGAGGGATGATACGTTTTTTGGATTATCATTTGAATCATGGAAAATTACGGGGTGGCTTAAACACCTTTTGCAGCTTATGATAATAGGATTGTTAGTTATAGTAATTTTAATGCTTGTGTTGCCGTGTGTATTTCAGTGCTTGCAAAGGACTTTAATGTCAATTATAGAACAAAAATGGAACACATCCTTGCTTGCTTATACAGAAAACAGGGGAAGTGTTGAGAGTTTAGCTGAAGAATGGCTGCGCAGCAAGGGACACGAAAGGGTTAAGTTGATGAGAGTGTGAGAATACGTGACTAGTAGCACGAAAACTATACCCCTGAGAAACAGATGTCTTTTAACAACCTTGAGAAACAGATACCTCCTAACAACCCTGAGCATACAGGTGTCTCGTTAAAAATGAAATATTGCTTAGTATGCAGAAAAGTAATCAAGTATAAAGAAACAGTAACTGCAAGGCTTATCGCAAAGAAATATATGTGTTAATAGAAAGGTAACCAATCCTGAGCTTCGCTTCTGCAATATGTATGAACTAATTAGTGCTTGTATAAAGAAACTGTAATCGACTCCAATAAACTGAAAACTTGTTGACCATGATATCTGGGACTTGTTTTCCCGCGACGATCTCACCCAACATAGCCCTTTGGGGGGGGGTTATGTTAGCTAACAGATACAAATCCCTGTACAAAGAGAAAATACAGAGTATGCAGTAGTTGATGGGAAAAGCATGCAAACTATTGAAAACGGGAAATTAACCTTAAGCTGGTAAGCTCAAACTTGTGAAGTATATGCTCTAAAAAGAGCACTGGAATATCTAACACACAAGGAAGGAGCTATGGATACATTGGGATTTTTTTGGAGTAGCAAGGCAAGTGACTGAAAGATGTATAACTTGCCAAAGAATAAAGAAAAAGGTAATGAGAAAAACAACATTAGGAGGTCGTGAGTTAGCTCTTCGACCATTTCAAGGTATCCAAGTAGAAGTTTAGATTTGTTAGGCTCTAAAATTTATTTATAAATTCAAAAGAACTGTTCAATCCATAAGAAAGAATATGCCATATGCTGGACGGGAGATTTTGGGAGACTAAAAATCTTTAAAGTATCAGAAACCAAGGAGACAAGGCAAGAAAAGAAAAAAGGGGGGAAAGAAAAGGGCTGGGAACAGGAGGAAGGGAGGAAAGAAAGAGATCCTTTGCAAGTGTTGCTGC
Source organism: Taeniopygia guttata (assembly GCF_048771995.1). Lineage (NCBI taxonomy): Eukaryota > Metazoa > Chordata > Aves > Passeriformes > Estrildidae > Taeniopygia > Taeniopygia guttata. The sequence goes on from NC_133064.1 coordinate 16,207,216, forward strand.
CTCCGTTCCCACTCGCCCCTCCACTGCCCGCGGCTGCCCCTCCGGTCCCGGTTCCCGTCCTGGCCCCGGTCTCGCCGCTCGGGGATGCACCGCCGGTCCCCACCCCCATCCCATCCCGGCTCCGGCCCCGCCGGTGAATTTGTCTGCCCCGGTCCCGGCCGCCTGGGCCCGCGGCCGCTCCGCCGGCCGCGACGGGGTCCGTCCTGCCGCGTGGTCTGGCCTCGCGGCAATGACCGCGTCGGGGGGGGGGGGGGGGGGTCCCATCGGTCCCGTCTGTCCCTTCCCCGGCTGCCCTGCCCGTGCCGGCGGCGCTGGGCGGCGCCGCTGCTGCCGGGGCCGCCCCGCCTGCTTTGTCTCTGCCAGGATTAGCCGACATCAGCCGTGTGCGGCTCGGTCTCCACCGAAGATCGCCCTTTGGCGGTTCCGGCAGCGGACCCCGCCTGCGCCTTGGAGGACTAAGCCTCCCCTAAACCCCCCTCCTGCCCTGCGTTCCGTTCCCTCGGTAACCACAACTCCAGCTATTCAGGGAAACGTTCTCTAGAGGAAGCGCCTCCTGAGTGGGGTCAGGAATCTAATGATTAAGAGAATGGGGGGGGGGGGGGCAGCATCTCGAGGCCAAAATGCTGAAAGGGCTTTCGAGGAACAACAGCGGGAAGAGGAGGCTCCAACTGAATGGTTGGACAGACTTGGGAGAAGTATTGATACACGGTAATAACTCCACAACCAAGGGTTGTAAAGTAGGTACGTATTTTATTCAGCGCCGGACACAGGGCGGCAAAATCTTCCCAAATCCTGTGTACCCCGGCTTCCCAAATCCCCATATTTATTAACAAAAGTCATGCATATTCTATAGTTTTTATACATATTCAATAACTATCCCCGCCCATTCTCCGTATGGTATGGAAATTAGCTGCGACTGCGTAGTTCGTTCTTTTATTGAGTCAGTGGTCCCAAAAATGAGGCTGGGGTCTGGTGAGATGAAATTGCCGTCATCTTCCTCACTATTGAACTTTCGAACTTAGATGTCTTCGCATGCGCAGTCGACCTTTTGCTTCGCATTTTTAGCAAGGTCAGCAATTTCCATCAGAGGCCCCTCTTTTTTCTTGTTGGCTCAGCACAATTTTGATAGGTAACAGATTTTCTTCAGGGGGTCCATAATGTACACCATATGTTCATGCATCTATTGCCTAAATCATTCTAAATTCCCTTTTAACCCCTAAATCCCCTGTTTCAGTATAAGGCAACATTCCAGAATGGATCCTGAGACTGATGTGAAAAAAGCTTTGTTAAGGATTAACAAATTGGAAAAATTGAAGGTTGGCATGACAAATCATTAGATGATTTATTAAAGGAGGCTCAGAAAGTTTGTGGCAAAAGCCAAACTTAAAGCAAAGATTGTGGCAGTCATCATGCGAGAAAACAATTACAATAAGAAAATCAAAAACACACAGGCACTACTCCGAGATATGATGGTTGTAGACACAAGGGAACAGGACAGAATAAAACCCCAATACAAACCAAGTCTCAGGAGCATTCCAGGAATGTCTGCTTTTACTGTAAGAGCTAAGGACATTATAAGAGAAGTTGTCCTAAATGGGTAAAAGATCTGAAAATCTTCCCAGAGATGGGCAAAAAGAGAAATAGAGAACTCATAAGCTCTATATTTTAGGGGACAAATACCATCTGGAGCCAGTAATAACTTTAAAAGGGGGTCCCCAAGAAGGAGAATTGGAATTTGTGGTGGACACAGGGACAAAAAGAACCTGTCTGTTAAATATTCCAAAAAGGTTATAGTGTGAACAAAGATACTGTAAAGTAAGAGGAGAAAAAAGGATAGAGTTTAACAGTTCCTGTCATTAAAAACGTGGTAACTGAAGGCAAAACTAAATTTTAAATAGGGGATGTCTTATTAGTCTTGGAGCGGGTAGCAACATATTGGGATGAGATTTACAAGTGAAATTAGAAATAGGGGTTATCCCAGAAGATGGAAAGATGACAGCTGGAGTTTTAAAATTAGGCCAAGAGGGTAAAAAAAAAATTAACAAGGAAGTTTGGGCTGGGGAAGGAAATAGGGGCGGATGTTTCATGCTGAGCAGATGTCTTCATTGAGATGTTGATTCAGCTAATTCTTTTCCCTTTGCTGTGTACAAGTAGTTTAAATTATTTATTCCAATTTGCATTGTGATTTTTTCATCTTGAAATACATAACTTGCTGTACTCTAGGATTGAAAAACTAGTTTACAGCTGTGTCATAGAAAAACCTGGTTTTAATTTATTTTGAGTCGATGCGAGGCTGTTCAGTCAAGTGGTTCCCAGTGTGTAAAGTTAAACTAAAGGTAACACCAGCTGCTTGGTAGGTCAATGAGAAACATTTTTCCTTCAGCCAGGCTTTTTTTCATGTACTCAAATGTGTTTTGCTTTCTTTGTTTTTGTTTTTGTTTTTTGTCAATTTTTCTGGAAGTGCTGACTATTTGCAGTGCACCTGGAACAGCAGGTAGAGTTGTGCATGCATAGCACTTCTGAAAAATAGAGCTCAATTTTTTCCCAGAATTGGAGGTGGCTACATATATAAAAGGGAACCTACAAAGCTAGATGAAGAAAAGGTTTCAGTATCTTTAATGTAAGCTGTTAATTTGTTACTTTCAGCATCACTGTGGGTGTGTGACACAAACACATGAAAAAGATGGGGGGGGGGGGGATCTCTGCTTGCTGTAGTTTTATTTCTTGAATTGGAAAGCTGTGAGGAAGTTGTGGGTTCCTTGTGTGGTTTCTCCAGGCTTGAAGGGAGGGCTTGGCCATGATTCCCTCTGTGCTTCAGGTAGCCCTGCAGTGTGTCAGCAGTAGCTTGCCTCTGGTGAGTTTGCAGGCAGGGTTCTTCACCACCAGTGCTCAGGTGCTGTTTCCTATTATGACACTAAGGCTTAAATTCAAGAGTGCCTCTTCCCATCCAGTTATTGTTTGTACAACAGGAACCTCTTTAGACAGTGTATCCTAGCAGTCAAAGAGAGAGTATTGCAGAGCCAAATTCCTTACTTGCTGTCCCCCCCCACTGTATTCATATTTTGTCTATTCCTTCTTCAAATTATAGATTTGTAAAACTCATACTCTGTGTTCTCAGATGCCCTTCCCAAATCAAGCCTTGGCTTCGTTGCAAATTGCATTGCACTAATTAGCATTGCCTTAAATTTTTTTGGGTGCAGGCAGGGTCACTTTGTAAGTAAGTTGTTGTTTACCTTGTTCCTGCAACCTTTTCAAGCTTGTGAAAGAAAAATTGTGATAGCAAAACAAGTCTTTAGTTTTGGCACTGTGTCAGCTGTGAGTGGCTAGTAGCCTTGGTGGAGGGTGCCGTGAATTACAGGCCTGCAGAACAGACATAACAAAAGTAATTTTATTTGTAAAGTAGTTGAAAAAGGGGGAAGGGGTGATTCATAGACTCACCTCTCCAAGATGTTGGACTAATGTTAGAAAGTGGACTGATGTTGGAATGTGTATGTTGAAATGTGAAGAAAGAGAGAGAGAAAGGGAGAGAGAGAGAGAAAGAGAGAGAGAGAGAGCAAAGGGGAGAGTGAAATAAGCCCCCAAGATCTCCATGCCCGTGGCTATCTGTAAGTTCTTCCCCATTCCTGCTAGGTAGAGTGACAACGGGAGGAGAGGCAAAGGACAGAGTTAAACGAAAGGCTGTGAAAAGTGGGAGAGAGGGACCACTGCTAGAGATAAGATCAAGGCAGAGATAGCTGACTCTCACAAAGTGGTTTATTTTCTTAAGCAAGATTTCTTTTTTCTTTCTGGTTTATTTTTGTTGTTAAGAAGAGGAGACTTTTGTTCTGAAGAATGGGTCTGTAAGACTAAAACAGTTAAATGTTGACCAAAAAGTAAAAAGCAAGAGATGTGATACATCTCGTGTTAAAATTGGCCTGGTCTTTCTTATTTAACTAATTATAGCTCACAGGAAGAAGAATTGGCCTCTGCAGCTATTAACACAGCTGGATATAAGAAGAAGAGGCGGCTGTAGAAAAAGTTTTTTGCTAAACCCAGAAAGTTTTGAAGAAAACTAATGGTAAAAGTTAATGCAGCATTGTTTTTATTTTGACACTGTGTTATTAAGAATTCCTTTCCAGGTACTACTAAAGCAGCAATCTGAACCATGGAAAGAGGGTGAATTCATGACAGCAAAGTCAAAGAATTTGTGAAGAAACGTGAGGAATGGACTATCACATCTAAACCGGGTGATACCAAATTGACTTTCAACTGGGACTGGGTGGTAGCGGTTTGGGAAGACCCTAATGATCCAAGGAAGGTACAAAGAATAACACCTGAGAAATAAGGCAAAGCTTGCATCACTGGTTTTAAGCACTGCCTGAATAAGCCCTAAGATGCCTCCGACACCTTCTCGGGAGAGGAATACTGCCACTTCAAACAGGAGGATCAGGACTATTTTAATCAGAGTTCTTATATTGTGGCCTTAGCCTGTGACTTGTACAGGGAAAAAGGGAAATTGCCATTAATACTATACTGTATCCCTTATTTGATTCATCCCAATACTGGACGCGCTAGCTGGGTTATAAGCACATGATTAAATTATGGGAATAATTGGTATTGTAGCTCACAAAATCTATGCTCTCATTGCAAGAAGTATCGAGTACTGAATCTATCCCCTATACAGATAGAACTCAAAATGACTGAAGTAGTAACTCTGTTTTGTGAATGGGAATTAATCAGTGCCTGTTGACTGAGAGATACCTGAGGAACGTTTGGAAACCACAGTCAAGGAGTGTCGAAAAGGACTTGTCAAAATAAAAATTAGTAAAAAAGGAGTGACAAGGGAAACAGAGGGCAAGCCTGGATTGACCACTGTACTCGCCACTGAGAAGATCACATATACCTGCTATGGGACGAAACTCCATAGGCAGGGGAGGTGGGGGTATAAACCATACCAGACCTCTGTTATTCCTGTTTCTGTCTCTCATTTGTTGTCTTTTACCTTTCGAGCTACCAGCAAGATTGTGTCACAAATGCTACAGAAAGTATTACATGGAAAAAAACCAAAGTTCCACTTTTGTTACACACACCCATGTCAACAGCCACTGTTATAACCCACCCAAATTAAGTACCTGCAGGCAAAAGGGAAAAAAAATATTGGCTTACAAGGAACTTAGGAAAAAGTGGTAATAGATGGGGCATTGAATGTCCAAAAGGAGAGAGATGGATTTGTTTTACATTTCATCTTAGAGATATAGTCCAAGATTTGGTAAAAAGGCAATTAGTAAACAAAAAGGTGAAACCAGCACAGCAATTTAGCTTTGTATTGACCCCAATTATATACTGAGTCGTATTATAGGACTCCAAGCAGTTATAGAGAAGATAACAAACAAAGCTGCTAAGGCATTGGAATTAATATTGAGTCAGCAAAGCCAAACAAAAACTGTAGTGTATAAGAATAGGTTGGCTTTAGACTAATTATTGGCTAAAGATTGGGGCGTTCAGATTGTTGAAAATAGATGGCAATGGGGACGTCATCCTAGAAAAAAAAAAGGATATCAGAAAAAAATTATAACCAAGGTATCAGTCCAAAAATGGGAAAACAATGTTAAAAACTAACTGGTGGGGTAATGTATTGAGAATGGGATGGTGGATTAGGATTCTTCCTTTTATGTGTTACAACTGTTTTAATGTTGCTTCCTTGTTTAATCCCATGTTTTATTTGATTACCAACAGAGTCAAAATAATGCAAGTGGATAAGAAATATTTCTCAAGCCGAATGATTTATAAAGAATAAGAAGAGGGGTTATGAAAAATGCATATTTTATGATTGGCTTTTCACAAATGCTGCAATGAATATTATCTGTGTAATGTTAGAAAGTTATGCTGTATTAATTCTCTTAAGTAGTTTGTTAAATCCAGTTTTAGGTTACAACATAATGTTAAAATAGAAACTATGCGATGTAGGATTTTTTTACTAGCTCAAGCAAGAGATGAGATAATCAAGAAATTCTTTGCACAGAGATGGCAGTGACAGGGCCCAAAAAGAGTTACCGCCTCCTTATCAGAAAAGACAAACATTCTTCCACCTTCTCTCCATCTTTATGGAACCACCAGGATTAAGGGGAAGAAGTTGACAAAACCCAGAAAAGTTCTTAATTTGCAAGGAATTTATGCATCATGTATGAGATACATGAATATGCAACAGGCTATTGCTTTTAAGGGTTATTCCTTTGTTCACAAGGCATTCTTGTTGTGGCTTAAGTGCCCGAGGGCATCCGTACATCAGTAATTCTTTGCTTTTTATTGTCTTGTAATTGTCCCAATTCTAAATTTTATTACTCTAATTGTATGACTATTTTTATAATAATTTTATTATTATTAAACTTTAAAAATTTTAAAATCCAAGCGATTGGCGTTTTTCACATGGGATAAATGCCATCTGGAGCCTTTGATAACTTAAGAAGCAGGCCCCCAAGAAGAATTATTGGCATTTGTAGTTGATTCTGGGGCAGAGGGAACTTATGTAGTGGAGATACCAAGAAGATGTGATATGGGTGGTGACATGGTAGAAGTGGCAGGGGCAAAAGGAGAAAGGCTTAAAATCCCTATCATTGAAGATGGAGTAATTAGGAGAGAGACTAGCATGGGAATAGATGTCATCTTAGTTCCTGGGGCAGGCATCAGCTTGTTGGTGAGACACTTGCAGATGCAACTGGAAATGGGGGCTGTACCAGAAGACAAAAGGGCTGTGGACTTACCTTTAGAGATAGACTAATTGTGTATACACCTCGTGCAGTCCAAAGTGTGTTAAATCAGAGAAAAAAAGAGGAAAAAAGAAGAAGAAAAAGAAAGGTTGAAAAAGAAAAAAGAAGGGTGGTTAACAGACTCTAGGATGTTAGAATGTGGAATAATTATGTCTTGGTACTGGAAAAGGACAAGAGTTTGAATACAATTTCTGTATGAAGGGCAGGGAAGTGCCTTAACACATGGTTGTTTAGAGGTTGTTCAGTGCCGAACTGGGGTTCAGGAAGGTTTAGCAGAATAAGCCCTCTTAGAAGAGAAAAGAAAATATGTTGATGGTTTGTCCAGATGCTTACTAAAGAAAAAGAATGCCAAAAGCACCTAAGGACACCAGGTTGAAGGTTGTCAACGTTAGGAGCTGTTTGGCCACTCTTGTGCAAGTGGTAAAGTCTCAGGGGCTGTGGCAGGGGTTGATTTATGGGGGCAACCTGGCACGGCAATTCCCAGTGTTCACCCACCCAGTCGAGGTGCAGGACACGGTTTGCATGGGGCACCACTGGGGGTTGGGAGCTGGCTTAATTGTGCCAGAGTCCTGAAAGAGGAGGGGTTGCCAGATGCACTTTTCGGCCCAGCAGTCATGCTGGGCACGGATCGCGCAGGTTTACCACTGAGGAGTGAGATGTCTCCTACCTGCCAGGGCACCAGGTCCAAGATGGTAGCCTCTGCCCCAGAAATTGGGTTTGAAATGAACAGGGCTAATGCCTTTATTAATGTTCAGCTCTTTATTAAAAAGATCAGCTGGACAGGGGGCCTTCACAGAGCTCGCCCCAGCTGTTGTAGCTTTTTCCAGGTAGCCAAAGGGGGAGAAGGAGTGCAGAGTCTGTCCCTGAAGTCTTTGTGGTGCACGGGTGTTGGGAAGGGTAGATAAATATGATTAAGAACAACAATAGTACAGCCAGGACGAATATAACGCCCCCTACTGGCTGGACAATAACCCTCACCTACAGAGGGATCCAAAGGTCAAATGGACTGTTCCATCTCACCCCCCAGAATGTCTGGTTCACCCCACACCTGTAACCCTCCCCTGAAACATCAAGTGTCTATAACCCCATTGGCCCAAGTCCTGTTCCAGTCCACCTCGAGGCCCGCCTTGATAAGGGGTCTCCGGGGGGCAGGACGCTCTCTTGGATCTTTCCCTCTCCTCCTGGAACTCTGTCCGTGGGAACACCCAATCAAACGTCATTACACGGGTAGCCGAAGAGGGAGGAGGCATGCAGAGTCTGTTGCTGAAGTCCCGAGCAGCAGCTGTCCCCTCTGCTTTCCTCATGGTAATACCAGGAAAATCTGCCTCTTGGTTCCTGCTTCCCACAGCCCACTCCAGTCTAGTCTTCCCTAGGTGATGGTGACAGGTCAAACGTCGATCAGGGGGTGTGTTTCCCTCTTCCTCAGCCAGGGCATCTGTCTAGCCCCCTCTGCTGTGTTTAGTTCTCCATTTAGGGGTGTCTTTATCTCTCAAAACACTCTCCCATGGTTCCATGGGTTTCCCTATTTGCATCTTAGTCCTAGAATGGCGGGGGGGGGGGGGGGGGGGGGGGGGGGGAGAGGAAGTTGATCTCCAGATAGTTTAGAGAAAACAAACAGAGCAATTAGCTAATTAACATTTCAATATCAGCACTCAGTAGTAGTCCTAGTATTGACACGGGAACCAGGAAAGCTCTTTTGTTCATTAGAGGTTGAAGGAGAGAGAGAAAAAGAGAGGGCGAAAGGGAGGTGCGGCACAACCCCAGGGTCCCCGCACAACTGGCTGTCTGTGCGTTCACAACATCAAGTCAACAAAGCCAAACAAAAGCTGTAGTGTATCAGAACAAGTTAGCTTTATACTATTTACTGGCTAAAGAAAAGGGTGTTTATGGAAAGTTTAATATATCTGATTGTTGAAAATCAATGACAACAGGGGTGTCAACCTGGAAAAAGCAAAAGATATCAGAAAAATAACCCAAGTACCAGCCCAAAATTGGGAAACAGTGTTAAAACTAGATAGTGGGGTAATGTATTTGGGATAGAATGGTGGAAGAAATTAGGATTCTTTCTTTTATGTGTGTCCTAGTTTAGGGCAAATTTGGGGAAAACCCTCTAGAAAGAGCCCCCAGAAAACAAACCCCCACGGCCCCTCCCCACCCACCTGGTTCGGGAAAAAAAATTCTCTTAGAGAAGTGGAAAAGAACCTGTTTATTTAAAAAACAAAGCACTCCCCAGCACAAAAAAAAATTAACAACACCATATGACAACAAAACTCTTTCACCACTCTGAAGAGATGAACAAATCCAGAAAGTCTTTCCTGGGAGTGGACGCTGGGGATTGCTCTCCGGCCCTGGGGACGGCTGCTGCAGATCACAGAGCGTAGGCTCTCGGTGTTACTCGGTGTTTCCCAGGTCCCAGTCTGGAGCAGGTTGGATGGTATTCAGGAAAAGGAAATGAAAAGAAACAGTCCAGGGAAAGAATTGGACTGCTTAGCTAAACTAACTAGGAAGCAAAGGCAAAAGCAGAAGCAAGCAAAGCAAGCAAGCAAAGCAAGCAAGCAAAGCAAGCCAGCCAGCACTAGCCTTTTCTAGACAACAGACCATGGGGGGAGGTTAACCGGCTGATAGCAAGGCAAAACAAACCTTCACTTTCTGAGTCAGTTCTGAAAGCACAGAACATAATATCAAACATAAACAGAACACAGGATTGGAGATACAAACACCATAACGTCACCCTAGGACAATGTGTTACAATTGTTTTGATATTTCTTCCATGAATAATCCCCTATTTTATTTGATTAATTACCAGCATTGTCCAAAAAATGCAAGTGGACAAGAAATATTGCTCAAGCCAAATGATCGATGAAGAATAAGAGGGGAGATTGTTATAGATACATATTGTTATGGGTAATAAACATAATTTGCGCCATTCCTTGTATGGAATATATAATGTTAAATACTTGTTAGATTATACCTCGTTTATACTAGCCTCCCCCCCCTTCTCCCCTCTGAGACCGGGTGTACATTGGAAACTAATTTACAAGTATGAAGATACGGCTCGCCAGGAGATGGGCCATGTCTGCAAAGCTGCAGGAGACCCCAGGCGTTGATCATCGCGTGAACGACCCGAGATGGATATCTTATGAATGCAGGGTTTTGGTAAATTCCATCAGGGGATTCAACAACTCCGGACACTGAATTATTCTCCCTCATCTCCAAAAAGAAAATCTTATTAACATATGGACTCTAAATAGAAGAAAGGACTGATTGCAAAAATCCTGGCCTCAGGCCGAATTTTCCCTATAAAACTCGCTTGTGCCAGGATGGAAGTGTGTGGGCATAAAGGAAAACCTCTGCTGAGGCTGACTCCTTGTTGCACACCCAGGGCCTACCCCAGGCTCGGCTCTGTTCTTTCCTTGTGGCTGGCTAGATAAAATTTGATTGCAAAATAAATATTTTATTTTTCATATTAATTTGGCTGGACAAATTTTCATTTATTACACATATTATAATATTAGCTTTTTACAAATATTAAAATGGATTTTATAAGTGTGGTGTTAAAGATATAGTTTGTGAATGCTCCAATTTATTAAAGAAAATTTATTAAATTATCCAAATATAAATTTAGAGAATACTTCTCACTATACCCTTCAATCTACTGTCCATCCTTTTCTTTTTTTTTCCTTCCTCCATCATGATCTAGTTCCCTAGACACCTGACTTTTGGCTTAATAATTTTTAACTTAGATGCTGACACTTCTAATCCCCTTCTCTTTTTTTGTATACTTTACAATCTCCCTCTAAGAATCTTACTCAGCAAGTAATATGTTATAAATGAAAGTTTATTCAGCCAAATTAAAAAAAAAAACAAAACAGTTTTATTTGCGGTCAAATTCTATCTAGCCAACCACAGGAAAAAAAAAGGAAAGGAGAAGAAAAAAAAAACAGTGCCGAGCCCGGGGTCAGCCCTGGGTGTGCGACAAGAAGTCAGCCTCAGGAGAGGTTTTCCTCTATGCCCACACACCTCCATCCTGGCACAAGCAAGTTTTATAGGGATAATTCCGCCTGAGGCCAAGATTTTTGTAATCAGTCCTTTCTTCTATTCAGAGTCCATATGTTAATAATTCAGTGTCTGGAGTTTGTTGAATCCACATGGATCTGTCTGGGGATTCCAGAGATATCCATCTCGGGTCGTTCACGCGATGATCAGCGCCATGGCCCATCGTCTGGCGTCTGGCTAGCTGTATCTTCTCACTTGTAAATTAGCTTCTTAACATACACCTGGCCTCGGAGGGGAGGAGAAAGGGGGGGGGGGGGGGAAGGCTAGTACAAACAAGTATTTAACATTATATATTCCATATAAGGAAAGGCGCAAATTATGTCTATTACCCATAACATAATATACTCTACTTTCTCCAAACCAGGGTTCTCCTGGCTACACACCTGCCGATGAATTACACAAACACTCACTTTTACTTCTATGCTAGGGCTACTTTAAGAACCCCTATTGTAATTTCTTCTCTGGCCAATGTTTTACAGTAAAATAAATTATCCTCACTTGATCTAACTTCTAGCCATTTCTTACTTACTCCAGCTCTTTAGCATATTGCCCAGGGGGCCTCTAGGAGGTGTTATGAACAAAAAGCCATTATCAAAAAAAAAAAAAAGGGTCAGTGCCGAGCCCGGGATTGGCACTGGGTGAGACACAGATTTTACTGCTGCAGCAGAGGGTCCCCTATGTTCACACTGACCATCCTGCTCAAGCGGTGTTTATACAGTTTATTTTGCTCGAGGTAGGGATTTCTGCGATCGGGCTTTTCTTTCCATTCAAAGTCTCACATATTCATAGAGTCTTTTCTCTGCGCTGAGTTGAACAAAACTGTGTCTGTGTCTGGGAAGCGTATGCCAATTAGAGGGTTACTGGAACTCAACATTGAGATGCATCTTCTTGATGGCTCTGGCTATCTCAGTCTGAGATATTTATCAAGTATTCATCACCTGGGTGTTCCTCAGATTACCTTGGAGAAGCACTCATCTCTTAGCCAGCCACGTCCATTCATTTGCAAATTAGGTCCTTTTCTCCCTGCTGCCAGCTGCCGTTTCAAAATACTGTGAAGCAATCTTCCTGTCCCCGGCTTGAGTGCTTAAGAAAACTTACCGGAATATTTCTTACCAATATAACATATTTCATACATCTATTTCTCACAAACAGGAATTATCTAAAATACACATAGCAGGTTTGACCACTATAGCATAGGGTCCGCTATGTTCACACCGACCATCCTGTACAGGCGATTTTTATACAGTTTATTTAGCCCGAGGCAGAGTCCCTTTTCTTCCTTTTCAAACTGCACATATTCATGTGGAGTTCTTTCTCTGTGGCAGGATGAACAATACATGTATGAGATGTATCTCCCTGATGGCTCTGGCTATCTCAGTCCCTGCTTCCTTGGACCACCTTGATGGATGATCCATCTCAGGGCTGGCCACTTTAATTTGATTGTAAATTAAATCCTCCCTCCCTTGGCCAGGTGGTTTTGACATTGTGTTGCAATCTCTGTCACTGGCTTGTGCAGTTTAAAACTTCTTATAAGAGTATATCTTAACAGTACATAACTATAAAATATATTACAATTTTATTTGCATGAAGTATCATATACACATATAACAATAGTGAAATAGCTATGCTTGTGTTAAAATGCCTGCTTGGATGGGATAACATCCAATGAACACAGGATGAGGACACTTGCTGCGGATATGCCAACTATCAGCACTCACCATCTGAAGAAAGCATGGACCAAGGCCCAAACTGGAAGCAATAAGAAGGAGCCAAAACCACAGCCAAGAAACACGCATGCTCTAAAAAGGCAGACCCAAGGAGGGACCATGTAAAATAGTTCCTGGGAAATGTAAACTAGTTTATGGATATGCATAAGGGTCTATGAATAAGCAAGGGGCTGAAGTAAGGGAAAAGGTATTTAAGGGGTATCCCCAAAGTTGACTGTGTGGTCTTGGCTCAGTGCCAAGATGCACCTGGCTGTCGTAACCTTTGCTTTATGGTCCTTGTCTCCTATTGTCCTTTAATACTTTTTTTTAATTTTCACAGGAGAGTGAACGTGTTTTTCACACATAAGATATCTGAAATGGTTGGTGGTTGGTTTTTAGCCTAAGTTCTCACTGCACCACCCTCTTTTTTTTCCACACTGGATGAGGTATTGCCCATAAAGAGAACACAAAACAACCGAAGTCGTTTTGTGCGGTGCTTTATTGAGGGCCCTGGGAGCCTGAGGACTAATGTCCAAAGTCAGAGCCCCCCGAGCTAACAAATCATTGCGTTTATATAGAGTCTATATCAACGGTTGCTTAATTCAACACATATTTGTCGACGTTACACTCCAACAATCATTTATTTACAAATTAATCCTTGTTTAAATTGAACATTTTTTATGATCATAAATTCTCTTCACTCTGTTAGGTAAAAACAATGTATTCCCCCAAGATCTACCTATCCATCTTGTGAATAATGACATGTTCTACCACAGCCTACTCTTGGAATGTATTCTGAGATAAGTTCCTACCTCTCCAGTATTCCGTACTGCCCTTACCTAACAACTGTTTCTAACAACACACAGCCTATGGCCTACTAAGAATTCTAAGCCTTAGCCGAACTACTTCTACTAAACTTTTGCTAGTCTGAAATGCAACAGCCACAAATCCAATAACGTCCCTTCAAAGCCCATGTTCCATTAGCAAAGGGGCCTTCCTACCCTTTGTCATCAATTGGTGAGTCAAAATACAACTTGTTTCCTGGCCTTAACCATCATCCAACAATAGTTGCCCCACTGTAAGAGTCACAATATTTGCATTTCCAAGCTTCCACATGGGATTTCCATGTACATTTACATCTACAAGCTGTTTGGTTGGATTTGGAGCAGAACTCAATAACAAGGGTTCAAGTTCCATTCTGGTGTTGCCATTTCCACTGATATTCACAAACAACATATCTTCTACTTGTGGAATTTTCTCAGAGGCAGCTTAAAAACAGGTGGTCAAAAAACCCCTTGTCCCTCCCCACTGCTTTACAGCCTTCAAAATCTTTTCATCAATTATGGTAGGAACACCTTACCCAGCTAGCATTAGTGAGCTAAACAGGCATTTGATTGCATTTGCCTCGATATTTGGAACAATTGTAAGGAGGGTAATTGGGAATCCAAACTCAATTGTTTAAACCCAAAAATAAGTCAATTCACAAACGCTTTTTCTACATAGATCCCCCCATCCTATTTAGGCTATAAGTTCCTCTTTCAGAATAATGAAGTCGCCTGGGTCTTCCTTCTTTGTCCCCAAATCCCATCCCATTATGGACCTCACTTAGGGTGTTGACCCACCATTTAGGTTCAGCTGGGCTAGGCACCCATGGTCACTCTTCAGATCCTCCTGGATCTCCCCAGACCCAACAATTGCTAAGGTTAAAAAGTCTTGCTACTTCTTCTCCTAAAGCTGCAAATTGATTCTACCACCCCTGTCCTAAACTTAGCTGACAATATAAAAGTAGAATCAGTAAGGAAAATATATAATAATATATTTATAGTATTCTAATCTCCTAGTCTAATTTTCACCTTTTCTTCTGCACCACCTGTGGTGAGTGAAGGCACAGAAACCACTTAAGATAGAGAAAACAATGGAAGCAAGTAGTAGCCTCCCAGTGAGGGGAGGGATGCCCGTACAGACTATTTCAGCAGACAGTCTGTGGCTAGGCACACAGGGCTTTCACCAATGTCGACGCACTGTCTGCTGCTCCAGACCACTCCTGTGGAGTGTCAGTCACGGCCTCTTGTCCCTCTCTTCCAGCTGAGATGTCAAAATCTCTGGGGCCTTAGAGGCCTTGACCAGAGTGTGATGGGTCCACCTGTGTTCAGCTGTCTTGACAGCTGTTTCTGTGGTCAGTAACACTTGGAAAGGTCCACGCCACTTTGCCACCAGTGGTGCTTCTTTCCAATCCTTAACCAAGATTAAATCCCCTGGTTGGATGCTATGAACAGCAAAGTACAAAGGCAGGGGCTGTGCAGGCTGAGTTGCCTGTTGAAGGAGATTTCACAAGAGAGAGTATGTTGGAAACATATTGTTTTTAATATACATCACTTATCTCCACCTCCCACTAGGCTTAGAATTACCTGAGTAAGAATTCCAAAAAAATATTCAAAGGAAGATAACTCATCTCCTGGGTCTGGCCTTCATTCTTGCCAAAGTCAATGGCAAAAGCCCTACCGGTGGCATCTTGGTTTCTATTACCAGCTTTAAAAAGTGTTTTTTGTTTTCTCTGGTAATTTCTTTTCTACCCAATACAAGCTCTGGCAGTGCCAGGGGTATGGAGAATCCATTGTTTTCCTAAAGTAGCCATAACCCCTTGAAGGATCTTTCCTGTAAAATGAGTTCCCTTATCTGAGTCTATTGCTTCTACAATCCTGTGTCTTGGAATTATTTGCTCCAAAAAGACCTTAATAATTGATGCTGTTGTTGCTGAAGCAGTTGGAAATGCTTCTGACCGCCTTGTTAGATAATATACTAGTACCAGAAGATATTTAAGCTTTCCCACTTGGGGCATCACAATAAAATCCACTTGGCATCTTTGCAAGGGACATACAGCCCAAGGCCTTCCTCCCTTGGCAGTTTTCTTGGTAACCCTGTGTCCTAGTTTAGAGCAAATTTGAGAGAAAAGCTCCAAAAAGGCCTCCCCCCCCCCCCCCCCGAAAGCAAACTTACACGGCCCCTCCCCCCAACCACTTCGGGAAAAATTTCCTCAGAGACAAGTGGAAAAAAACTGTTTCTTTAAAAGGTAAAGCACTCTCCAGCACAAAAAAAAAATGAACAATACCAGATGACAAAACTCATTCACCACTCTGAAGAGATGACAAATTCAGAAAGTCTCTCCTGTGGGTGGTCACTCTGTTATCAGTCCCTCCAGTACTGGGAAAGGCTGCTGCCCAGAGTAGGCCCCAGTAGGCCACAAAGTGCAAGCTCTCGGTGCTCCCCCCAGGTCCCAGTCCTGAGCAGGTTTGGACAGTTCCAAGAAAAGGAAAAGAAAAAAAAAAAAACAGTCCAGGGAAAACTTCTCTGCCCCAGCTAGCTAAACTAACTAAAAAGCAAAGGAGCACTCTGTTCTGCTCCGTCCGTGCCCAGACAAAACAGCCCAGCAGAATGTGGAGGAGTGTTGCTTTTAGAGGAGTGAGTGCAGCCTCTGATAACACACTCTGCGCTGCTTCTTCTCCCTGCCTTCACTCTCAGAACCAGTCTTGAAGGCACAGAATATAATATCCAGCATAAACAGAACAGACGATTGGGGATACAAGCATCATAAAGTCACCCTAGGATACCCTGTTATTTGCTTTAGCACAGATCAAGCAACCTTCAACAGCTGGTTTTGCCACACTAAAAAGACCCACAGCAACATACATCTTGAAGAAGGCTTCTGCCAGTCCTTAAGAACTCCAGTTACTCACTTCATGGAGTTGTTCTACTACTTGTTGGGCCAAAGCTTCTAGTATCTATTCTTTGCCATCCCTTGGAAACCAGTTATCCCACCATTTTTAACGATCTTCAGCTCCTTTGGTGGAAAAGACAGTTTCTCTGGCAGTGATTCAGTCACTGGGAGCAAAAGGAGGATCTTGCAGAGTTCTGGTGAAAGTGCTGCTTTCTGGGTTTTTTTTTCATCTGCCAATCAATTACCTATTGCCTCCTCTGAGTCCCTTGCCTGATGTCCCTTAATGTACATTATTGCCACCATTTTTGGTAAATTCACCACCTCTGATAGATAGGTAATTAAGCTTTCATGAGCTAATGTTTTAATAAACCTCTTTCCTCCTACAGTTTTCTAAATGCATGTATTACTCGACATGCATACTAAAAAATAGTAAGAATATCAATTCACAGGCTCAGCCAGCACATACAGCTGTGCTGTCTGAGCTGGCCCTGTGGGTGGCAACATCCTCCCTTCTTCTAATTCCCTTCCCTTGATAATAGCGTATCCTGTAACTTGCTTCCCTTCTATTACTCCTGAAGACTCAGTAATAAACACATTTTTTCCCTTAGGCCAGGAAGTATCTTGGAAATGTTCCCTAGCCTGGGTCTGGAGATCTATCACTTAACTGTAGTCATGGTTTTCTTCCCAGCCCTCTCTCCAGGACTGTTAAAACAGGAGGCTGGGTTAAACCCTTCCACACTTTTCAATGCTAAATCTTTTTGTTCCATTAAATAAGTTTTAGACTGTAATAATTGGGTACTGGATATCCACTTGGAGGGTATTTTGCTTCACAAAATTTTAATTTGGTGTGAGACTTTCATAATAAAACATTCTCCTGTGTCGTGGTTTGACACGGAAAAAAAAATTTCCGGAAGAAAGAGGTCAATTTAGACATTGACCAATTGAAGGTAGACACGCCTCTGAGAACACAGAGGAGTTAAAAGCAGAATTCCCAGGAAAACTTGTTCTCTTGAGTTCTGGTCAGCGGTCAGTGCAGGACTCTCCCCTGCCCGGCGACGAGCTGGGTGGGGGAGGGGAAAAGCCATGTGGCCTTCGGAGGTAGGCCCAAGGGTGGAGGGACTGGAACCGGGCTGGCCCCCTGCAGATGGAAGGGTGGAGAAATCTGGGATGTCTCCATTCCTTCCCAGAGACTCTCTCTCTTCCAAGAGAGAAAAAGAGACAGCAGTAGTTTTGCTAGCAGTTTACCGTGGGGAAGGAGAAGAGCGGGGGGGGGGGGCCGCAAGGTGCCCAGCCGCCTGTGGGAGCTGGAGCCTGGGCAGCAAGCCATCTTTGGGAGTCAGGACTTTTAACCCTTCCTTAAGAAATGAAAGCTTTGTGAAATTTTTCTCCTCCTCGGTTTGAAAGAGAGAAAGAGAGACAGCCTGGGACCTGGGATGTTGGAAGAAGAAATTCTAGGTAGGAAGAGATAATGGAGTGGCTTTTGGCCGGACTTTTCTTTAGTAGCCACAGACTGAACTGATCTTCTCTTCAAAGAGAGACTGTATTTCAGGAGGATGCCGGTGAGCTAAAGAGACTTGCTTCAGCTGGGAAAAGACAGAAGTGGAGTGAACAGAAAAATGTTAAGGAGGTTTGTGGTGGTGCCTCCTGTCTTCGCAGAGGAAGAAGAGAAGAAGATCTCTGTTCTTGGACCCCTGGCCCCAGGGGAAAATGGGGGGGACTGTTGGTCCCAAAAATGAAAAACTGAACTGTTGTTTTTTTCTCTTCTTGGCAGGGCATCTTTGAAAGGAACAATCCTAAAAAGCAGTCTGTCCATCCATGCATTGGTGGTGAGAGCACTGTGCATAGAAAGGAGAGAGTCACCACTAGCAAACTTTTTTCTCCGGGTGGTGCCATGTGGTGACATGGAAGCACAGGATGTGGCAGCTGTGTTTCTTGGGGGGTCTGTGGCACAGGAGAGACTCCTCTCTCTCTGCAGATAGACTGAGTGTTGATTATCTGGAGGGTGGAAACCTAATTGGGGTCTAGATTGTGTCTCACTGTGGTTTGTTAGAGTTGGGTGGTGGGAGGAGGAATGCTTTAAAAAGTTTTCATTTTAAATTGTGTGTGTTTCTTTTTTTTCCCCTCTTTTATAATAGCATAGTAATAGTAGCTTAATAAAGTTTTTTTCTTGTTATTAGGCTTGGGCCTGCTTTGCTCTGTTCTCGATCGCATTTCACAGCATTCAGTTTAAAAATTGCATTTTCATAGGGGGCACTGGCATTGTGCCAGTGTCAAACCATGACATCCTGTCATCAGTTTTCAGGCTTCAGCACATGGTTACCATGGTTGCACAATTCTGCACACAATAAGGCCATCCTCCCGGCCACTGGGTCAAACATCTTAGAAAAGTAAGCAAGAGGTTGCAGTGTTCCCTTGTGTTCCCATACTAAAATATTTTTAGTATGGTCCTGTTTAACAACCACATATAATGCAAATTATTTTTCCCTTTCTGGAAGGTCTATAGCAGGAGCTTCTGCCATTTGTTTTTTTCTAACTCTTTAAAATTCTGCTTTCCTTCCGTTGCCCATTCAGACACTTTCTTAACTGGCAGGACAGGAGTATTATAGGGCGGCATGCATGGCTCCAAAAGACCTACCTTTAACAGGGACTCAGTAACAGGCTGCAAGTCCTTCTTTCCTTACCTTGAAAAGAGAGTATTGCTTTTTAGGCACCACTTGTCCCGATTGCTTCAAAGTAGTTTGGAGAGGCTCTATAGTTCATTTTCCAGATTTCCCTGAGACTGCCCACACTTGTAAGTTTAATGCAGCATAGACCTTCTCAGACATTTGACACAAAGTTCAAATAGCCTTAGTTTTTGAATCACATTTTGCAATGTAATTTTGCATTCCCAATGTAGCCAGCAAATCCCGTCCCAGTAACTTATAATTACAAGTAGGAACAAACAGAAATTCATGCATTTCAAACCTAACCCCCACATATACTAATCGTGCTAGAATTAAACACATTCCCATCTCTTTTCCACTTACCTCCTGGATAATTAAATAGCTTCTTGACAATTTTTCCCTTTTGGGAAAAAAAGTGGATTGAGAGGCCTCTGTGTCTATCAGGAAACACCTCCTCCTGGTCCAGGCCCACCCTAAATGCTGTCAAGGGCTCCAGTGTGGTGGGTCTCTGGTATAATGGGATGACCGGACACCTACAACAATCCATATCCATTAATTGCTGGACTTGGTCCTTCTGAGGATCCAGTTGTTTCTGCAGACATTCTCGCTTCCAGTGTCCCTGCAGATAGTACACTGATTCCTTCCAAGATGCTGTTTGGGTCTGCTCTCCCCTGCTGAGGAGGGAATGCCTCTGCCACGTCCTTGTGACCAATCCCATCCCTTCTTTCCTGGGGGCCTCCTTGGGCCCTGTGGTGTATCTCTCCGTGGCAGTAGGAACTCTGCCATCACATTTACCTTCACCTTTTCCTCATCCCTTCTTAAATACACTTGCTGTATCTTTCTAACCAGTCCATCCAGGGGCTTATTCTGCCCTTCCTCTAGCCCCCACCCCTGCTACTGCCTGTGGGTGCTCATTTTCACATCTCAAAATAATTTGTTTCTCCAGGGACCCAAAAAAAATCCTTAAAAGAAAATCCTAGTCCTTCCACATATAATCCTAATTTTCCAGATATTCCTTGCTCCTCCTCTTTGTGCTTACTCTTTTCACCATACATTGTATACTAGAGCCAGTCCCCATCCTGCCACAGTGTCCAAAGGCGGCCCCCTGCAGCTGGCCCTGGATCATCTGGCAAATTTTGAGGATAACTACTTTCTGCTGTTACTTGCCTTAACCATATTCCTACACATTCTACTTCAACCAATCCTATCCCAACATACAAACACCATGTGACCCCTGTTGCTGAGACCTCTTCTCAACTCCTCTTAGTGCCTCCCCAAGCATGGTTTGTCTTTAATTACCCCTGGGAGAGTGTGCAAACTACTTCAACATTTTCCCAAGGGATTCTTTGGGGATATTTTGGGAATGTCATCCGTTTTGCCAGGACCTGGTTTACTTGTGCTACCTTCCTATGGCAGCAGTTCTCTGGCCACAGAGAGCAACACATGACTTTCCCAGGCCTTTCTGGGAAAGGCTGTAAGAAGAAAAAAGAGAAAATAATGAGAAACAATTATTATCTTCACTTGCTGCACCTGTTGTCGTGAACACGTGGAATGTGTTATGGAGATTTGTTTACCAAAGGGCAGCTTCTTAATTAGCCAGTGGTGATGGTGTTTGAATTAGAGGACCACTTAGGTCCAGGTGTATCATAGCTCTCTATAAAAGCAAAGGGTTTCTTAATAATAATATAATATATATTGTGAGTTTGTGGGTCCCACATTGGGCAACTCCCTGAGGGCTCCCCTGGCAGGGGGAAACCCTGCTGAAGCAGTTCTTTGTCAGGAAAAACAGATGCACAAAATATTTTTGGTCTTCAGGTTCTGTTTTTATTGTTATCTTATCATGACTTCAGCACACTGTCTGCACCCAGACCTTGCATGCGTGAAAACAGCACAAAAATGGCTAACAAACTTGTGCTACAACGTCTTTTTAAGTCTAATCAAAAACTAAACTACCCAATTAAGGAGTGACACCTAGATTATTTCCCTTTCTAACCCAGTAACTGACCCCTAAAGACCCGCAATGCGGATCTTTCTACCTAATTACAAGATACCACCCAAACCCAAGAAGAAGAAAGAAGAAAGGAACTTAAGACAACACCCTGTACCCTTCCATCTTGTATCTATCTACAGTATTCAAAAAAATCCTAAAATCTAAATTTCTCACCCATGTGACATACTAAACTACTCTCTACAATTTCTACAATCTATTTCACTTTTTGTGGTCTTTAGTTTACTTTGAGGCTTAGGAGACCTTCTCCATGAATGAGGGTCAAAGTCAGTGTTTTCCTGGGAGTCAGAGCACCCCAGGGCAGACAAGGGGATATTCCCCCTGCCCTGGGTTCCCACATCTCCCCCTTCTGTTTGCACCAAAAACACTCCTCTGACAGCCTCATTCATCATCCGTTGGATACACTGAAGTAGACATGGCACAAATATTAAAAGAACAATGATGCCAATCAAGACAAATATACCTATCTTCACAAGTTTTCTCCACACTGGAGCAAGATTAAACCAAACATGCCATCCAACCATGATCCATTTTCTTCCCCAAGTTTGGCCACCTTATCCTCCAACTGCTGTATGCTTTCATTAATAGATTTTGAATGATCGGACAAATTCATGCAACACATTCCTTCAAATTCTTCTCATCCATGTCCATGCACTAACAAAAGATAATCAATTACTGCTCTGTTTTTCAGAGTCACCTGTCTCACACCTTGAACATCAGCTAACAGATTTCTCAGTGCGAGCGAGGTAGCATGAGAATGCTTACTCAACCAACATCCCAACTGGTCCAATTGCTTCAAGGCCGCTCCTGCAGCTGCTTGTGGTAGAAGCAGAGCTGTTATAAATCTTCAGCCTTTTTTCCAAGCACTAAAACCATTATCACAATTGGAGTCACATTGACTGATAGATCTTTTCCCTTTACATCTTTGTTCTCTTATCATTGTCATGTTGGGTGTTAGCAAAGAAAGTTTCCCAATGGTGCATGGACCACCTTTGACATCGGACCGGATCGCAGGCCAAATTCTGTCCCCGCAAATGAAAAAGATTCCTTGTGGTAATTGCAATGGAACCTTGTTGGATGGTGTGACCATTACCATTGTGAGATTGCACCAAGATGTTTCATTTTTGTATATGACATGATTTGGGGTTACATCTGTTATTTTATCCTTACTTTGTTTCAACCCAGGAAGGCTAAATATTATACAAAAATTCATCTTCACTGAGCCAAGAATTTCCAATTCTTGAGGTTCATAAAGAGCCTGGGGAGAAATTTGGTCCAAACACCCCAACCATCCACCGGATTCAAAATGAATTGTGACAATTTCAAAGGGATATATTTTTGAATTGGCCATTTGTCTACCAGTAAACCGACTAAACATGTGAAGAATGTTTTTTTCGGCCTCGAGTGAGTCAAACAAATGGTATCCAGACCCGACGCATTGGCCAGAGTTTCCCAAACGTTTTCCCTTGGTTGACTCACTGGCAAGACCGCGTTGCTTAAAGCAACCAGCGAAGAGATAAAACAGAAGCATGATACCTGCTTGAGCCTCATGCTTATCCCCTGAAAAAATCTGCAATTCCTGACACAACCCTCCCTCACAGGACCCCAGTCCACAAATTTTGCATGCGAGAGGAAAAGACGACTGATGTCTGTGACGTCAACCGCAATCTTGACACTGGTTCACGTCTGCATGCTCACTTCTGTGCTCCAGGGGTCACCACCTGCTCGTTTCTGGACTCAGTATGGTTTCACATGTTTTGCTGGAATCCACTTTGGTCCTGCACCTGTGGAGACACAAGCATACCCTTTGCCCCAGGTTATTAGCTGGAATGGTCCTTCAATCCACCCTGTCTTTAGATTTCTGATCAAAACTAAAGGATTCTCCCTTAGTTTTGCCTGGGTACTGTTTGAAAAATGCCTTACAATTCGTGGAGCAGGTTCTGCGAAGGAGCTGTTCAGGAAGTGTAAAACATATAATGCTTTGTTCGACCTCATCTGAGGCGTAGCCTCCACCTCCCCCCTTTTCTGTTTATCCAAAAGAGATTTTAAAGTGTGGTGTGTCCTCTCAATGATGGCCTGGCCCGTGGGAGAGGGAGGAATGCCGAAACTGTGATGAAGACCCCAATTTTTTAAGAATGTATCAAGAGTTTGTCCTCTGTAAGTTAGGCCATTATCTGTTTTGACCTCTTGAGGAACACCCAATGAAGCAAAGGCTTGCAAAAATTGCTGACATGCATGCTTTGCTGTTTCACCTGTGTGGAGAGAAGCAAAGACTGCGCCTGAGAAAGTGTCTACTGACACATGAATATTTTTGAATCTCCCAAAGGATGGGTATTTTGTGACATCTGTCTGCCATAGTTGCAGACTCTGCAATCCTCTTGGATTGACTGATCCTGTAGAAAAAGGAGGTTGCATAAGCTGACAATCAGGGCAAGCGCTTATGATGGCTTTCACTTGATCTTTGGAAATGCGAAATGTGCACATGAGTGCATGTGCATTCTGATGAAAGAATGTGTGACTCAGTTTTGCCTGTTCAAAAATGTTTGGTAAGGTGTTTGAAACTATCATGGTCAGCTCGTCTGTTCGTGCATTCCCTTCTCCTAGAAATCCTGGAAGGGAAGAATGTGCTCTGATGTGAGAGATGAAATATTTATGTTTTATCTGTTGTAATACTCTTTGCATACTTACAAGATAACAGTACAAATTCTTATTATCTACTTCTTTCAATAGTGACCCTTCTATTCTTTTGACTATGTTGGCCACATAAGCTGAATCTGTAATTAGATTGAGACGTTCTTGAAACATTTGAAAAGTTCTGACCACTGCTGCTAATTCTACAATTTGAGGTGAACCCTGTATTGTTTGAATGTCCAATTCCCATTCTTTTGTGATTACATTCTGCCAAGTTATGACTGATTTATGTTATTGCATCCAACAACACTTCACTTATCATGGGTTTTTCTCTAAAGCTTAATTTTGTTTGCAACAGCTTATGACTTGGAAAATGAATTGAACAAGCACCCAAATAATTTAACAATGCAATTTGCAAGTCTTCTGATTTTTGCAATGCCCAATCAAGATAATATTTTTTCAAAGGCAGGTAAATTATTGAAAAATCTTTGCCCACCATTGTTAGCAATATGGTTCTGGGCCTGATTATAATCTGGGCTGTCATTTCTAATGTAGTGAAAATTGTTTTGGGAGATCTGTAGGGTAAGAAAATTCATTCTATTATTAACAAAGGGTCTTTTCCTGATGAGTCCCACTGGAATATGAGATCATAGAGTTGTATCTTTTCCCCCAAAATTGCAAGAAAAAATGGCTGCATCATTACAAAGTGATGTGTTTGTCTCTGTTGAAGAGCTTCAGCAATCTTCTCAAGGGTGTCTTGAGCCTCAGTCGTGAGAGTTCTGGGGGACTTGATGTTACAATCTCCTTTCAACAGATTGAAAAGCGATGAAAGTTCATTGTTTGTGATCCCCAGAATAGGTCTGATCCAATTGATTTCTCCCAAAAGTTGCTGTAAATCCTGTAAATAATTGACTCGAGTCCTGATTTGTATCTTCTGCGGTTTTATAATCTTTTCTGTGATTCTCCATCCCAAGTAGTTCCATGGTGAAACTTCCTGAATCTTTGAGATGGAAACTTCTAATCCTACATTCTGAACTTCTGTAATAACACTGCCACAAGCCTCCCGCAGCTCTTGATATGTTGGCGCTGCAATGAGCAGATCATCCATATAGTGAATGATCACTGCCTTTGGATGTTTCTTTTGTGCCAGAGACAAGGCTCGTGCCACAAACCATTGTCAAATCATTGGAGAATTTTTGAGACCTTGTGGAAGAACGACCCAATGGTATCTCTGCAAGGGTTCTTGTTTGTTGATGCTCGGGACGGAAAATGCAAACTGAGGAGCATCTTCTGGATGAAGTGGAATGTTGAAGAAACAGTCCTTGAGATCAATGATCACAAGTGGCCAATCTCTCGGAATCACTGAGAGAGATGGAAGTCCAAACTGAAGTGGTCCCATTTCTTCAATGACCTCATTGATCTTTCTGAGGTCATGGAGCAATCTCCATGAATCAGATGATTTCTTGCAGATCACGAACACTGGAGAATTCCAGGGACTAGTTGTTGGTTTGATGTGACCTTTCTGCAATTGCTCCTCAATCAGTTTCTTGAGAGCACTCAATTTCTTCTGTTCAAGAGGCCACTGATCCACCCAAACAGGATCATCTGTCTTCCATGTCAATTTCAAGGTGGCAAGTGCCACAGTGACCCCTATTAAAAATCCATTTCTACTTTCATTCCCCATTGTGATAAAATGTCTCTCCCCCACACCGTGATGGGCTTCTGTACAATGAAGGGATGAATAATGGCTGTCTTCCCTTCTGGCCCTGAAACAACGATGGGGTTTTCACTTTGCAGGCATAGTGTGTTTCCCCCAATGCCTGAGAGGGCACCCAAGGGTGTTCTCAAAGTCCATTCTCTTGGCCAAAAAAGGTATGAAATGACTGTGACATCTGCCACTGTGTCCAACATGCCTCTGATTGAAATAATTTTGTTGCTGCATGTCAAGTTGCAGGCGATCACTGGTCGATCATGGCCTATCTGTTTCACCCAAGAGGCATGAATGTCCACATCGTTGATATGTAAAACTTGTTGACCTACCACTGGCATGATCTGTTTTGTCGCATGAGGTGGAAAAGCAATAGCTTTGGCTACTGGAGTATTTTCCGGAAGAATCAATGGAGGATGTAGAGCTCCAGCTAAGACTGTTAATTCTTCATTTTGATTTGCCGAAATAATTGATGGATAAACAATGAGCCCTAAAATGCTGCATCTGTCTTTACCTATAAATGAAAAGTCTTGCCTTTTCCATGTTGTTCCAGTGACACCTGTGGGGATTACTGAGTGATCTTCATTTAAAAAGCACACTAATTTGGAGGCTGCAAGTTCACATTGTGTGCCTGGGGGTAGTAATTCTGGATCTCTGGGGAATTGGCAGATGGTCCTGCTAATGGAATCTGATTGATATTCCCCAATGGTTGTGTTGCCACTGGGACTGGGAATCCCTGCGGAGTTCCTTGCAAAGGCACCGTCATCACTTGTGTCATAGCGCATTGATGTCTTGTGCTCTTCTTTGAGTTTCCTGGAATGGGTAGAGGTTTTCCATCCACTTCTGTTTTGGAATAGCATTGATTTGCATTATGTTTTCCTCTTCTGCATCTGGGACAAAGACTTGACGCCTTCATGCCTTTTGTTCTGGACAATTCTTCCTCATGTGCCCATGTTTTCCACATTTGAAGCATGACCCCTCAACCGATGTTGCCATCACTTGTGTGGAACTGGCTGGCTGAAGACCTGGACGAAGAGCCTCAAGTGTTTTTGAAAATTGTTCACATTGCTCTTGAAGAATTTTTCCGCCTTGTTCCATCCAAACTCCTGCTTGAATTGCTGCAATGTGCTGAGGCATGCCTACCTTGCTGCATACTTCTATCATGTCTGTTACTGTTGGCTGGTCAGGCAGGGCACTGATTATCCGTTTACATTCTGTGTTGGCATTTGCAAATGCAAGGCTTCGAAGCAAGTGTGGCTTTGCTGTTTCATCACTGACTTGTCGGTCCAATGCTTGTGTGAGACGATCGACAAAAGAACTGAAAGACTCGGAAGGACCTTGCCTCACTTCTGTGTAGATACCTTCTCGAGTTCTGACTGGATGAATTTGTAGAATCGCCTTTTGGGCTGCTTCCTTGATGTCTGCAAGCACATCTTGAGGCAATCCCACTGACTGGTCTTCAGGTCCATCATGTGGTACATCTCCTGCCAACTGACCCAATGTGAGACCTGCGTGTGGTCCTCCTGCATAGCTGTTTCTCAACTGAGTCAGACCTCTTCGCCATCTCACATTCCACAGCATGAGTTGTGAGTCTGTAAAAGTTGTCGAGGCAATGTATCTGCAGTCATAAGGTACTAAGTCGTAATTGCTGAAAATTCCTCTCAAAAGCTGTTTGAAATATGGTGAACCAAGTCCTTCATTTTTTTGAGGCTTGTAATAAGTCTTTCAAGGTGTCATGAGTCATGGGTTCCCATCTGGGGTTTTCATTTCTTCTATCATACCTCACTGGCATTGCAATGCCTTAGAAAGGCACTACTTGCCTTGCCTTGCCCTTGAACCCCTCCCTTGCCTTGCATTCCCTTGGTCCCCCCTCCCCCACCTGGAATTCAAGACCCCTTTTTAGTGACATTTCCTGGCCTTGCCCTCCCCGTCTGCTCCTCCTACAACTGTCAAAGCTCTCATGTGTCCAGAGTATCTCAGGAACAGATGAGAGAAAGCCTAGGGGAGGACACATGCTGCCAGACTCATCTGTCTGGGCAACTTGTCTGGCACCAATCCAAGCATGTCTTGAATTTTAGACAGGCAATTCACATTTTGCCCTTGGGCTCCAGGACCAGAAGGACAGTTCTTATGAATATGAAGGAAAGCAGGTAGCCCAAGTGTTTTACGTGCAGATTAGAGATGGCCCATGTGAGATCAAGGCTGGACAGAGCATTCTGTCCTGGCTGCTTTGAGTACCAGCAATCCTTGAATGTACCTCTCACCTGCCTTGCCTTGGCAACCCAACAGCTTCCTTGCCTTGCCCTTCTAACCCTTCCTAGCCTTGCATTCCCTTGCATGCCCATGCCTCACCCTTGACCTGACTACTGTTTTCCTCCAGGGCCTTGCCTAACCCTTCCTGTTTCTATCTGGTGTTCCTATACCCAACCTTCCATAGAACGTCTGGGCCTTCTCTCACCTACCACTCTATTTGCTTTCCCCTCTCTGCTCTGGCCTTGCCAACCACTCCCTTGACTTGCCTACAACTGCCTACACGTGGTTTGCATTGCCTTGCCTGCATGGAAGGCAAGGCAAAGCGTGGCAGGCAAGGCAAAACAAAGGAAGGAAGTTGCAGGTAGTGTAGGGAATGCTGGGCTCCAGGACGGCTTTGATGAATGAAGACGAGGGTTCTCTGAAGGCTGTTCTTAGAATATAGGTTTATTAGGGATGGTGAAAGGTCTTGCTTGGAGCTGCCAGACGCAGCACGTGGCAAGGCCTGAGGGAATGGGGGAGGGGAGAAACAAGGGATAGAGAGGATGCTCTAGGAGAGGGTGGAAGTTCCAAGAGAGGGGAGTTCCAAGAGAGCGTCTGGCCCCTCAGAGACCCCTTATCAGGGGGCTTCAAGGTGGGCTGGAACAAGACTTAGACCAATGGGGTCACAGACACTTGATGCTTCAGGGTAGGGTTACAGGTGTGGGATGAACCATACATTTTGGGGGGTTGAGATAGAACAGTCCATTTGACTTTTGGACCTATCTATAGGTAAGGGCATTGTTCAACCAGTAGGGGGGATTGTTTTCATCCTGGCTGTACTATTGTGAATCTTTTGCCAGGCAATTATATTTATTCATCCTTCCCAACAGGTAGGGCCAGGCAAGGCAGACATAGGCAAGGCAAGCAAAGCAAGGCTAGGCTAGGAAAAATCTAGGAACACTACTGAAGGCAAGGCAAGGTCAAGTGACTTGTTGTGCCTTTTCTTGGGAATCAAAAGATATAGTGCCACTGTTTTTGGAGAAGATGTTAAAGGTACTGGGGTGAGGAGTAATCCAGCAAGATATTTCTGTCCTAGCCCCTTCTGTGTAGGCATATTTCTTGGATATATTCAACACTGAAGATGGATCAGTCCCTGGATGTTTTGTATTTTGGAGGATGGAATGACATTTCTCTTGAGATGGGCTTCTAGTTCATGTCTTTGGCCAAGAAAGCAAGTTTGGATACGCACTTTGGGTGGTCTTAGCAAACTTAAAGGGTTTTCCTAATATGCAGTTCTCTGGGTTAAAGTTGTTGAATTTTCAGTGGGAATGCAGATGCCAAGCTGTTGAGCTTTTAGTCCTTTAGTGTGTGAGCAGTCCCTGGTGCTGTTCTATTTGGGTCCTGATTCTGTGAAACTGAAAGCTTAGGACGATACTTAGAGCTGAGATGGAAGGAGCCCATAACAGGGTGTGTGCTCATAGTTTGATGGGTGCAGTTAAAATTGTAGGCAGCATGATCTTTCTTAGCTGGTGGCACTTTTTTGTACTAGACTTTTGCCAGATGTTTTCAAGTTTGTTAGTGGACTCAGAGAGAGTGAAAAGCTTTGTTAAAGCAAAGGAGTTTGTGTTTCCATTTGAGTGTGATGCAAAGAAGAGTATGCAGTTAGTAGGGGGAGATCAGGGAAATCTTTTTTGTGCTGGCACTGTAGATTTGAGAGCAGGGATGTTCCCAACTAGGCCCTACACTCCGGGCGGTTTCGACTTGGGCTGGGTGCGTTTCCTTCTTTTGCGACCCGACACCGCCATCGTGTGGATGTTTTGATGAGCTCTGCTAGTGCCAAGGAAAAAAGACAAGCGCTCTCCTAGCTCGGCCCCATTCGTGTTGGGGACAGTTCGGGGAAGAGTTCCGCTGTGCTTCCTGGCTCTTGGAGACTGACAGAACGGGTTCCTGCATGTAGCGGGGAAGGAAGAGGAATCGCTTCATTGCTGGTTGAGCAGTCTGTAAGCTGCAAAAAATAAGGCAAATGCAGCACAACCTCTTCCTTTTAGAACTTTTCTGCGTGATCAGCTGCTCAACATGTAACACACACACTGAACTGCATCCACCTCCCTGGAGACATGCACTTTCTCTTAAGATCTATGTACCATCCCAGCCTCTCAGTCTCACAGATCCCAAACCCCTTCAAAATGTCCCAGCAGCTGCTTTGCAAAGAAACAGTCCTACAACAAAAAGCCAGTGCTGATTTTCATAGTCCCTTTGTGGTCTGTAAACTACACAAAACACACTAGTGAGTCACACTTTCCTTCCCAACTATATATATAGCATCAACACATTTTCTCAAAGCGGCAGAGTTCATTGTTACAACCAAGTGTTTACAACTACAGTTCAGACTGAGAGATGAGCCAGGGCAGAAGATGTTTGCTGCTCTGTCCTCTTCCCTGTGAAAATCGATATCCACAGTGCAATCACATTGACACCACTTTCATGTTGCTGAATCCAGGCAGCTAGAGATCACACAGATGGAAGTGCCAGGACATAAGACATTCTTAATGAACCCCCTTCTCTTAACAGCACTGAAGTTGCACGCATTGCACTGCTGCTGTGTACCTTCTTTTCCACATAGACCTGCTGTCACTTTTTTCACTCTCACCACTTCGTTGAAAATGTCCAGCAGCTGCGCTTATAGATAAAGGCTATAGAAGTAAAAGCCTGTGCAGAGCTGCACCTTCTCCTTGCCCCACGTAAGCCACATCAAACTGACTTGTACTCTCTGTTTATTATTTTTCTGCCACATCTACCATTGTGTTGTTTGGATCTCAGTGCCTGAAGGTTCACGCAATTGTCTCCATGGAGGGTAGTAAGAGGGTTAAGTAGCAGCACAAGGAGCTCTCATTGAACTGCCTCCTTACGATGGTCACCGTGAATTTGGCTGGCAGGACAGTAGCAGCCACGCTTGTCTTGCAGCCAGTACACTGCACACACCATCCCGATGCCCTGGGGCTTCATTCTTCACCTTTAAAGACCTGTCATACTTTCATTCTCCTGGAGGCGAATTGTTGTCTACTTCTCTCACAGAACACTGCCGGCAGTGAAGCGCTTCTAAGCATTGCTTCTGCCAAAATACGCCTGGGCCATGCACTTTCCTTCTAAACACCACATACCAAACCTTTCTGCACTTCTTGTCGACTGAACCTAAACTGAATGCTTCTTAGTTACATCTCATGTAGAGGACTGCACCAAGCATCAATCTTGCTGGAGCTTGCCTTTGAAACTTCTATTTGCACCACATTCAAGGGGCAGCTGTATTTGTTTTGCGAGCTGCAAAGAGCCACCATATGGATGAGTTTTTTGCACGATTCTTCTCATCTTGAAGTACTTCTGTGCATATTACAGCCTTGTAAGGACTAAAGATCCAGAGAGATGCTTCGCACAGATAAACGTTTTACGTCTAAAACATATCTTTCGTGTCCCCTTCTGGTTGCCCAGATTGTGTTGGTGTGTTGAATGTCTTGGATGCAGAATCACTAATCCAGCAAGTCCTTCTCTCCTTGCACATTTCGCTGAGCTTGTGCTGCATGGATTGTTGGGATTCTGTGGAACTGAAAGAATATCCTTTTACCTTGACCTGAGGAAAAATCATATGCAGCACACTGTGGATGTGTGAAGCATACACAGGGAAAAGCAGCAAAGCTCAATGCCATTGCTGGGCTTCATTTCTCTCCCAATCACATAAGGCGAAGAATGAAGCTGCAGAACACCAGGCTTGTGCATGCAGTGCACCACATAGCAAAAGTCCAGCAACAGCTCATTCTCAGTTGGAGTCAGACAGAGAATGCTCTTCGCTACTTGAAAAAGCAAAGTGCAGAGTTTGGACTTCAGCACAAAATATGGAAATAGCCCTTTTTTACACTTGCAGTGTTGTGGAGTTGATGGTCACCTGTGAGTTTGTGGGCCCCACATCGGGCAACTCCCTGAGGGCTTCCCTGGCAGAGGAGACCCTCCTGGAGCAGTTCTGTGTCAGGAAAGAGAGATGCATTGGACTTTTTTGGTCTTCAGCTTCTTGTTTTATTATCTTATCTAAACTTCAGCACACTGTCTGCGCCCAGACTCTGCGTGCAGGAAAAACAGCACAAAAATGGCTAACAATCTCTTGTTACAAGGGTTTTAAGTCTAATCAAAAACTAAACTACCCAATTAAGAAGCGACACCTAAATTATTTTCCTTTCTAACCCAATAACTGACCCCTAAAGACCCGCAATGCGGATTTTTCTACCCAATTACAAGATACCACCTAAACCCAGGAAGAAAGAGGAAGAAGAAAGAAGAAAGGAACTCAAGACAACACCCTATATCCTCCATCTTGAACCCATCTATAGCATTCTAAAAATCCTAAACCCTAAATTTCTCACCCATGTGACATACTACACTACTATCTACAATCTCTATAATCTATTTCACACTTTTGTGGTTTCTAGTTTACCTTGAGGCTTTGGAAGTTTTCTCCATGAATGAGGGTCAAAGTCAGTGTTTCCCTAGGGGTCAGGACACCCCAGAGGAGACAGAGAAATATTCCCGGTGCCCTGGGTTTCCACAGTCACTCAGTCCATAGATCACCCAAAAGCACACACCAAAACAGAAAGCCTTCTTGAAGGACTCCTTCTCTGAGTAGCCTTGAAACTGTGCAAAACATACAGCCTCTCTGTACACTCCCTCTCAGATAAATGTGCCGTCACATTTTCACTCCCACAGATCCAGTGCCAACTTCCAGCAGTTGCTCACTTAGAAAAAATTCTAGAATAAAAGCTAGTGCAGGGCTACCCTATACGCTTGCCATACGTAAAGACATGAAACTGGCCGGTGCACCCTGTCTTTCCCTCCTTCACTGCATCTACAATACTGTTGTCTGCATCTCGGAGCCTACATGAAAGAGTACCTGTTCCCACAGAGGGCTAGAGAAGAATAGGTATCAGCAAAAGAGCCGTCCTTAAACTTCTCGCTTTAAGACTGCTAACGTAAATTCTACCAGGCTTCACAATTTCCCTAATGTTTCAGAGACAGTCTTCAGACAAGCTTGTCCTGGCACATTACCCTGCTAAAAATATAGCCGGGAAGCATTCTGTTAAGATTCAGAAGACAAGAGAGGCTGTCCTGGTTAGTAAGATAAGCATGTATTCTATTGCCATCTGTTGGAGGTTGGGCAGTTTTCTTATCTCTTCCAAGAACAATGTCTCCCTTCGGGGAGATATCTTCTGTTAATAGACTATTGAATGACTCACTGCATGACCGGTAAAGTTACATCATCCCATTGTGAGATGCTCCACCCAAAGGGAGGAGCCAAGCATTCTTACCTGCATAAAATCAGCACTTTTTGGGACACTGGGCAGCCATTTCGCTGGATTCCCAGAGAACAGCTCTCTTCTCAGCTGAATTCCCAGAGGAAGACCAGGCCCAACTACTACCAGACCTTCAGAGAAAACTACACCCTTCTAGAGATCACCACTTCAGCAGCATTTCATCTGCCACTCCAGGAGGAGCAGGCACCATTTTAACTGGACTACTACCAACACCCTGACTCCTCAGGGTGTCAGGTTTCTGACTCCATCACTAGTTTTGTTTGTACGAATTACATTTTTTTAATTTTTTTTTTTAATTTAGTTTTTCTCCTAGTAAAGAACTGTTATTCCCATTCCCATATCTTTGCCTGAGAGACTTTTTTTTTTAAATTGTGGTAATTCAGAGGGAGGGGCTTTACCTTTTTCATTTCACAGGAGGCTTTTGCCTTCCTTCACAGACTCCTGTCTTTTCAAACCAAGACAGAGGCATAATGATGTGGTACGTAGTGCTTAGAAGGAAAGTGCATGGTCCAGGCATGTTTTGGCAGAAGCAAAACCTAGGAGTGCTTTGTTGCTAGCACAGTGTTCTGTGCGAGAAGTAGACAACAATTTGCCTCCAGGAGACTGAAAGCGTGACAGGTCTTTAAAGACAAAGAACAAAGCCCCAAGGCACTGGGATGGTGCGCGCAGCGCACGGGCTGCAAGACAAGTGTGGCTGTCGCTGGCCTGCCAGCGGAATTCACAGTGGCAGGAGAAATTAGGCAGTTCAACAAGAGCTCCTTGTGCTGCTAACTAATCTTCTTCTCGCCTTCTGTAAGCACATGAGAATGAAGGTGTAAAAAAGAGCTTATCACCACCTTTTGAGAGGAAGTTCAACAGCTGTGCGTTGCTTTTTCAAGCAGTAAGAGCATGCTCATCTGATGCCGATTGTGACTGAACTGTTGCTGGATCTTTGCAAATCGGTATGTTTCTCAATCAAGCCTTCTGCTCTGCTGCTACATTCTTCGCCTAATGTGATCCAAACAGAAGCGAGGCCCAGCAATGGCATGCAGTGTTGCTACTTTTCAGTGCATATACTATATAGAACTACTGTGTTTTGTGCATGGGGGTTTTTTTAGCTTTAGGTACACTCATAGCTTGGAGACTATAGGCAAGTGAAATTGTTTCCACTGAAGGCTGGAAGTGGACTAGGTAGCAGAACAAGTAGGTCTGGTTGAAATTCTTCCTTACGACTTGCCACTCTGCATTCGGCAGTAAGGGCAGCTCGAAGGCAAATTGTCATCTACTGCACACACAGAACACTGTGCCGGCAGCAAAGCGCTCTTAGGTTTTGCTTCTGCCGAAAGACTTCTGGGCCATGTATTTAACATAGTTTAAAATATCTACCACCATTATTCTGCCTCTCTTGTTTTCTGAATCTCAATGGAAAGCTTTTTGTCTGCATCTAATGCAGAAAACTGCCAAAACATCAAGGTTGCCTGGAACTTGTTGAAATTAGTATTTGAATTCCATTCAAGGGGCAGTCCTCTTTCTTCTACGACTTGCAAAGCACCGCCAGATCGCCGGTCTCTCTGCACATGGCTCCTGAGCTTGAATTACCACTGTGCACACTACAGCTTCGCATGCACTAAAGATCTGGGGAGATATCACACAAAGAAAAATGTGCCAGGGTAAAAAGCATGTCCTGCATCTCCCTTTCTCGTTGCACAGATTGTGTTGCTGTGTTGAACATCTTGGACACGGAATGACTAATCAAGGAAGTGTTTCTTCCTTCCTGCCACATTTCACTGAATGAGAGCTCCGTGGACAGTTTGGAATCTGTGGAAGAGAAAGGATAGGAGTGTACCTAGAGCTGAGAAAAGACCGTGCGCAAAACACAGTAGTTCTGTATAGTGTACTCGCTAAAAAGCAGCAAAGCTGAATGCCATTGCGATGCTTCAGTTTTGTCCAGGTCACATAAGGCAAAGAATTACGTGGCATAAAACATGTTTTGTGTGGGCAGCTGTCCTGGCACAGTTTTTTGTGCAAGATGTAGCCGAGAACCTTTCTGTTTAGATTCAGATCACAGAAGAGGTGAAATATGGGGCCACACAGGTCTTAGAGGGAAAATGCATGACATAGGAGTGTTTCGGCAGAAGCAAAACCTAGGAGCTCTGCTGGCACAGTGTTCTGTGAGAGAAGCAATGATTCGCCTCTGGGAGAATGAAAGGGCAACAGGATATAAAAGGTGGGAAGGAGGCTGCAGAGCACCGGACTGGTGTGCACAGCATACTTACTAGTTGCAATACAAGTGTGGCCACCACTGCCCTTCCAGCCGAATGCAGAGTGGCAAGTTGTAAGGAAGAATTTCAACCAGAGCTACTTGTGCTGCTACTTAACCCTCTTTCTACTCTCCGTGGAGACAATTGCGTAAACCTTCAGGCACTGAGATCCAAACAACACAATGGTAGATGCAGCTACCTATTCCACTACCAGTCTTCTGTGTAAACAATTTCTGTTCCCTATAGTCTCTGAGATATGAGTGAACGTAAAGCAAAAAAACACCCTGTGCACAAAACACAGTGGTTCTATGACATATACCCACTGAGAAGCAGCAAAGCTGTAGGCCATTGCTGGGCTTCAGTTCTTTCCGGATCACCTCAGGCGTAGAATGTAGCTGCAGAGTACAGGTCTTGTTTAAGAAGCATACCAATTTGCAAAGATCCAGCAACAGTTCAGTCACAATCGACATCAGATGAGAATGCTCCTGTTGCTAGTGAAAATAACACACAGCTGTTGAACTTCATCTCAAAAGGTGGTGATAAACTCTTTCTTACACCTTCACTGCTGGAGAGTTCTGCAGAACAGAAGGTGTTCTTAAAGTAGCTGTTCTCCAAACAGCCTTGAAACAGCGCAGAGCGCACTGCCTCTTTGTACCTTCCTCCTCACAAAAACATAGTGTCTATATTTTTCACTCTCGTCACTCCCTTGCCAACTTTCAGCAGCCCCTCTCATTGGAAAAAAGCTCTAGAAGTAAAAGAAAGCGCAGAGTTTCACCATCCACTTGCCGCACATAAGCTGTATCAAACTCCCCAATGCACCATGTTCCTACACTTATCCATCTACCATTATGTTCACTGGGACTTGAGGCGTAGAAAGCGTAATTGTTCTCACAGAAGGCTGGAAGAAGATTAGTTAGCAGCACAAGGAGCTTTCATTGAACTGCATGTGGGGAGCGTTCCCCTTCAAAAGACATGCGTGCCCCTGAGAACTCCCAATCCTTTTTTATTCTTCCTTTTAGTACATATGCATAGAGTTTCACAATAGGTTCATGCATTTTCATTTTACTGGTTTCACATTACAACTTGCAATTAGTCCTTGTACAGAGAACAGTTCTTGTACAGAGAACTCTCTGGTCACTGTTCATCTCCTGCAGACTCAGCTTTGGATTTTTTTTTCTCTTCATTTCAAAGTTCAAGGGGCCTCTCTTATCTCTTCAGCCTGGAAATTCACATTATTTCTCCTCGACTGAGGAAGTTTTTACAAGCGCAGCAGAGCTACCAGACTAAATAGTATATTTTACCTATTCTAGCAAGCTACTAATAATTCAAAGCAGCACATTTCACCTAAATCCAAATGCATTTGTACCCTGTTAAATTTCCACTCTGTTTCATTCCCCCCTTTTCTAAAAAATAAGTAAATTCTTTTACTTAAGGCAAATCCTTATGATAATAAGTGTTCCTTAATGCTTTACCATGTACATTTGATAAGGAGGTTAACACAGCCACTCGCTGTAGTATTCTCCAATTCCAAATTAGCAATATAAAAGATAACCCTAAACTCATTCCAACTGATATCAATAAAACCACAATGAGGTGATACAACGTAATAAAGATCCCATTTGCAGTTGGTGACCATCCAAAAATTACATCCCACCAGTGATGAACTGCATTCTGATTTATTCTTTGCAGAAATCTGGTTATTTCTTTACCATAATTGTCATGTTCCACTCGTGCGGGGTGTTGTGATGATTTGTTAACCGATCCCAAAAGTGTAAAAAGGCTAAACGGCAGGGGACTATCAGTTTAATCACAACAAATTCACCTTTATTTTGGTACCAACAGCAAATGCGATAGACGGGACAGAAAAAGGAAAAAAAAAAAGAATAGAGAGAAAAGAAGGGAAGGGGAATATAGCTATCACCATCTGCGACGAGGTCCTCAATGGGCCAGCCACATGGATTCATTGTCATCCGTGGGTGTTGGAGTGTGTTTTAAGTTTCCGCCCAGTTATGGTTACTCCCTGTCCCCCTCTTTTGGTAAAATGGTCCAGCCTTCCTTCTCCTCCCTCCTCTGTCTGCCTGTCATTCCTCCCTCCGCCCAGTTCATTGTATTCCTGCTGAGTTATCCCCCCCAGCCACACCCCAGAGCCTGCTTGTCTCTCAGAGACCTCTCCCTTCCACCTAGAAAGTTCCATCCAGGGCTTCGAGTGATGGGCTGGTCTCCAGGGTCCCCTCCCTCCCTCCTACCTCATTGGAAGTTTCCCCTGTGTGTCACCCCTGTTACCACCCTGTAGTTTTCCCCCCTCCATGCAGCCCCCGGAAGAATCCGACAAGCTCAGAGATAAGGGGCTGTGATGGGAGGAATACCAGGAGAAGGAAAAATATTCAAAAGAGGCTCTTACCCCAGGGTGTTGGTTGGTACAGCTCTCTTTATTCTGTGGTGTCCATGTGAGAGCGGGGCAAAAGAGGAAGAACAGGAAATGTCAGGGGGTCTATATAGGTTTTGGACAGGGTGGGCTTTCCTGGCTCTCCGCCAACCCCATTGGGGCAGAAAGGAGGATCCAGGGGTTATCTTGATCAGAGTCACAGGGGCCCGGGGAAGGGGGGCACAGGGTGCCCCTGAGCTCACTGTAACACCTCCCCCTTATTTGTTAAACAAGGTTGCAGGAATTCACTGGGCTCAATTCAACCCTGAGTATGGGTTTCCCACCACCTACAGTTGGTGGCGTACTCAGGCCTCCTCAGGTTAGCCAACTCTATGTGGTTGACTTCTGAGGTAGAAGGTATGAGG
This sequence comes from Taeniopygia guttata, assembly GCF_048771995.1. Taxonomy (NCBI): domain Eukaryota; kingdom Metazoa; phylum Chordata; class Aves; order Passeriformes; family Estrildidae; genus Taeniopygia; species Taeniopygia guttata. Next base: position 16,245,065 of record NC_133064.1, read on the forward strand.
CCCTTGATATCTTTGAAAATCAAGTGACGCAGGATCCCGAACGCTAGGGTTACAAAGAACAGAATAACAAGGAATAACAAAATTGATCTAACAACAGATGTCCACCACCCCGTGAATCCCCATCCCTTGAACAGTTCTCTTCAGCATTTGCAGGAGGACAACTTGCTTGGGGTTCATCACAGGATTGAGTGGAAGGTAGGTTTTCTCTAAGAGGAAAAACAAACATTTTAAGAACATGTTAAAGTCTCTGTTTCTGCCGGAAGGAATTCATGCATAGGAACTTCCTTCTTCTTCCATCTGGCGGCGTCTTCTCTTTGAAGCATCAGATACTTGCTTCTTGTCCCCTCATGTCTGACTTGGATTCTTGGGGACAAAAGGTTTTACCCACTTCTGGGGAATCCACCGAGGGCCTGAGGGAGTAGCTACACACGCATAGCCACGACTCCAGGTTACAAGTTCATAGGGACCCTTGGTTTCCCAAGTTTCTGGATCCCTAATCAAGACCGGGGGATTCTAAGACAATTTGAACTGGTTGCCACTGTTAAAGTGATGCACAACCGGTGGACTCATATTTTCAAATGAACAGTTGAGAAAATAGATAGTAAACATAGCTTTACAGAGCTTTTCTCGAGGTTACATCCATGGAGCTGAGCTGTTTTGTTTCTTCAATACCTGCTTGAGCGTCTGGTGTGCACGCTTGACTACAGCTTGACCTGTGGGGGAGTGGGCAATGCCAGTCTTATGTTCCACTCCCCACTGTTGGAGAAATTCCAGAAACTCCTTGGATACATACGCTGGGCCATTATCTGTTTTGATCATTTTTGGCACCCCCAATACTGAAAATGCTTGCACTAGGTGTTGTTTGACATGTGCAGCCTTTTGTCCTATATGGGCAGAGGCATACACTGCACCTGAGAATGTGTCCACGCTCACATGAACGTATTCAAGGCGACCAAAACTCTGAATGTGTGTGATGTCTGTCTGCCATACCTCACAGGTGCTAAGGCCTCTGGGGTTTACCCCCATGCCCAATGATGGCATGGCCTGGAGCTGGCAATTAGGACAGTTGGTCACAATGGCTCGGGCCTGACTCCGTGTTAGCTGGAACCGTCGAATCAAACCTGGCACATTCTGATGGTAGTGCTGGTGACTCAGCTTTGCCTGTTGGAAAACATCAGGGAGACGTGCTTTTTCAACTGGTGCAGCGAAGGAGTCTGCTCTGCAATTCCCCTCTGCAATCTCACCTGGCAAATCAGTGTGTGACCTCACATGCATCACAAAGAATGGATGCTCTCGGTGCAAGATTAAATAAATTAGCCTTGAGAGTAACCTGAAGAGATGTTCATTTTCTATTTCTTCGAGCACAGCCTTCTTCGCCCTGGACACTATACCTGCCACATAGGCAGAGTCTGTCACCAAGTTGAATGGCTCGGAAAACTTCTCAAAAGCTCTCACCACTGCAGCCAGTTCAGCCACCTGAGGGGATCCCTCCACAAGCTCAACATCAGCTTCCCAAAGCTGAGTCTGTGGATTTCTCCAAGTCATCACCGACTTGTGGGAAGCCCCAGAGGCATCAGTGAACACTGTGAGAGCCTTGAGTGCCCTCCGGCTCCTTTTGTCTTGAGGAATAAGGTGGAATTCCTCGTTGAACAACTTGTGAGACGGGGCATGGACTGATATTTGTCCCCTGTAGCTGTCCAGAGATAGCTGGAGACTGGCACTGCTCTGGAGCAAATGCTCAAACATCCCTGTGGTCAATTTCTCAGGAGAGCTCCTTCCCTCCTCAGAAAGCCTGACTGGAAGGAGGATACATGCAAAGTCACACCCTGCTAATTCGCACAACCTCACCCTGGCCTTTTGAATCAGCTTTGCTATCAGCTCTTGTGGCCTAGTGATGGTTTTGGATCTTTGGAGCGATAGGAAAACCCATTCTATGATTAAGAGTGGGTCCTTCTGCCCCTCGGTCCATTGGAAAATCAACCCGTGCAGGTGTGGCAGCTTTCCTAGAACAATGAACTGGAAAGGCAGATTTGGGTCACACCGATGTGCCTGCCTTTCTGACAAGGCCTTCTCTACCTTTTCGATTGCTGTCTTTGCCTCTGGGGTCAGTTCCCTGGGGGAGGCCAGCTCCCTCTCCCCCTTCAATAAATTGAAGAGAGGTCCCAGGTCCTCATTTGTGAGGCCTAGCCAGGGCCTCACCCAATTTAAAGACCCACACAGCGAGTGGAGGTCTGCTGATGTTCTGGGGTTCAATTAATCTCCAATTTCTGTGGGACAATAGTCCTAGCAGAAATTTCTAGGCCCAGGTATCTCCAAGGTGGCATTCTTTGAACCTTGTTTTCCTGCAATTGAAATCCAACAGAGGTTAAAACTTTAACCACTAGGTTAAGCATGTATTGGAGTATAGAGTCATTGGGAGCACAGACAAGCACATCAACCATATAGTGCAGGACGATGGCATCCTTTCTCTTTGCACGTACTGGAGACAGTAGTGCTGCTACATACTGTTGGCATATTAAAGGGCTGGATTTTAAACCTTGGGGCAAAATTTTCCAGTGGTAACATTTCCTCAGGGCTTCCCGATTGATGGTAGGAACTGAGAATGCAAACCTCGGGGCATCTTCAGGATGCAATGGAATTTTAAAGAAACAGTCCTTTATATCTAACACAGCCAATTTCCAGTCCTGGGGAAGCATAGCTGGACTAGGCACCCCTGGTTGGAGAGGTCCCATGTCCTCCAAAATTATGTTTATCTCTCTGAGATTGTGGAGCAATCTCCACTTGTCCTTCCCAGGCTTCTTTATTACAAAGACTGGGAAATTCCAAGGGCTGTCTTTTTCTTGTAGGTGTCCTTGAGCTACCTGCTCCTCCACAAGTTTTTCAAGCGCCTGGAGTTTTTCACTACTCAAAGGCCACTGTGCTAGCCACTTTGGGATGTTATCCAACCACTTTAACTTGTGGGCAGGGCGTTCCACAGTGGCTACTTCCAAAAATCCTGGGGTGTCTTAGGAATGATTAACTGGACTCCCCATTGGGACATGGTGTCTCTCCCCCATAGAGGAGCCTTATAGTCTGCCACAAATGGGCGAACACTTGCCGTTTTTCCGTCTGGTCCCTCAATTCGCACTACATTTTTTGAAATTTTTCCCCATGTAGTTCCTCCTATACCCTGAAGTTTGCCTGCCACAGGTTGCAATTCCCAGTGTGATGGCCACATAGTTTTGGGTATCACCGTAATGTCTGCACCTTTTTCCAGAACACCTTCCACCTGAAGGTGCTCTGAGCCATGTGCTAGGTTGCATGCCATGGAGGGTTTATCCTCTCCTACTACTTCTGCCCAGTAGACCTCTGGTGATTTTCCTTCTACTGTGATTTTCACTGGGATGGGAATGGCTTGTGCCAGAATTTGCCCCTTTTCTAGATAGAATGGCGGGTGCAAACAGCGTGCCAATAGCATAAAGCTGGATATTTTTTCCTTTGTAGTCATGGGAACTATTTCAATCTCTGGAGGTGTGTATGCTGTGTCTCCAATAACAAAATACTCACTGTCCAGTTCCATATCGTACGCCTGCAGGTCTTGTGAGCTCTTTGACAGGTCCACTACAATAACTTTCCAATCAGTGGATCTGAAATGAAATCCTTTGGCAGTCACTAGACGAGTTCGGCCTAGCGGCTGCCAAACCTTGTTGGTTATACATTTTACATTTTTAATTTTCTTTCCCCCCCCCCACCATGGTTCCCACCCTCCCCCTTATTTGTTAAGAGGGAGGCATTGTCCCGTTTGGTTCCCGCTATATTTAAATCTTTGCGCGTAGTTCTTTTAGCTGCGGGGACACGCTGTACACTCAGTTTTTTTGTTTGTTGATCTGTCTCTGGTTCTGGTTTTGAGGACAGTTTCTAGCAAAGTGTCCTGGTTTCTTGCAACGCAGGCAGATGATGTGCTGCAGCTGTTGTGATGACCTGGGTGGCTTCCTTGGGCTTGATTCAGCAGTGGCAACAGGCTATAGGTCTGCCGGTGCTCTATGACTGACAGGATTATCAAGCAGCTCTGCTCTCCTGGCGCAGGCTTAAATCATCTGGGCAAGGCTAGGTGCTGGATCAAGAGGAAGACTGAGAATAATCCTATGACAGGTCCCATTGGCATTCCTCTGAGCCATTTTTTTAATCAATTCTGTTTGTACCCTGGTGTCTTGCATCTGTTTTTCAACTTGGCTTCTCAAACGATCTACAAACTGTAAAAAACTCTCAGAAGGAAACTGTTTAATGTTGATATAGCTGCATTTAACCTCAGTTCCTGGTAATTGATACAAAGTCTTTTCTGCAGCATTACAGATTTTTTCTAAAACCGATCTAGATAACAGTCTGGTTTGTTTTTCTGGACATTGTATGTCCCCCTGTACCACATAAATGATGCATTGTAATAGGCTGACCATCACTGTCAAGGGCTTCACTGCGTGTATGTTGTATTTCTTGCAAAACTGTTTCCAAAGCCAATTTCCACTTATTTTCCCATATCTCATATTCAGAGGGTGTTAGTAAACATTTAAACAAGTCGTTTATATCTTTCGGTACCATTTCATTTAAACTGAAGGTTTCCCTAATCATACCTTTAAAAATCTCACTGGACCTCCCAAATTCTCTCTGAACTTTACAGATTTCTGTTTTGTCTCTATATGGTAGAGGTTGATAACCTCTGGTACCATTTCTTCTCCCTAAATAAACAACTGGTGCTACAGATGGTATAGATTCCTCAGTAGGGGCAGGGTTATGTCCCCCCAGCAGCCCTCCCTGGGTCCCGGTGAGAGGCAGCTTGCACCCCCCTCCCCGGGCTGTCTGCCCCGCGGTGCAAACTCGGGCCCTGCCCCTGCTGTGAGCTGCTGGGCTGCCGTGCCCTGCCCCCCCTCCACTGTCGTCAGCGCTGGGGCTGGGAGCAGTGCAGGGGCCGGCCCCGCCCCTTTTCCTGGGGCAACTCAGGGGCTGGCACTGATAAGGAGGGTGTGGGGGAGCGGTGGGAGATAGGGAGGCATTGGATGAGGGGGTGGAGGAGGGGTTGGAGGAGGGCGCGGAGGGCGGGGGAAGCAAAGGAATCTGAGGGGGAGGGGGACAGGGGGTAAAGGGAGCCAGCGCCAGTCGGAGCACATGGCCGATGCCATTATTCTGCCACGTGTGCTTCAGAGACACTGCAGTGCTCCCTGAGGCAAACTCTGGACTATATTTCTCGGAAAAGCAAGGTGTTAGAGGGGAATAAGGGGTGTGGGGGGGGGGGTTTCAGGGCTGGGATATTGAGGAGGTAGGCAGGAGGGGGAAAAGGGAGTATTCGAACTTTGGTTCTGCATTTGTAAGCTTTTTTCTGCTTCCAAAATCTTTTTTCGTGCTTGTAAAAATATCGGAATAAATCGAGAAGCTTTATGTTCACCATTTTCGACTTTTAAAGTTAATATCTGTCCAATTTGGTCCCAAAAGGAAAGCGAATTCAGTTCTTGCACAGTAAAGTTAGGTATTTCTGCTTTTAGCCAGCATACAAAACGCAGGAGAAGCTTGTTAGGGAACGATACATTGTTTTAAATATTGCTAAGGTATGTTAGTGTGCTCTTTTGTACAAGCGACAGTTTTGTACCCATTATTTTAATCGTATCGCTGGTCTAATCCTTACCAGAGTTAGGAACACAGCGTGAATGATTCAAATTTCCCTCCGTGGAAATCCGAGTGGGGGGGGGCAGGGGGAGGGGCGCTGGTCCCGCCGCTGGCCAGACCGGCTCCTGCCCTCTCTCCCGTCACTTCTCCCCCCTGGAACGTGGGTATCCTCAGCCCACCAGTTCTACACTGTCTAGCAGAGGGTCCCTGGCACCCCCTCTCACAAGCAGCCCCCCACAGTCACTATGGTAACTCCTCCCAGCCAGGCGCGGTCCCGGGGTGACGCGATCGGAGAACTCACCAAACTGTGAACTGCAGGGTTCGTCTGTGAAATCCTTTGGGGGTCCCTCTCAAGCCGGCTCGCCTGGGGTACTCAGACAAGGTCCCCGACTTCTCCCTGTCACTCAAAGCCTTTAAAGGCAGCTAGAGTACCAGGGCAGTTGACTGTCCCAAAAGCCATTGAAATCCACTGAGATAGGGGGTCCAGCTTCTTCGTGGGCTCAGAGGCAGCACACGTTGGGGCGCCAACTGTAGTTTTTACCCCCTCAACGCAGCCCCCGGAAGAATCCGACCAGCTCAGAGATAAGGGGCTGTGAGGGGAGAAATATCAGGAGAGGGAAAAATATTCAAAAGAGGCTCTTACTCCAGGGTGTTGGTTGGTACAGCTCTCTTTATTCTGTGTTGTCCATGTGAGAGCGGGGCAAAAGAGGAAGAACAGGAAATGTCAGGGGGTCTATATAGGTTTTGGACAGGGTGGGCTTTCCTGGCTCTCCGCCAACCCCGTTGGGGCAGAAAGGAGGATCCAGGGGTTATCTTGATCAGAGCCACAGGGGCCCGGGGAAGGGGGGCACAGGGTGCCCCTGAGCTCACTGTAACACCACCCCCAGGTGTTATCCCATTGGTTGGCTGGTGTTTCCTTCCCCGGTTACCACCCCTCTTTAAGAAGCGGGGCACACGGTGCCCATGGCCTTTTGGAGCTTGTCTTCTTTGAGCCAATAAACTCGGAACTCTGATACCTCCAGAAGGACAGCTCCTTGCTTTTGTCAGAGCTGCTCTGCGTGTCTTTCAGTCTGGTGGCTTCGACTTCCCACAGGCCACACTTCGTGCCCACAGCGGCATATGAGAGTGGCCTTTGCTGCCGCAGTGCTAAAGGTTCTGGGCTAGCCGAGACTTGGTAACCTAGCAATACCCCTGGTGGCTCAGCGGTAGAATTCTCGCCTGCCACGCTGGCAGCCTGGGTTCGAATCCCGGGAAAGCCACTACTGCTATTGAGATTTGGGAAGGCAGAGTGCCAGCTTGGCGCCCACCGGGGAGGCTGAGAAGACCTCCAGACCCCGCGGAGAAGACCAGCAGAGCCGTCGTTTTTGATTTTTTTTTCCCTGACGCCGGTTTGCACGAGGTCTCTGGATGTTAGGCTACCCCCAGTGGGAGCAGACCTAGTTTTATAGGTGGCGCTCCTGGGGGACAGGAGAGGCAGCTTCTTCGGTTCCCGCCAGAAGTCTCTCCCAGACAAAAGCCCTGCCTCGGAGTTTTCGTTGGTCCCACGGATTTGGGTAAGTAGGAAAATTCCTACATCTTTTCTTCTTTCCTCCCTTTTCTCTCCTGGGTTTGGAACAGGGGGAGTTATTTCTCCTTTGTTCTGTGGGTGGGGGGAAAGCTTTGGGTGTCCGGTTGGGATCTTTGTTTTTCTTTCTGCTTTTTCTCTCTCTCCGAGGTGGGATTTGAACTGCTCAGCAGCTTTTTATAACAATGGGTGCTAAGCTCTCTGCTGAACAGAAAGGAGTCTATCTCCAGTTTCTTGGTATCCTTGGGGGGGGGGGGGGGGTTCAGTTAAAAAGGGGCATATTAAAGATCTAATAAAATGTTTTTTTCTCCATTTCCCCGAAATTGCCACTCCCGAAAAAGTAACAGACATTCACTTTTGGGATTCGGTGGGACAAAAATTAACAATTCTCAGGAAGACAGGGAGTATTACAATTTCTAAAATGACATTTTGGACACTACAGATTCGGACTATTCTAAATTATAAACAAAGGGTGGAGAAAGAGTCATTTTCGAAGAGATTTTCTTCAATTCTTTCCTCTCCTAGCCCTCTTCCCTCCCCTGTTAGCCCTAGAGCTGGGACCCTGCCGGGAGAAAACCGCAATTTTGCGCGGGGTTTCTACTGTCTCCCCAGCTCTCCGCACAACCCCAGATCCCCCCGCCTGGGGAGTCGTGGCCAGACTCCTCAGGACCTTTCCAGTCCCCAACTCTCCCAAAAATGTACAGTCCCATCCCCAGAACCCTCAGTTAGCGTTAATGTCCCCGATTCCCCTGATCTTCAAAATGGCGCCGGGGGAAAACAAAATGGTGGGTGCCACATGGATTTTCCCACCACTTTTCCCCCTCTTCTAAATGGCGCCGGGGGAAACAAAATGGCGGGCGCCACATGGATTTTCTCTCCACTTTTCCCCCTTTTAAAAATGGCGCCGGGGGGAAACAAAGTGGCGGGCGCCACATGGATTTTCCCTCCACTTGTTCCTCTCCTCCCCAGAATCCCTTTCTCTCCTCCTCCAACCCCTTTCCAGTCCTCCAGCCCTTCCCCAGGTGTTAATTCCTCCCTCTCCTTGGTTCCTCCTCCCTTCAGTCCCTCCCTTAGCCACGCCCCAAATTCCCATGCCATTAACCACTCCCCTTGTCACCCCCTCCAGGCAGAGCTCCCCTCTTCCAATGGTCCCACCCACCTCCCTGGCCCCTCCCATCCAAGGTTGGTTTCCGGCTCCCAGGGTCCTCTTCCCAATTCCCACGATGGGGAGGCTGGGGGGGAGGGGCCTGGGGACAGAAATGGCTCCCAAGTAATACCAATATCAACAACCATCCCTGATAATGGCCATGGAAATCCCACACCAACTTTCCTGGCAGCACCTGTTACCTATATCCCACATGGTTAAGGTGCTGTCCGTGCCCAGTGGACCCCATTGCCTTTTCAGGTTACCAAGGAATTATGTAGGGCGCAGCGGGAGTTCACTCGGGAGAGCGAGTGTTTCCGGGGGATGCTCATGGCCATATTATCCACCGACCTCACCCCTGCGGATCTCCGCCAACTCTTCTCCTGTCTGCTGACTCCTACGGAGCTCCTGCGGTGGGAGACAGAGTGGCAGAAGGAGGTCTGGGGCTCCCTGTTCCATCTTTGGGAGAACTCGGCCACTGCTAAGGATGTAGGGGGAGGGATGCTCTCAGTCGACCACCTCTGTGGTCAAGCAGAGTGGGCCGACGGAGCACGGCAGGCCACTGAAATCCCCTGAGTGGCACTGCGAGAATCAGTGAGGGCTGCCGAAAAGGCATTTTTTAATTTGAAACCAAAGGGACAGGTACTAAATTACCTGAAAATTATGCAGTCCCCCAGTGAACCTTTTATAGATTATGTTGAGAGGCTCCGCAGGTCAGTTGAGCTGCAAATTAAGGACGAGAAGGCGAGACAAGAGGTGCTGAGAGAGATCGCAGCGGTCAATGCCAACTTGCAATGTAAAGCAGCGATACTGAGCCTCCCAATGGAGCCCAAGCCGACCATCCAGGACATGTTAGAAGTCTGCGAGAAAAAGGTAGACCTTGCAGCGGTAGAGGAGCCATCCACAGGGGGACCTGTGCCAAAAACAGGAACAACTAAATGAGCCTACGCCACTGACGCCAGGATGCCTCCACCACATCCTTGTCTTGCACCGCCACCACGTAACCAACGACCATCAGCGGACCGATGCTATTTGTGTGGGACCCTGGGACATTGGGTGGGAAATTGCCCGCTCAAGAACGAATTCCACCAATTCAAAAAGGAGCAGGGCAGGGCCCAGGGACCTTCAAAAAACTAACTTACGAGTGCAGCCCTTCCCTGCGCTCAGACATAAATTCGGTGGACCAAGGAACATCTCAGGGAGGGGATGTTGGACAGACACCCACATTGGACTGGCAAAATACCGGACTTGACACTTTTCCATCTAATGCGACGTGCACTCGTTACGAACAAATACACCGCAGGCCCATCTTAACCACCTTGTCAAATTTTTCCCCTTTCCGGCTCCAGCTGACGGAACCCCTCCATCTTCGGGACACGGACCATCATCTTATTTCCGTCGCCCCAGAGGGTTCAGGTATCTGGAGTCAGCTGCGATGTAAGTACATCGTCGTTGGGGACACCAAGTTCACACCCCAGGAGATAACGGTATTACCCAGGTTAGTAACCTCAGACCCAGGGCGATTCGTGCTTCCCCTGTATTGCGTTCGCCCGCCGGTGTTTCTCCTTAAGGGTCAAATAGTTGCCCAAGCCATCCCGGTCCCTGAGCCACCTTGGGACCAGGAGCAGGCGGCTGACCTTTGCCAAAAGCTTGTACCAGCTATTTACTGGGCACAGGCCTAAAGCCAGGGAACCTCAGGAAAACGGGAAACTGGACAAGACAAACGCACATCCAATCAATATGATTAATGCAACGTTCTCCCTTTATTCAAAATCAGGCGGTAGTTTATATAAGCTTCTACATAGTTTACAGAAACAAAGACTCTCTGATTGGTAGGCTAACATTGTTTACCTTTTCCTTAAAACGGCCTACACTGTACACCATAAAACCTATACTAGTTCACACCCAGACAATCCAGTGGTCCCCACAACACCTTAAGACTATTTTCTATCTGCGCCACAAACTCTGAATTTCTAACTGCGTCAGAGGCTTTGAAGGCCACACCAGGCCTCAATCTGAGGCCTAGCCTGGAGTAGCTCAACTTTCACAATTCATGTCCTCTTTCTCTCAAAAATGCTGCAACAATTCCCTCTTTTTCTTTTGAGCTAATCAGGCTGGAGTGAAGGCACAATGAACTAATTTTTGCACACACTGTAAAAAACACGGTATAACAATTTAAATAACTATAAAGATAAAAAAAAAGTGCAATACCCTTTGACCCAGCTAACATGAAAGAAACAATCTTAATTCTAAACATAAACTATAACTTCTAATAAACTAACTTCTGATAAAACTAACTTCACACTTATAATATTTCAACTTATTTTTCTGTACTCTACAAAATTAATTTTCATCAGAACTGGATTCATCAGGGATGTTCCAGGCAAACTGTTGTTGTTCACGTTGTTATCACTGCGGGTTGATATCTTTTTCATCTATTTTTAAAATTCTGTTTCTGCCTTTTCGTATCAATGCAGCAAGAGCATCTGTCCTGCCCAGACGTCTTGGTTGGACGGGTAAAAACACTCACTCAAGTAGAATTTCTGTTGATCCACGTTGGGACCTCCCTCTTTTTCTTTTGCCATTGAAAGACAATGGCAAGATGAACAGAAAAATCACAGGCATTACTAAAACTTATTAAAAACTTAGCAAAAAAAATTCTATAACATCATTAAAAACACACTTATAAAAAAAAACTCAAAGCCCACGATCTTCTGTGGGTGAAACACAAATCTTTGCACAATTCACTTTTGCTGTGCATCCTCTGATCCACTTGTGGAGAGATCAGTGCCTTCTTGCAATTGATAAGTTCCACATTCTTCACTGAAATCCATCTAGATTCTGCACCTGTTAAAACACAAACAAACCCAACACCCCCACAGGGACTGGAGGGTCCTCTCTCAATTCTGTTCCCTAAAACTTGCATGAAGAAATGGAAATATCAACATCTTTGTTATAAACATGAAAAACATTAAGAACAAAACAATGCATATAGTAAAGAAACTAACAACAAATAAAATCAATCAAATAATACACAATCAATATTACATATAAAATCACAGTTACCAAGTGCTACACTATCAAATTGTCATCCCAGAGTCTGCAGCAGCTGAAAAACCTTAAAACAACAGAGATTTGGATAAAACATGTCCGGATCATGTCTCTCCAAAACCTCCTTTTGAGGCTCAGCTGTCCTGTATGGTCAAATTGTCAAGCCAAAAGGACTTGAATACTTTTTTGATGCAGAAAACACCTGGGTCAATCACACCATCCACGTAGAGCCAGAGCCTGGCCAGAGCTCGAACTCTAATTGGAGGATATGTTTAAAGCAAAAGTCTTAAAAATAACAGTGATAAGTAAAAAACCTTATTATTAACAATTTATCAAAACATCAAATAATTGAACCTGTCTAAAATTTCCTTCAAGACAAAAATTCTCTAAATACAACAAAACTTTTCTTCAAAAATCTGAAAATTTGAAGTCTGAAATTTTGAACCAGAACTTGGACTATAAATTTTAAAAGAAGATGAACTGCAGCTGCATAGAAAATTGAATAAAGAAAACACATAAGCAGTTAAAAAATCAAACACACAGGATCCTGAAAAACACATCTTACAATCAATCACTTAAAAAACCCATAAAACATATGAAAACTGACTGTAAATATTAAAACAACACCTCAATACCTTAACATCTTAATAATAATTCTTATCACAAAAATCAGACAACTTACATTATATGATCAACCTATCAACAAGAAATGTTTAAAATAGTTTAAAACAATCTTGTCGAAGCATTCATATAACATTAGTAACAATCACTAATTATCATTACCTATAAAAACTTGACAATTATTATTTATCTTATTATCTATAAAAACTCGAAAACAGAAATTGTGAACTCAATGCCAACATTCCATCTGACTGACTTTTCTCAAATCTTTGTTTTCAAAGACATTTTTAGCAATTAAATCATTATTAACATTTCTATCCTTTTTTTTTTTTACAGTAATTTTCATCCACATTGTATTTGAAATAACTTTGATTTGCATAATGTCCATCCCTCTTGGCATCATGGAAAACACTCAGTATTGCTATACTTTTTCATTACGTCTTTTGTCTCCTTGTGTTGTTGCTTGATAAAGCAGCTGCAATGATGTGTCCTTGTTGTTGAATTGCGTCCTGGATGGTTGCGGTGAATGCCGCAGCTTGGTTGCTCTGTTCTGCGCGTGTGGCTCTGACAAGCATCTCATCGACTGGACAGCCCTGAGGAAGGGTGGCTAGGATGGTTCTGGTGGGTGGGTTAGCATTCTCAAAAGCAAGGGATCGGAATAAATGTTCCTGAACGTCTGGTGGCACGTCAGGTGCATCCTTTAAAGCAGCTGACAGCCTATCAATAAATTGTCCAAATGGTTCAGTGGCTCCTTGCTTTATGGTGGCATAGGATGCTGACTTTTTCTTGTCTGGTACCAAAAGCAAAGCTTGATGGGCCAATTGCTGTGACAATTTGTGTATTTCAACAGGAAAGGTAAGTTGCACCTGATTGGTTGCATATGGTCCTCGCCCAGTCAGCATATCTGGCTGGACTCCAAAAAAGGGGTCTCCCACATCTGTGTGTTTGTTGGCCTCTTCAATTGCCAACCGCTTCCATTCCCTTTCAAACATGAGGAATTGAGAAGGTGTCAGAAGCAGGGATGCAATGTTAGACGAATCACCAGGACAAAGCACATCTGCTGTGAATATATACTGAATGATGTTCCTGGCTGCTTCTGATCTGATCCCATAAGCGGTGACTGTCTGCTTAGCTGATTGTAGGATTTTCCAGTCATGGGGCTCCCAGATGGCATTCCCATTAGACACTATAACAGGACAAGCCAGGGAGCTGGCAGCTTTCCAGTCACCGTCTAAAAGAGCATCTTTCACAACTGACGCCCATCGGGACTGCAAGGGATTTTTTAAAACTGCTGGCGATGCCAATTGCTGGCCAGTGGAAGGTTCCACTGGTGGAGCCTGACGATTTGAGAGGGTGGCAAGGCGGGCTATTTTTTTCTGTAACGTATTTGGTCTTTGTATCTTGTTCTGTGATCGCGTGTCCCTGCTGCAACTGACAACAGAGAGGTCCGGTTCTGAGTCATCAGAATCTGAGCTCAATGGGAGTGGGCTGCGCAGCGCTACCGTGGTGGGATGGGAACTGGCATCTTCGGGGCTCTGCTCTGGTGTTGTCTGGGTGGCTACTTCTGCCATCCCGCTAGCATTGGGGTGCCCAGCCCCTCTAAGCCGCGCCAGGCTGCTGGCCGCGGCCGCCGCCGTCGGCGGGTATCGGCGAGCCGCTCCTCTGCGTTTGCACGCACCGGTGGCAGCCGCCGCCGCCGCCGCTGCGGGGGGGCGCGGGGCCGGCGCCGCCTCGCTCCCGTCTCCGCCCTGGTCTCTGCCTTGATCTCCGCCCCCGAGTTCTTCCTCCTGACTCAGCCCTGTTTCGTCACCAGCTCCGCCCGCCTCCTCAGGTGTCTCCCCGCCTCCCGAGGGACCCGGGAGGGTCACTTCCTGGTCTGCCGCATTTCGCGGAACCGCTGAGCTGTTAACATCCGCTGCTCGCGAGCACACTTCCGCTCCGGGCGCAGCCGCATCCCTGCTTTGTCTCGCGCCGGCCGGCCCCGCACCGCCCGGCTCTGCGTTTCCCTCCAAACGAGCGACAAAATCCCTGACAGAGGGGCTGACTGGGGCTTTCTGCCCCCGCACTGGCCGCATATTACAAACATTAAGAAATTTTTCAACCCGAGATGGCTTCCGAACTTCTATCTGTTCTGATGTGGACTGCTCAAACGCTCGAATTGCAGCTTCCGCTGCCTCTTTCTCCGCGGCCATGCTCTGTAAGGTATATAAAACTTTCTTCCAAACACCTCCAAGCTCTAATAGTGTTTTCTTGTCCTTTTTGCCCTCTATGACCGCATCCCAAAGCAGCTGCCCCAGCTCCTGCCATTCGGTTTCACTAAAAATCAGGGAAGGTTTTTGCAGCTTGCCTTTGCTTCTTGCCCAAAGGACCAACTGTTCTAAATTGGCTTCTTTAACTTTTTCAGCTCTCTTTGAGAGAATATGAAAGAGCAGCCGCACTGAAGCCTGTAAATCTCCATCCATGGTGAACCTTTCACCCTCTCTCTGTCTCCGCGGCTTACCTCAATCTCCGCGGGCTGCTCCGCTCTCGCTTTTCTTCGGCAAGGCAGCACCCCGCTCCAGCTTCCCGGCCTCGGCCACGTCCACCCCCGCCGTTCGGGTCTCTTGTGAACGCCGAGGTCTTCCCACTGCTCCACGGACTCTCGCAAACAAACAAAAATGCGAAGAGTCTTTTTCCTCCCGTTGGGAACGGCCCAATTCGGAGTTTGGAGGCTTCTGCTCCGTCCCACTTGATCCCCGTTCACAAAAAGTGAATTTGGGATCCCGGTCCCGTCACCATGAGGCGATTTGGACCTAAATTTCTGTCGCGCGACTCAAAACCCGACTGCCCGTTACTCTAAAAGTAATTTGGCAGCCTTTTCGGAGCCTCCTGAGTCCCTGTGCGGGCGCCACTTAAAGCCATGGAACCTCAGGAAAACGGGAAACTGGACAAGACAAACGCACATCCAATCAATATGATTAATGCAACGTTCTCCCTTTATTCAAAATCAGGCGGTAGTTTATATAAGCTTCTACATAGTTTACAGAAACAAAGACTCTCTGATTGGTAGGCTAACATTGTTTACCTTTTCCTTAAAACGGCCTACACTGTACACCATAAAACCTATACTAGTTCACACCCAGACAATCCAGTGGTCCCCACAACACCTTAAGACTATTTTCTATCTGCGCCACAAACTCTGAATTTCTAACTGCGTCAGAGGCTTTGAAGGCCACACCAGGCCTCAATCTGAGGCCTAGCCTGGAGTAGCTCAACTTTCACAATTCATGTCCTCTTTCTCTCAAAAATGCTGCAACACAGGCCCTTGAAGAGAACAAGCCCAAAATAGCGTGTGGCCTTCATCTTCACGGGGAACGAAAAACAATGCAGGGGCTCCTGGAAACAGGGGCAGATGTAACGATCATTCCCACTCGAGAATGGCCGTCACATTGGGAGCTGCAAAGCGTGGCTGGTCGCGTACAAGGTATAGGGGGAATTCAATTGGCAAAACAATCAAGGAGCGTTGTACAAATTGAGGGGCCGGATGGGCAATTGGCCTCTATACGCCAATTCGTTTTGGACTTTACAGAACCCCTGTGGGGGAGAGACCTGATGGCCCAGTGGGGGGCAAAAATTGACATTCCAAAGCCCCCCCAGCTTTTTCGGGCAGCGGCCACTGAGAAGCGCTCCACCCAGACACTGAATTGGCTGACTGACAAACCAGTTTGGGTGGAACAGTGGCCGCTCAGCAAACAAAAATTAGAGGCGCTTGAGGGGCTCGTGAAGGAGCAGCTTGCTAAAGGGAACATCGTGGAGACCACGTCCCCATGGAACTCCCCTGTCTTTGTAAACAAAAAACCCAACAAAGACAAATGGCGTCTCCTTCATTACCTCTGTGAAATAAATAAAGTAATTGAAGACATGGGGTCTCTCCAGCCAGGGATGCCATCCCCTACAATGCTCCCCCGAAATTGGAATCTGGCTATAATTGACATTAAAGATTGCTTTTTTCAAAGTCCCCTACACCCTGACGACGCCCCGCGGTTTGCCTTCTTGGTTCCAACCACCAACCGAGAAGCCCCAAGGAAAAGGTACCACTGGAGGGTTTTTCCCCAGGGCATGAAAAACAGCCCAGTTATTTGCCAGTGGTACGTCTCTTCCTTGCTGTCCCCTGTCCGTGTAGCTGTAGGAGATGCCATCATCCTACACTACATGGGCGACATTTTGGTGTGCGCCCACACCAATGATCTGCTTGCCTATGCGCTTGAACTGACAACAGATGCGTTGGTTGCCGCAGGGTTCGAGCTCCAGACCGAGAAGATTCAAAGGATGCCACCTTGGAAATACTTGGGGCTGCAGATGACATCGATGACCATTGTTCCTCAGAAATTGGAAATTCGAAATTCCGTGGGGACCTTAGCAGACCTCCAATGACCGTGGGGGTCTTTGAACTGGGTAAGACCATGGCTAGGTATTTCTATCAAAGACCTAGCTCCCCTCTTCAATTTATTGGAAGGGGGAGAGTGGCCTAGTTCCCCACGGACCCTTACCCCAGAGGCGAAGGAGGTGCTGGAAAAGGTACAGAAATACATGTCTGCCAGGCAGGCCCACTGCTACCAACTGGGCCTGCCCTTTGGTTTCATCATCTTAGGAAAACTGCCTCACCTCCATGGGGTGATTTTTCAATGGCACCATAAGATCAAGGGAGAGGACCAGGGCGAGAGGGACCCTCTCTTAATCATAGAGTGGGTCTTCCTCAGCCATCATAGGTCCAAAAGGATGACATTGCCACAAGAACTGATGGCTAATCTGATACGGAAAGCGCGACTGCGCATCAGGGAGTTGGCAGGGTGCGACTTTGACACCGTTCACATCCCCCTGACATTGACCACGGGCCAAATCACAAAAGCAATGTTAGAACATCTGCTCCAAGAAAACGAGTCCCTGCAGTTTGCATTTGACAGTTACACCGGCAAAATTTCAATTCATCGGCCAACCCATAAATTTTTCAAGCCCGACGTCCAGTTTTCATTATCATTAAAAAGGGTCCAAAGCCGGTCACCTCTAAAAGCTCTGACAGTTTTCACTGACGCATCCAGAGCATCCCACAAGTCAGTCATGACTTGGAGGGATCCTCAAACTCAGTGGTGGGAGGCAGACGTTGCCGAAGTGGAAGGATCGCCTCAAGTAGCTGAGTTGGCCGCTGTTGTCAGGGCCTTTGAGAGGTTCCAGGAGCCCTTCAATTTGGTTACAGATTCAGCATATGTAGCAGGTGTGGTGTCCAGGGCAGAGAATGCAGTACTGCAGGAGGTGTCCAACATTGCCTTATACGAGTTGCTCTCAAGATTAGTAGATCTGGTCTCCCACCGAGAGCAACAGTTTTACGTAATGCATGTCAGGTCACACACCGACCTGCCGGGGTTTATCACCGAGGGCAATCGAAGAGCTGATGCCCTGGCGGCCCCGGTAGACATGGCGCCACTCCCCGACAAATTTGAACAGGCCAAGGTCAGCCATCACAAGTTCCATCAGAATGCGCCTGGCCTGGTCCGGCAATTCCAACTTACCCGTGACCAGGCCAAGGCCATCACCACTTGCCCCCAGTGCCAAAACTATCAGATGCCTGCGCTTAGTGCTGGAGCTAACAGTCGAGGACTCAAAAGCTGCAAGGTGTGGCAGATGGATGTGACCAAGGCTCCTGAGTTTGGAAGACTGAAAGACGTACACGTCTCTGTAGATACCTGTTCTGGCGCAGTCTATGCCTCTGCCCACACAGGGGAGAAGGCAAAGGATTTCATCAACCACCTTGTCCAAGCCTTTTCCGTGTTGGGGGTTCCTAAGGTTTTAAAAACAGACAATGCCCCAGCGTATGGCTCCAAGGATCTCAGGAGCTTCCTGCAGCAATGGGGAGTGGAACACACGACTGGCATCCCCCACTCCCCGACAGGTCAAGCCATAGTTGAGAGGACCCACCAGAGTATGAAGAAAATTCTAACCCATCAACGAGTGACGATGAAGGTGGAATCCCCTAATGTCCAGCTGGCCCAGGCATTATTTACACACAACTTCTTGAACTGCGCATTTGAAAACCTAAATCCTCCCATTATTAGACATTTCAAAAGTAACCCGCAGCTGGAGCTGAAAGAGAAGCCCCCGGTCCTAGTAAAAGATCCTGAGACCTGGCAAGTGCAAGGACCTTTCGAACTGATCACATGGGGGCGGGGGTGTGCCTGTGTGGCCACCCCCTCTGGTCTAAGGTGGGTCCCTGCAAAATGGGTGCGCCCATACATTCCTAAGCCAGTCCAAGCCAAACCTGTACAACAGGTGAAAGACGTCTGTTGGAGGAGAAGAAGGCGGACCTATTCTATTTAAGTTAAAACTGTTAATCCTCTTTTAATCTTTATTTTGCAGCCTCAACTCGAGACCCAAAAGACATTATGAACCTCGCACATCTAGTCATCCTACTGTGCCTCGCCATCCCCAGCTGCTCCTGGATCGTTCCCCAGCCAACAAAAAATGTCTGGAAGATGCTGGCGCAAGCCCTGGGACAAGACCACATCTGTCTGTCCACCTCCTCTGCTGCCGACCCCTTCCTCTCCTGCCTTGTGGGGATCCCGTATAAGCTGGATGAGTTTCCTTTTATGTTTCCCAAACCTACTACTTCTCCCGTCAGGAGAGCCCGCTCCTTCACCGTTCGCCAGCTGGACGCATGGAGGGGTTGGGTCAAACTGTTTCCCCCTGTGGATAAGGAACCCCAAGAGCTTGATTTACTAGGTTCCTCCCCTGCGTCCACCTGTGTTCACTTTGCTGTTACCCCCGATCCTCAGGCCCGGCCAAACATTGAAATCAAACAGTACATTCCAGAATATACCGCAAAGGAATGGTGCCAGCGGGTCATCCAAATCCCATGTTTTCCACCCCAATAATAAACCTCACTTCCTACCCAAAGGCACCTTCCTAATTTGCGGCACCCGGGCCTGGGCTGGCATCCCCCCCACCTTACCAGAGGCCCTTGAACTTTTGGCCAGTTGAGCCTGTTCACGCCGAACCAAACCCAAATTTCCCATTGGAAGAAGCTAAACAAAACTTATCAATCGGCAAGGTTTAAAAGAGATACTGAACTCACCAATCTGGGTGAAAATTGCAACTCTGAAATTATTCATTGGTCTAAACCAAAAGGTGTTGCTACCATTACTTTTTTACCTTGGGTGGCAATGGCCCATGCCTTCAGGGAATTGGCTGGCCTGGAGTGCTGGGTGATGAAGCAGGCAAATGTTACATCAACTGCGCTTGCTGGCCTCCTATCAGATGAGGAAGTAACAAGGCAGGCAACCCTACAGAATTGGGCGGCAATTGACTTTCTTCTTTTACTTCACGATCATTCATGTGAGGAGTTCGAGGGCTTGTGCTGCATGAATTTAACATCCAAGGCTGGGGATGTCCACAAAGCCATTGATTCAATGAGGAGCATGATTAAGGACATAAAAAGGGAAACTGGGGACTGGCTGAGTGACCCTTTCGGAAATTGGGGCGTCTCGAGTTGGGCAACTTCCATCATTTGTTCTGGTTTGTTAATTTTGTTTGTTCTTATCCTAGCACTTATTATTTTCGGAATTCTGAGACGGGTGGTGTCCAGCCTCATCAACAAAGCATTGGCCATCCACACTGCGAACCCAGCTGCCTTCCTCTCTGCCCAGGAGTCCACCGCTGAGCCCGAGCAGGAGAACGGACACTGGATAGAGATGGTGCCCACCTACCAGCCGGGGTTCACTGACACCTACCCAGACTCGGAATTCCTCCCCCGGACTGAATCCAATTAATTTTAAAAGACCTTTTCATCAGATTTTTGGTTTTTGTTTAAAATTTTAAAAAGGGGCAGTTGTTGGAGTGTGTTTTAAGTTTCCCCCCAGTTATGGTTACTCCCTGTCCCCCTCTTCTTGTAAAATGGTCCAGCCTTCCTTCTCCTCCCTCCTCTGTCTGCCTGTCATTCCTCCCTCCACCCAGTTCATTGTATTCCTGCTGAGTTATCCCCCCCCCAGCCACACCCCAGAGCCTGCTTGTCACTCAGAGACCTCTCCCTTCCACCTAGAAAGTTCCATCCAGGGCTTCGAGTGATAGGCTGGTCTCCGGGGTCCCCTCCCTCCCTCCTACCTCATTGGAAGTTTCCCCTGCGTCTCACCCCTGTTGCCACCCCCAGGTGTTATCCCATTGGTTGGCTGCTGTTTCCTTCCCCAGTTACCACCCCTCTTTAAGAAGCAGGGCACACAGTGCCCGTGGCCTTTTGGAGCTTGTCTTCTTTGAGCCAATAAACTCGGAACTCTGATACCTCCAGAAGGACAGCTCCTTGCTTTTGTCAGAGCTGCTCTGCGTGTCTTTCAGTCTGGTGGCTTCGACTTCCCACAGGCCACACCTCGTGCCCACAGCGGCACATGAGAGTGGCCTTTGCTGCCGCAGTGCTAAAGGTTCTGGGCTAGCCGAGACTTGGTAACCTAGCAACAGCCCTGGTGGCTCAGCGGTAGAATTCTCGCCTGCCATGCCGGCAGCCTGGGTTCGAATCCCGGCAAAGCCACTACTGTTATCGAGACTTGGGAAAGGCACAGTGACACGTGGGGGTTAACCAAAGTCTTCCCAGAAAGTTACAGTTTATATAGTCTTTAGCCAAAGCGAGTGGCATCTGGCCAGAATGTGGGGAAGATTGATGGGCCATTGTGAAGAGCCCATTGATCTGTGAAGCAGGTGCAGGCATGCAGGGACAAGCCACTGCTTGTCACAACCTGTTCGAATGCAATGTTCTGTAGAAGCACAGCAAGTGCACCTGCTAACAGTCACTTGGCAAGCATCCATGTCCACTTGGGCAAGGTGGTCTTCAGGGTCCTTGTGACAGTCGTGAGGTAAATGAAGGAAACTTCGGACTGTCTCTCACACCACCCCGTGACTAACGATCTTCATAAGAGAAAGAGCTCCATCCGTAGTGCTGTTCTGAAGTCTTCAGGACTTGTCAAGGTGGTAGTACTATATTCCAGAAAACAGAGACAGAAAATTAGACAGAAAAGTAGGAAAACAAATAAGGGAAAGAAATAAGATAAAAGGAAAACAAAAGCAAATAATCAGATATCCAATTAAAAATATGCATTCAATTTCTTATTAAAAACAAATAATCAACTTTGATTTAAAAACTACAACACAATCAAAAATCTTATCATGAGGGCCAATTGCCTATTTTAATGCTTAAATAATTCACCTTGTGTCAATAATCCTGGGAGTGTCTACAGTAAATGGGGTATTAACCAAATTGTGTGCATTCATTGTAGATGTCAATTGTGCCAACCCTTTCATCATTTTCCAATTCATGCTGTATAGGATTGCTGATAAAATAAAACCAATAGAAACCAAAATCAAAAGAACAATGGTGGGATGACACAATTTTTTCAGGTCACCTGTAGCAGTAGGTGACCACCTAAAAAGAGTATCCCACCACCTGGGTTCAGCATCTCTCTTTCCTCTTTCCAAAACCCGATGTATTTCCTTCACATTGTGATGAACAGTTACCAGGGTTTTCTGTCCATTTTTCTTGATTTTTCTTAAAATTTCAATTAAATCCCAGTGAAGCAACAATTGCCTTACCAGAGTGAGGTTCATCCCAATGGGAGTAAGCAATAGTTGGTGAATCAGTGTGTAATTGGATTGTAAAAGGTAATGAGAAGTAACTGGGGCTTCAAAAGAAAAATCACATCCTGCAATTTTAGTAAAGTTGCAAACACAAAAATTTGAATAATTTTTAGTATTCACTACTATGTTTTCTACAAGTACTATATCACAAGCAGTTCTAAAGCATGCACAACCATTGCCAATACCTACAAGGACTGTTTCAGAACTCTCGTTAGGATGAATTTCAAAGTCACAAATATTCTGTTCTGTGTCTAAACAAATGTCTTGGGCTATAATTGCATTACTTTCACAAATAAATCCCTGTTGTTCCTGGACAATACAAGATTCTAAATTAACAATTTGCCAATTCTCCCCGATTTGATGGGCCCTATGCAATAATTCATCCCTAATGCAATAATAGGAAAAATTGTGTACACCAAAGTATTCAGTATGGTTAATACAAAGACTGTGTCTGTGTTTGTGCTAGGATCATAGGTGAAATTCACTAAATTCCACCAGGATTGGGATTGTCTTTCAAAATCAGTGGCACTGTCCCAAACTATTTTCCTAATCTCAGTAGGAAACATGCCTTCTTCACCTTCTCTTATAATTGAGGCAGCAACTGACTGCATCCATAATTGTGCCTGGTTACAGCTGAGACCCAAAGAGACGTTGTTTTGTGTAGCACTGAGTGCATAAATTACCAATTTGTGATCATTTGCATTTACCTTTTCCCAAATTGGGAAAAGGTTTGATAGCAACCACTGATGTGTTCCCAAAGCCAATAAGGACAACTGAAGTGGTTGTTGTAATTTTGTCAAATGTCTAGTTGTGGCAGCCAATTTATTCATTAATACTTCTGAATCAATACTTTAAACTTTAAAAAAAAAAAAATCACTTCAGTATTTTTAGACCAAAGACAAACTACTTCTACAGTTTGTGTTAATGTGAAATTGTGCCAACAGTCCTGTATGCTTGGGTGCATACAAACCTTTTCATGCTTAAAGAGATCCTTTCACTTTTCTGCATGCTACCACTATTATTTCAGACCACGACCACTCAGCTGGTTTCTGGCCATGGGGTTGTGGTAGGATGCAGAAAAGTATCACCAGTTTTATCATGGATTAGGTGGTCTTCATGTCCCTCGGAGTTCTTCTGAAAAAGTAAACACAACAGAATCCTGCCACCGAGAGGCAGAAAATTAAAATGATGGAATTATCCAGTGGGTATTTATCTGATGTTCTTTCCCCAGAGCATCGGAGGCTAACCGTGCATATTTATTCAGTGGGGTTTTCAGCACAAGTGGTTCTTCCCCTGCAGTAGGGAGCTCCACCAAAACAGATTGTCCAGGGTCAGGTGCTGGATTTTTAGGATCATCAGGTCCCCATAACGTGGGGATAATGCTAGGGGCTTTAGGGCAAAAAGCAATGACTTTGAGACAGCCCTTTACCACCCATTTCTTTCCATGATCCTGTTAGCTTGGGGGTATGTCGTGGTTTGACACGGAAAAAGAATTTTTCCGGAAGGAAGAAGTCAGTTTGGACATTGACCAATTGAAGGTAGACACGCCTCTGAGAACACAGAGGGGTTAAAAGCAGAATTCCCAGGAGAACTCGCTCTCTTGGGTTCCGGTCAGCGGTCAGTGCAGGACTCTCCCCTGCCCGGCCACGAGCTGGGTGGGGGAGGGGAGAAGCCATGTGGCCTTTGGAGGTAGGCCCAAGGGTGGAACCAGGCTGGCCCCCTGCAGATGGAAGGGTGGAGAAAATCTGGGATGTCTCCGTTTCTCCCCAGAGTCTCTCTCTCTCTCCCAAGAGAGAAAAAAGAGACAGCGGTGGTTTTATCAGCAGTTCACCGCGGGGAAGGAGAAGAGCGGGGGGGCCGCAAGGTGCCCAGCCGGGCTGTGGGAGCTGGAGCCTGGGCAGCGAGCCATCTCTGGGAGTTGGGACTTTTAACCCTTCCTGAGAAATGAAAGCTTTGTGAAATTTTTCTCCTCCTTGGTTTGAAAAAGAGAGGAAGAGAGACAGCCTGGGACCTGGGATGTTGGAAGGAGAAATTCTAGGTGGGAGGAGATGATGGAGTGGCTGTTTGGCTGGACTTTTTCTTTGTAGCCACAGATTGAACTGATCTTCTCTTCCAAGAGAGACTGTATTTAGGAGGATGCTGGTGAGCCAAAGAGACCATGCTTCAGCTGGGAAAAGACAGAAGTGGAGCGAACAGAGAAAAGTTAGGGAGGTTTGTGGTGGTGCCCCCTGTCTTCAGAGAGGAAGAAGAGAAGAAGATCTCTATTCGTGGATCCTCGGCCCCAGGGGAAAATGGGGGGGACTGTTGGTCCCAAAAATGAAAAACTGAACTGTTGTTTTTCCCCTCTTGGCAGGGCATCCTTGAAAGGAAAAATCCTAAAAGCAGTCTGTCCATCCATGCATTGGTGGCGAGAACACTGTGCATGGAAAGGAGAGGGTCACCACTGGCAAACTTTTTTTCTCCGGGCGGTGCCATGTGGTGACATGGAAGCACAGGATGTGGCATCTGTGTTTCTTGGGGCGTCTGTGGCACAAGAGAGATTCCTCTCTCCCTGCAGATGGACTGGGTGTTGATTATCTGGAGGGTGGAAACCTGATTGGGGTCCAGATTGTCTCTCACTGTGGTGTGTTGGAGTTGGGTGGTGGGAGGAGGAATGCTTTGGAAGGTTTTCATTTTGAATTGTGTGTGTGTCTCTCTTCTTTCTTCTTTCCCCCCCCCCCCTCTTTTATAGTAGCATAGTGGTAGTAGTTTAATAAAGTTTTTTTCCTTGTTATTAAGCTTGGGCCTGCTTTGCTCTGTTCTCGATCGCATTTCACAGCATTCAGTTGAGAAGTTGAGATATTGCATTTTCATGGGGGGCACTGGCATTGTGCCAGTGTCAAACCATGACAGGGTAGTAAGGGGTGTGGTGTGAAAAGCCCATTTTATTCCTTCACCCTTTGCCCATTCTTGTACAACTTTAGCAGTAAAGTGTGACCCATTATCAGACTGAATTTCCTGTGGTTTTGGGAAAGTTCCAAATCACCCCTGCAATGCTTTAGCAGTATTATCTCCTGTAGCTCTGTTAAAAGCTTCTGCTTGGACTAACCCAGATATAATCTCCACTCCTACTAGCACAAAACGTTTACCACCCGATTTCTTGAGGGGACCAATGTAATCTACCTGCCATGCGTCCCATAAGCATTTACCTTTTCTTAAATGCAGAGGGTCATCTTCTAGTGGGTGTCTTTCTAATCATCTGTGACACTGTTCGCAGGCTGATATGCATGTTTTACACATTTCCCTGGTGACAAGCCAACCCTGAGTAAGAGCTTCTTTGTACAAATCTTTTCCACCTGTGTGTTGTCTCTTTACATGCAGCCATTCTAATAGATGATCCCAGTCCTCTGAGATTTGTTCCTTTTTTAGGGGACTTAGCCTTGCTAACTCATGAGCTTTATTGTTCCATTCCCCTGCTGGATTCCCATCTCTCTGGTGAGAGGCTACCCACCCCACTGCAAAGTTCCCTTGACTTGCAATATTTAAAATTTCTTGCCACTTTTCCTTTTGCCACACTGGAACCCTATTAACTTCTGTTATAGATAAAAATTGATCCAGCCAAATTAAAAATGAAAAATAAAAATTTTATTATAGCGATTGAATTCTCTCTGAGCCAGCCACAAGGAAAAGGACATTGCTGAGCCCAGGATCGGCGCTGGGTGCATCACAGAGCG
Organism: Taeniopygia guttata; assembly: GCF_048771995.1. Lineage (NCBI taxonomy): Eukaryota > Metazoa > Chordata > Aves > Passeriformes > Estrildidae > Taeniopygia > Taeniopygia guttata. Next base: position 16,270,440 of record NC_133064.1, read on the forward strand.
GATAGCCTCAGGAGAAGTTCCCAGTATGCCCACACACCACCCTCTGGGTACAAGCAGTTTTTATAGGAAATATTCTGCCCAAGGCCGGGATTTTGGCAATCCATCTTTTCTTCCCATTCAAAGTCCCACATATTCATAAAGTCTCTTTTCTCTGTGTTGGGGTGGAACAATTCATTGTCCAGTGGTGATGAATCTTTTTGATGGAGTTACTGGAACACGGCATTCAGATGCATCAGCCTGGAGGATTTCAGCAATCCCAATCTAGAGTCATTGCCGAGATGATCAGCGCCTAGGCATTTCTGTATCACCTCGAGAAACGACACATCTCCGGGCGAGCCACATGTATTAGTTTGCAAATGAGGTTTTGTCAGAGACCAGTTTTTCGACTATGTGGGGGCAACTCCCAATGCCAGCATGTGTGCTTCCAACAATATCAAATATTACATATATCATATTATACTGGTGTGAATTACATTCATTACACATAACACTTCCCAAACATTTTGCTGCCAAAGAGGAAGCCACTCAGTACAGCCTTTGTACACAGCATAGGAGTCTGTGTATATGCAGATAAGAGAGGCATTCTGTGCCTCACGTTGGAAAACACTCCAAACAGCTATCAGCTGCCCAAACTGAGCACTGCCTTCCCCCTCAGTAATTATCTGCTCCCCAGAGGAAATGTGGGGAGCAGCCGCTCTATACTGCCACACCTTGCCTTCTCGCTTAGTAAAGGCATCGGTGAATCAAGAATTTGCTGACTGTTCAGGGGAAAAAGAAGGGGCTACTTTGATCACAGAGGCTGGTTTGTCTTGGCTGCTATCCAAGCTCTCAGTTTCTTATATTGATATTTTTTTTACAGCTCCTTCTGTTATTGAGATGTTACTGCAGTATGCTCTCTTTCCCCTCTGCTTTCCCTTATCCCAGCTAGCTCCGGGGGGAAGGGGAGCGCGGGAAGATCTTCAGCTCCTCCCGCTGAGCCCTCGCGGGCTTTGGGCGGGGCTGTGTGGGTCTGAGAGCAAGCAGCGATCCTCACGGCGAATTAAAGGAGAGGGTCCTTCTCCGGGGGGCAGAATTCCGTTTTATTGCAGCCCAATGGGGAGAGCAATAATTCGAAGGGGCCGCGGTTTGCCGTGCCGAAGTTCGTCTGTGCCGCGCCGCGGCCGTGGGCAGGGCGGAGCGATGTGCGCCGGAGCCGGCTGAGAGGAAGCAGCGGGCGGCTCGGGCAGGGCGGCGGCAACGTGCGGGTGCCTGCCAGGAGAAAAGCCGGCGGGCGTGCCGCGCCCACGGATTAAGTACAGGACAGTGGAAAACTGGGACAGCCAATAGGGTAACGCCACGGGGGGTCTGAGGGCAGTGGGGTACAGGGGTACATCCAATGGGGGATGGACAGGTGGAGGGTCCCAGGTCGTCTGCCTATCGCCCGGCTTCCCGGGTGGAAGATTCCAGGTGGGGGGAAGGGATACCGAGTGACAGACAGGCATTTGGGGGCAAACACAGTGACTTGGCATTTTCTCGGGGACAACAAACCGCGGAGAGAGATGGGAAGACCCGGGGAGAATCGTTACATAACCCGGGGGTACATGGAATGAACTTATACATAATACAAATGTGATAAAACATATAAAAACACAACTCTACATGTTACAGTAATGTTCGATCTGAGCATGCCACTTCCTAACTGAGGCCCTGTGGGCCACCCCATCAGGAGTGGGGTCCCAGTGGTGACTGTCTTAATAACTTTAAAAGGGCATCTCAATACAATTGGCTGTTGTCGTGCAAATTTTTCCACTTCTAAGAGAGCTAAGCTAACCACAAACAATCCCTTTTCCCAGGTAGTGTATAGTTTCTCCGCATCTGTGAAACAACAGGAATAAAAGCTCACAGGCCTCATCGGACCCTCAGGACCCCGCTGCCATATGTGTACTGATAGCCCTGAGGAAGCAAATCCCCATTCCACCTGAAAGAGATCTGTAGGATGAATGGGACCTAGTCCTTGATGAGCTGTTGCTTAGAAAATCAGCAATTGCAATGCTTTCTCCTGAGAAGGAGTCAAATCCTATTTTACCCCCTTCCTCAGCAAGTCATAAAGGGGTCTGGCAATAATTGAAAAATCTGGAATGTGTTTTCTCCAAAACACTACTAATCCTAAAGCCTGGTGAAGATCTTTCCTGGAGTGAGGCATTTTAACCTGATCTAAAGACATCAAGGTATCAGGTGGAATGCATGTCATACCTCCTTTCCACCAAATTCCCAAAAACTTAACTTCTTGAGAGGGTTTTCTAATCTTGTCAGAGGGAATTTTTAAATCAAGAAATCAAGACTTTTTAAATGGGAAATTATCTTTTGCTGGGTATCCCGCACTACCTGTATTTCACCCCCCCCCCCCAAGAATATAATCAATGTATTGATAAACAGTTACATTGTCAGGTTTGGGTATTTTTTCTAATTCTTTGGCTAAAGCGTGGTGGGCTAAAGTGGGGGAGTGCTTGTACCTTTGGGGAAGTGTCATGGTTTGACACTGGCACCATGCCAGCACCCCCATGAAAATGCAACCTACCAATTAAATGCTGTGAAATGCGATTGAGAACAGAGCAAAGCAGGCAAAACTTAATAACAAGGGAAAAACTTTATTACACTGCTACTACTACTACTATAAAAGAAAAAAGGAAGAGAAAAAAAAACACACACAAAATTCAAAATGAAAACCTTTCAAAACATTCCTCCTCCCAACCTTCTTTCCCTAACATCTGAGGTCCCAGGCTGTCTCTCTTTCCTTCAAATTGAGGAGGAGTAATATTTCACAAAGCCTTCATTTCACAGGAAAGGGTTAAAAGTCTCTGACTCCCCGGACGCTGAAATCTCGGCCCAGGACTCCCACGCTGGGCATCTTCCTCCCACCCCTTCTCCTTCTCCTCTGCTGGCAAACTTCCAGGTGTCTGCAGGCTCTCTATCTCTTTTCCCTCTAGGTTGGGGGGGGGGGGGGGAACAAAGACATCTCCAGAGAGAGCGACCCCTCCTGGGAATTCTGCTTTTAACCACTCTGTGTTCTCAGAGGCATGTCCACCTTCAATTGGTCACCTTAAGTGTCAGTATCCAAACCTGACCCCTGACTGGATTGACCTCTTCCTTCTGAAAAAATTCTTTTTCCGTGTCAAACCACGACAGGAAGTCTAGTGAAGGTGTATTGCTGACCTTCCCATGTGAAAGCAAAGCAGTCCATATCTTCTGGCTGTATAGGTATCATAAAAAACATGCCTTTGACATCTATATTTGCCATGACTGTGCAAGCTTTTTCTTTAATTGATGTTATTAATTCAGCCAGATTTGGTATGGCTGCTGTGAGAGGGTCTGTTGGCATTAAGCCTCCGAAAATCCACTGTCAGCCTCCACTTCCTGTTGGGTTTCTGAACTGGCCATACAGGTGAATTGAAAGCAGAATGGGTATTGACTATTACTCCTTGTTCTCGCAAATCCTGTATAACCAGTTTGATACCTTGTCCAGCACCAGAAGGAAGAGGATATTGTTTTACATTAGTAGTTTTGCTGAATGGTAGAGAGGGTGCAGCTTGGAGCAGTCTAATGTTAAGGTGTGGTATACCGAAAGACCACAAATCCCTCAGAATCTTCCCACTGCCTCCCAGCAGGAACATCCATCCCTAGTAAATTGTTTGGAATGTCCCCAATTACCATTTTGACAACTAACTGATTTTCCTCTCCAGGGAGCATGAATTTTACTAAAGGCACATTCATAGTTTCTGTAGTTCCTAAAGCATTCAAAACATAAGATTGTTTCCTAATTGGGAAAATTCCACATTTCTGGGCAGCTATATTTGTTAATGCAGAAATTTGAGCTCCAGTGTCAACTACAAAAGTAATAAGTGCCCTTTTAGGACCAACTATTGCTGTAATTAATATGTCCCCAGTTTTGTGATTTCTAGTGAGCATTCTTAAAAATAATCAGTCCCCGTCTGTCCGCTCACTCTTAAGAGACAGAGTTTTCAGTTTCCCTGATGCTGAAGCTGTTTTGGCTCAATACACAAAATTTGTCAAAGGGATTGTTAAGTCTCTGTGCCCAGACCCTGTGCAGGGGATGGCTTTGGTTTACTGCCAAGTACCTGTACAGGTGGTTTCTTTGGCTCACTGCCCAGAATCTGTGGAAGAAGGGGTGAGCTGGGTTGTACAGTGGGGGATTTTGGTACAATGGATCTGGGACAGTGCCAATTAGAAACTATTTTGCTCAGTTTTTCAAGTGGTAAGCCATCCATAATGTCTTTAGGGACACACTTTTTTATCCCAAATGACCACCAAAACTGGCAGTTAGAGATTTGCTTATCCTTTTCTGGTTTTATATTAGAAGAAGCAATGTGTCTAACACCCTTTGGTTTTTCTGATTTTTTTCTTCTGGGATCTTCACAGGTCCATATTTTCTACTGCAATTAATCAGCTCCTCTGCCACTTCACTCCATGTCCAAATTTTATGTTTACTAGTAGGAGTGGAAGAATGCGATTGTGTACTTGGTGGCTTAGAAGGGGTAGCATAGGGAGTGAACTCAGGATCAGTGGAAACAGAGGGGTCATTTTGATTAATAAGAAATCTATCCAGTTTTTCTGTGGGACTCAGATTCAGTCAAAGAAAAGAAACAGAGTTTCTAGCCAGGCAGACGCCTGGGAAAGAGCTGGAGAGAATGTAAATAATTTCTTATCTCTCTTGTTCTCACATTGTTTATAGTTAAGTTCTATCACTGTGCATCAAGCACTCTGCACCAATGGTGTAGGTTGTTTTCACTTCAGAACCAATGGATTTGGCCTTTGCGAAGCTCTGTATAAAAGAGCAGTGTATTTTGAATAAATCGGAGTTTTACTCTCAGCAGCTTTCTGAGTGAGTCTTCTCATTCCCATCCTGCCTCGACAGCGACATTTTTCTATGGGAGATATAGCTGCTATGGTTTTTTGAAGGAGAATCGCTGTAGGTTTGAGTGATTCTAGGAGACCCTGAATTAAAGGAGTCATATTTTCAGGCTTTACCGGTAATTGCATTGGTGAATCATAGCCTGAAGCCAGTTTTCTCTCATGTATCATTTGCAGGCAGGCAGCTTTGTGAATGCTTTCTAGGAGTTGGTCAGGATACCTACCAGGGCTAAAGGGTGTTACAGTGAGCTCATGGGCACCCTGTGCCCTCCCTTCCCCGGGACCTTGTGACTCTGATCAAGATAACCCCTGGACCCTCCTTTCTACCCCAATGGGGTTGGCGGAGAGCCAGGAAAGCCCACCCTGTCCAAAACCTATATAGACCCCTGACATTTCCAGTCTCTTTTGCCCCACTCTCCACGAGGACAACACAGAATAAAGAGAGCTGTACCAACTTCTCCTGGGGTAAGAGCCTCTTTTGAATATCTTTCCCTTCTCCTGATATTCCTCCCCTCACAGCCCCTTATCTCTGAGCTAGTCGGATTATTCGGGGGGCCGCGTGAGGGGGGGGACCAAAAAAAGGGTCTGCCCTTTCCAAGGGGCTAAGCCCCCCTGCCCAATAAACTGCGTGCTGAGTTAGGGACCATGGGCTACATCTGTCCCCCATGCTTAAGAACACCCCATGTCCCCATTACCCACTGGCTTCTTGTTCTGTGTTGCCTTCAGGGGAGGCAACGGCGACCTGGTTGCAAGGAGACAGCACCGCAGCCCGGCCTCATCCGGGCTACTCGGGCTAATGACAACATGCTAACACCAATGTGGTGGACGGTCGAAAGCCTTTATTATCTTATCTCATGGGTTTAAATAGTCTTGGGGGACTTTGCTACGTCAGCGGGGGGTTGGTAGGGTCTCTGGGTTAGTCGGGAGTGGAAAACTACTGGGTTAGGTGTGGTTACATGCTCTGGGGGTGATAGATAACGTGAAGCAGGGAGAAAGGGGGAAGGGGTCTTTCTTTCCGTCACATCCCAAGATCTTCCGATCGCCTGTCCCTATCTACCACATCTCCCCCCTCCTTATCATATATAAAATGAGGTAGTCGTAGATATAGGCACTGGAGTGAGGTACAAACTTGTAACTTGGTAAGGAAAAGGTGGTTTGGTAAATCTGGGTAATTTTCGCAGGGCGAGTTTCGAAGGCTTTTGCGACTGACTGTGTTCGCAGTTGTTGGTCTACAGCATTTGTTGCTGGCCTACGAACAGAATGTTCGCCCGTTCTAGACCGGCCTGAACAAACGAGACTAGTTTGTTCAGCAGGCACGGTCCTATGGTAACAGCTAAAAGCAGTATTGCCAGTGGACCTACCAGGGCAGAAATTAAAGTGGTGAGCCAAGGTGATTGATTGAACCAGGATTCAAACCAGCTCTGTTGGGTTTCCCTGTCTTTCTTTCTCTGAGCCAGTCTATCTCGGAGTTCTGCCATGGAGTCTTTAACGACTCCCGTATGATCTGCATAAAAGCAGCATTCCTCTTTCAAGGCTGCACACAGTCCTCCTTGTTGCATGAACAAGAGGTCCAGTCCTCGCCTATTTTGTAAAACTACTTCTGAAAGCGAAGAGACTGATTTTTCTAAATAGGAGATGGACTTCTCGATCCTCTGCAGGTCCTCGTCGATGGTCATTTGCAGCTGAGAGAGTCCGTGCTGTTGGGTTGCGATGGCTGAGACACCTGTGGCTGTGCCAGCTGCTCCCAGGCCGAGCAGCATTGCGATAGTTATACCTGTGATTATTTCTCTTTTGTGGAGTCTGTCAGGTTCCTTGAGAAGGTGGTATATCTCTTCGTCTGAGTGGTACAGGACCCCAGGAACAATCAGAACTTGGACACAGAAGTCGATAGAGTCATTAAATTTGGCAAGGAACATGCAAGGACTCACTCCAGATCGCTGGAAAACCTACATCCCAGATGAGGATGGGACCGCCCACTTATTGGTTTTTCTGTCGGGCTTGACAACTTCAGTGCAGAAGTTGCCTTTCTGCTTTGCTAAAGCTGCATTGCCAAAACATCTGCCCTGTCCTGTGATTTGACTCAGGGTGATTCCTCTGCGGGGAGTGTCCCATCTGCACTGGTGGGGGGCACTGGCTGTGGAGTAACTGAAGGGGGTGTCTAAAGCAATGCCTTCGTAGAAAGGGGGTTTAACATCATAACAAAGCCAACAGGAGTTAGGTTCGGTTTGGTTTCGTTTAGGGTTAGAAAGGTAGCTTCTAGCATACGAAAGATTGGGTTTGGATCTGACTCAGCCGTGCGGCCTATTCGGAGGGCATCCGCAAGGCCGGTCGGGGTGTCAGTGACTTTTGGGGGAAAGGTTTTGGGGTGGGTTGTGTTTTTCCCTTTTAGCACGTTCTTGATAGCTTTATTGGGTCCTACTGGTTGAGGTGCTGGTGGTTGGAGCCTGATAATTGGTACATTCACCCACTTTCTCGGTCCTCTGAGGACCACTGTCCACGTTCTACCCGTGGCCCAACTAGGGTGATCTGGCTGTAGGACGGTCATGTTATAACTTACGCATCCCCAATATCTAGGCTGTGCATTGTGGTCTCCACAGCCAAAGGGTGCCCAGGTGAACTGTAAGAATTTGTCGGGCTCCTGCGGTTGCCACCCGTCTCCCCATGGTCTGGCATCTGTAACAATGGTTTCGCAGCCCCAATATCCGCAATGTCCCCACCCCGGGTAGTCGCAGTACCTTTTCCCTGGGTTGGACGCTGGGCACCAGTAGGATATGTACATGAGTACGTTATGTGGGTTTGTGGGCCGTAGTTTTGGTTGTCCTGGAAACAGGTCGGCTATGTGGAACACGAAGGATGGGGTGTTCGCTGTGGTGACCTCTTTGAACACCTTGTTACTTGAAAGATGTTGCATGACCCACCTAAATGGCTGATGAGGGTAGTGGCCTGGGTCGGCTTGCCCCCCGGCCACAAGCCCCAACAGTAAAATTGCACAAAGACACTGTGCATGTCTGGGTCTCACCAGTGTAGGACTCTCGGGTTTTGTCTGGCGGCTTGGTGGTCCATCATCTCCCTCTGGAGCAGGGGTGTACCTGTCACGGGGACGGTCCACGAGCATGCCTTGCAAACCAAAACTCACAGCTTTTCTATTAATTTTATTTTGAAGGTCAGGTTTGATTGACAGCAGTGGGTGTACGGCAGTGGCCCTCATTATAAATTTGTAATCCTGACTCCTAACATAGCAAGGATGTCCCTTCCTATCAGGGGTGGAGAATTTTGCAAAATGTAGGGGTGGATTGCTACCGTTTGTTCTGGTCCCTTTTTTGTATGAAGCGTTATAGCTACTAATTGGGTGCTTTTCCAAGCTTGGGACGGCCCTCCCACTCCGTTCACTGGGGGGACTTCTTTGCATTGCCAGTGTCGGAGCCACAGTGCTTGGGGAAATATCGAGCAGTCTGCTCCTGTGTCTGCCCAAAGCTGGAGCCCTATTACGTGGGGGTCCTGACTGCCATAAAGGCGGCATGTCCCCCACACCCTCGGGGGCTCCTTCCCTATTTTCATGGCCAGGGCCACCCAGGGGTCCCATTCTGGGGCGTCCTCTGCTGACCCTGTGTCACAGGTGCTGCTTGCGGTGGTAGTGGGTATAAAGGTACTGCAGGCTGTGTTGCGAAACTCTGCAATTGTGACGCTGGCGGGGGTATGAAACTGGCTGCTTCCTGTGGGGGTATGGGGTATAGGGGCTCCCCGCTTCACTGGGGGTTGGCATAGATGGGCCACCTTGTATTCGCGGCAGGAGGAGGCTGAGTGCAGCCCGCACACCCCCTCCCTGTCCCGTTTCCCTGGGGCCAGGACCTGCATTCCTTAATGAGATGCCCTTTCCTCCCGCAGCCCCAGCAGGATCCCCTCGGGCGTGTTTGGGGTGGAGGCGCCGTGGCGGGCTGCCGTGCCAGCTGGGGACAGCTCACCGCGATGTGACCTGCCTCACTACACTTGAAGCATGCCATGGCACTGGTCAGGGTGTGGACAGCTGCCTGAATGGGTGTCAGGTGCTCTTCCCTTACTACATGTCTGATCATGTCAGCCAGGCTGGCTCCGGCTGGCAGGGAACGTAAGATATCCTTGGTGACAGAGTTGCACTGCTGGCGCAAGCAGTCAGCTACCACGGGGTCCTTTGCCACTGCTGGCAGGGTCGAGGAGTCTATCGCTGCCTGCAGGCGATCCACAAACTGCGTGAAGCTCTCGCTCTCTGCCTGCCTCATGGTGGACCATGGCTCCGGCTTGGCCATGACCAGAGAGGCTGCGCGAATAGCCTCCCTGGCAGCCCGAGTGGTCGCCCTGACCTCCTCAGCCTGCATCTGCGTGGCTTGTTGCTGCGGCGTGATCATATCATCGTGCTTTCCTATCAGTCTGGAAAAGCTTGATCTGTGTAGTGGTTTCCTCGTGCCAGATGCTTGGGCTAATAACTTCCTATAATTATCCTCCCATTCTTGTCTAAACACAATCATGCGACCTATTCACTCGATATCAAAGGGAAGCAGGTCGTCATTACTAAAAAGACCGTTGATTAAAGTGGAGACTATGGCCGAATTGATTCCTTTTTCTGCAATGGCTTTGCCAATTGACTGTACATCTTTTGGGTTTACTGGGGTATATACCCTTTGTTGGTTCCCCTCCGGGCCGGTGAGCCTCACTGGGAAGGCTTGTATGGCAGCCGCTGGGGACCATTCGGCACAGGCTATTTTTATTTCTCCCCAGTTGGTAAACTGGGCTGGTCCGTATTGTGGTTGCTTTTCGGTGCGGCTTAAAGCTTTACTCGGTTTTGTCTTAAATCGCGTTGGCTCCGTTTCCTCCGTCTCCAAGTCCCAGCCGGCTTCCGTCAGCTCTTCCGAGCTGGAGGAGCTGCTGCTGGACTCCGAGTCGGAAGTCGAATGCCAGCGCATTTCCGGGGCTCTGTGCCTTTTTGTCTGGCTCCGAGCTCACTCCTCCCCGCGGGGGTGGCACCGCTCCTGCCCCCCAGGCTTGCCCAACCTCCTGCAGGGGGAGGTCTCTCCCTTAAATGGTAGGGGCGTCAGGCACGGCTGCCGATTGGCTCCGTGCCCTCTGCCGCTCTCCTCCTCTTTCTCCCGCGCACGCGCGTCCCTGAAATCGCGCGCCTCCCGGGTTTTCGCGCCGAGACTGCCCGCGCCCCGCCCCTCCCCTTGGCTGCCAGCACCATTTTCAAAGGGGTAGGGTGGCGGCGTGGTTAGCGTCTCTTCCCGAGCTGCGGTTTCTGCGTCTCTGGCTTCCCTCGCCAGCCCCTGCCAAAAGCATTCCTCACGCTGCTGCACTTCCGGCAACGGGTCGCCGACCGGTGGCGGTGGGACGGACGGGGAAGCCGCGGTTTTCTGGGAGGTTTCCGCGGCGGGGGTTGGGCTCTGATCAGGGGAGGGAGGTGACGCGCCGGGCCCCCCCGGATCTCCGCTCCCGGGCAGATTGTCCTCAGGGGAGGTTTGCGTTCCCGCTCCTACCCCGAGCTTGGGCGTAACCAATAAACACGTATGCGCCGCGCTCCATGTCTCCTGCTCTTCTATTGCTTTGCGCAGGGCTTTCTCTACTTTGCCCCACGCCTTAAGGCTCTTGCCACTGCCTGAGGTTTTCGTGTCCTTGGCCAGCGTGGCTGTGCATTTTTCCCATGTTCCCGGATGTAGAACATCCACGGGGCGTTCAGTCGCCCCAAGCTCAAGCAGCCTTGCTATAGCAAGATAAAAGTATTTGAGCTTACACTCGATACCCCATTGCTTTTAAATCGCACTTACGACCCTGGCGATAGCATCCATGACGGTCGCGGGTCCTGGGACGTCTCCCTCGCCAAGATACGGTCTGACCGCTCCGGCCGCTGCCCTTGTCCAGGTGAACTCCTGCTACCCGAGCGAATTTCTCTTCCCGGGTTTCGGCACCAGATATGTTGCCTTCAGGGGAGGCAACGGCGACCTGGTTGCAAGGAGACAGCACGGCAGCCCGGCCTCGTCCGGGCTACTCGGGCTAATGACACACGCTAACACCAATGTGGTGGACGGTCGAAAGCGTTTATTATCTTATCTCATGGGTTTAAATAGTCTTGGGGGACTTTGCTACGTCAGTGGGGGGTTGGAAGGGTCTCTGGGTTAGTCGGGAGTGGAAAACTACTGGGTTAGGTGTGGTTACATGTTCTGGGGGTGATAGATAACGTGAAGCAGGGAGAAAGGGGGAAGGGTCTTTCTTTCCGTCACATCCCGAGATCTTCCGATCGCCTGTCCCTATCTACCACAGTTCTGTCAAGTGTATTTGATCTCCCCCGTTAAGAGACACTCAGAACATGTATTCTGTTTCAGTTTCATGAGGGAGACCCCTGTCATCCTTTTTCAATTTAGCTAATTCTTTAGCAGTGTATGGGATTTCTTTTGTGGCTATGTGTGGGTCAAAATCCTCTTCATTATTATAGTCATATTCTGTTTTAATTAAAGGTCTTAAATTAGGACACCAGTGTTCCCCACAATTTTTTACTTAAGTTAATTCTTTGTGGGGATAAATTTGATTGATGTGGGGAATTTCATTCTCCTCTGTTTCTTTTGGTGTGTTAGTGTGCTTTGAATTTTTAACCTGTTCCTCTCTAAGGACATTTCTCAACAAATGTTTTTAATTCCTTTCTTTATCTAATTGTTTTTGCAAAATTTCAATTAAGTTTTGAAGGGAGTCTATTATTGTTTCTTCCTCACTTCTTCGCTTTAAGCAAGTTTCTACAGCTACTGTGAGGCAAGCTCCCAAAACTGAGCATAAGATAGTTTTATTTTTGCCCAGTTTGAATTTTGTTTCATGTTGTAAAGAACATACTCTATCAACCATATTTTTGAAATTAAACAAGTTACTTTGTGCTCATTCCTCTCCTCCTGGAGAAGGTTTGGCATTGTGTTTAGTTAGTAGAGTAAAAAATCCAGCTTTAACTTTTGCGTTAGGGTTATCACACATTTTGTGAAGGGACCAAAACCACTACAGGGAGGTATAAACTTAAATTACACAAACCACACAGCCTTTGCTGTGTCGTCCTTCGCTTCCCTGCATGGGTGAAGAGACAAAATCTGCCTGGGAGGCCCTGCTTAGTTTCTTCAAGTTGTCCCTTCCTTCCCAGACAGTCCAGATACACACAACAACAAGAAAACAACAGTGCCCTGCCTTTTGCACTAAGAGATCTTTTGTAAATTTCCGAAGACAGTGTGGGTGCTTTTCCACCTAGGCAATGTACAGTCTGTGGGAAATTAAAATCTTCCCCCTTGCTGTCTAGAGCAACTCAGCCTTTTGGGCTGGCAGTCTCGGTGCAGCTGGAGAGAAACGTCCTTCCCCTGTTACAGACTACACAGAACCTGCACCCTTCTGTCTAGACAGAAATCCTGTCTGTGACACCAATTTTATGTCATGATCCGCTCGTGCGGGGTGTTGTGATGATTTGTTAACCAATCCCAAAAGTGCAAAAAGGCAAATGGCAGGGGACTATCAGTTTAATCACAACAAATACACCTTTATTTTGGTACCAACAGTGAATGTGATAGATGGGACAGAAAAAGGAAAATAAAGAATAGAGAGAAAAGAGGGGAAGGGGAATATAGCTACCACTGTCTGCGACGAGGTTCTCAATGGGCCAGCCACATGGATTCATTGTCATCCGTGGGGGTTAACCAAAGTCTTCCCAGAAAGTTACAGTTTATATAGTCTTTAGCCAAAGCGAGTGGCATCTGGCCAGAAGGTGGGGAAGATTGATGGGCCATTGTGAAGAGCCCCATGGTCTGTGAAGCAGGTGCAGGCATGCAGGGACAAGCCACCGCTTGTCACAACCTGTTCGAATGCAATGTTCTGTAGAAGCACAGCAAGTGCACCTGCTAACAGTCACTTGGCAAGCATCCATGTCCACCTGGGCAAGGCCATGACTTCTGTCAGGGGTCTTCAGTGTCCTTGTGACAGTCGTGAGGTAAATGAAGGAAACTTCGGACCATATCATACAATCATGATGGACAGTAATTAGGGTTTTCTCTCCACTTTTTTGCATTTTCTCCAGGAACACTAATAGGTCTTGGTGTTCAATTAATTGTTTTACCAATGCCAGGTTCATTCCAATAGGAGTAGGTGATAGTCTATGATATATAGTGTAATTGATTTCAATCAGCTGGTGGGATGTCACTGGGGCCAAATACAAAAAATCACACCCGATAAACTTAACAAAATTACAAATAAAAAATTAGAATGATTTCTACTAGGCAAAATAAAATAGTTGTTATAGATTTTTGCAATAGCACAAGCAGTTCTCAAGCATACACAACCTTTACCAGTATATACAAGTACAGTTTTCTGATCAGTGACTGGATGAATCTCAAAGTAGCAAATACTTTGTTCAGTGTCAAGACACACATCTTGAGCATTAATATTATTGCTTTCACAAATGAATCCTAGTTGTTCCCTAGTAGCACAAGATTCTAAGTTTACTGTTTGCCACTTTTCATTCACCTTTCATGCCCAAACCCTATGTTCTGAGGGGTAGAGCACCGTTTTTTCATTATTTAATCCTAGTGTGATGATGGAGTGGATAACATAAACAGTGGCATTACGTATAATAAGCATAAACTTTCTTTCAAAATCAGTCACATTATCCCAGACAATCTTTCAAATTTCAGCTGGAAAATCACCTTCACCCCCTTCCCATATGATCAAAGCTGCTGTTGCCTGCATCCAAAACTGTGCTTGTATACAACTGAAAGTTAAAGACATTATCTTGAACCGTACTAAGCGTGTTTACTATTAACTTGTGGTCTTGGTCCCCGGCCTTCTCCCACTTTGGCAGTACTTTTGAAATCTGCCACTGGCTAGTTCCTAATGCCAATAGAGATGACTGTAAGGGCTGTTTCAATTTTGCTAGACCACCTGCTGCAGTGGCCATCTTGTTCATCCGTATTTCTGAATCAATTCCATTTAAAACTCCCAATCCTGTCCCTAATATCCCAGTTAGATTCCTTCTTATTCTGCTCCTGAGGTGTACTTGTCTTTGTAATCACATCGTCCAGCCCTCAAAGGATGTCCTTAGGAAAGAGAAGCAGGCTGGTTGGATTTGTGAGATGTTAATTTTCATTAGCAATTCAACACATTTGAGAGACCACTCTGGATTGAACAACAGTTGTTGTTGACCCATATTCCTCACTACGTATGGACCTATTTCATATACTTTAGGTTCAAGTTTAGTTTGGGTCTGAACTGCTTGAGTACTGGTGTGAGTTGTATGAGGTCTTGCCATTGTAAAAGGTATAGCATCTATTTTAAATTTAAATGAGAGCCCGATAGCATCATGAGCCCAAAGACAAGTCACTTCTACAGGCTGTATTAATGTGAATTTATACCAACAATCTGATTTACTTGGGCTATCACAAACCTCCCGGTGCCTGTATACAGGAGAGGCTGAGACACTAACTTGATTTGGTGTCTCATGAGTGGTCCCATTGACCACCTGGCATCCTACCCTAATTTCTTCTCCTCTGATCCCTTGAAGAGTCCACAGTTCCTGTTCCTACCACTCCTGATCCTTATATACTCAATTCCCATGGATTACTACGGTGAATAGGTTTAAATCTTTTATCTCAGAAGGTTCTCCCATGGATCCAGTATACTGATTAAAAGCCTGGGACCAAGGCCATTCAGCATCGGTTTGGATAGAGGTACTCTCTAATTCCAAGACTCCAATTATAATTATATACAAAACAATTCTGTAAATGAATTTACAAACTACCCCCGGCCACAATATACTCATTTTGCCCGAGTAAGTTTTAGTCTCAGTTCTTTGTGTCCTGGTGTCACTTTCCAAGGGGCTTCTGGGGCCTTCTTCACTCGAGAGTGGTGGATACAGGCATTCTGCTCCTTGACTTTGATCGCGGTGAAGGTGGTGAGAAACACCTGGAATGGTCCTTCCCACTGTGGTTCCAGACTCTTTTCTGTAAGAGATTTAATATATACATAATCCCCAGGCTGTGTGTTATGTATTGGTCCATCTAGCTCCCTGCTCCAAGTTCCAGCCACATGTTTTTCAATTTGTCTGAGCTATTTACTTAAAACCACCATATAAGTGGCCAATGTTATCTCTCCAATGGGGGTGGACATTCCCTTTTGTATTCCATATGGCCTTCCATAAAGCATTTCAAAGGGGCTCAGCCTTTCTTTAGCTCTAGGTTTAGTTTGAATCTGCAACAGTGCCAGTGGAAGAGCTTGGGGCCAGGGTAGATTAACTTCCTGCCCCAGCCTTACAATTTGCTGCTTAATCAAATAATTTGTTTTCTCCACTTGGCCGCTTGATTGGGGGTGGTATGGAGTGTCAAGTTCCCAATCTATGCCCAGGTGGCTACTAATCTGTTGCACTATTCTGGAAATGAAATGTGATCCTCTATCAGAGGATATTGCATCTGGAATGATTTCTTGTAATAATACCCTGGTCATCTCTTGAGCTTTGACAGTTTTGGTGGGAAATGCCTCTGGCCACCCTGAAAATGTGTCTGTCAATAATAATAAATACTTATACCCCCCCTTTCCTTGGGAGTTCTGAAAAGTCAATTTGCCACTGTTGTCCAGGTCCATGGCCCCTTCCAATCTGACCGAGTTTTGGTCTGGGGGTATTCTTGGGGTTAGTCTGGAGGCAAAGATCACACTGTCAGTTCACCTGAATGATAGTGGCATATAGATTCCTGGCAACAATTCTTTCAATCAAATAAGTGTTCAGGGCATCTATTCCCCAGTGTGTTTTCTGGTGCTTCTCCCTTACTAGTGACCACAAGTGGGAAGGGATTACCAGCTTCCCCTCAGTGGTGGTCCATCCCTCTTGGTTATATTTCCCTTTTTGATCTTCAGTTCATTTTCTGTCTTTCTTATCATAGTCTGGCTTACATTCAAGGAAAATTTGTCCATCTGGAATTAGAGCTCCTTCAATAATTACCTCACCTTTCTCTGCTTCCTTTGCCTCTCTATCTTCCAGCTCATTTCCTTCCTCCAATTCTGAGCTCACTCTCTGGTGTGCCTTTATATATATACTTGCTACCTTTTCAGGCAGCTGAACTGCTTCCATCTTCTTGTGCATGTTTGATGTTCTTTCCTTGTGAGGTCAGCAGTCCCCTCTCTCTCCAGATACCTCCATGTGCATGCACAACCCTGAATGCATACCTCGAGTCTGTATAAATATTTATTCTCTTCCCTTTGGCCATTTCCAAAGAGTGGGTCAGTGCAATTATCTCAGCCTTCTGCACAGAGGTGCCTGTTAGTAAGGGTCCAGATTCTATTACCTCTCTGCAGGTAGTGACTGCATATCCAGCATGTCACTTTCCACTGGCAACGTAGCTGCTCCCATCAGTGAACCAGGTCTCTGCATTGTCCAAAGGAGTGTCCTTTAAGTCTGTGCGGCTGGAGTAAGTAGCTTCAATAGTCTCCAGGCAATCGTGGTGTACTGCTTCTCCTTGATTTCTACTGAGAAAAGAAGCTGTGTTGACAATATTAGTTACCACTCTATATCATCTTGTTCTACCATGATGGCCTGGCACTTCAGGAACCTCTGTGGTGAGAGCTGGTGTCTGCCCTTTACTTCCAGTACTGCGGACACTGTGTGGGACACTAGCACAGTCATTTTTTCTCCCAGGGTAAACTTGCATGCTTCTTGAATATTCAGCACGACTGCTGCTACATCTCTGAGGCAACCTGGCCATCCTTTGGCCGTTGCATCTAGTTGCTTAGAAAAGTAAGCCACTGCCCTCTGATATGGACCCAAGTCCTGAGCCAATATTCCCAGGGCAATTCCCTGTTTTTCATGGGAGAATAGAAAGAATGGTTTACTTACATCTGGAAGTCCCAAAGCTGGAGCTGACATGAGGGCACTCTTTAGCTGGTGAAAGGCCAGTGTGGATTCTTTTGTCCACTGGAGATCTCTATTCCCATTAGCAATAAGGGCATAGAGAGGTCTGACGAACGGTCCATAATTATAAATCCACAGCTGGCACCACCCTGCCATGACTAGGAAGGTTCAGCGTTCCTTTATTGCCTGAGGTTTTGGGGTCTGGCATATTGCTTCCTTGTGAGCCCGCCCTAAAGTCCATTGCCCAGCACAAACCTCATACCCCAGGTAGATTACTGTCTGCTTCACCACCTGTGCCTTTTTCTTTAATACCCTGTTGTCGTGGTTTGACACGGAAAAATAATTTTTCTGGAAGGAAGAGGTCAATTTGGACATTGACCAATTGAAGGTAGACACGCCTCTGAAAACACAGAGGGGTTAAAAGCAGAATTCCCAGAGGAACTCGCTCTCTTGGGTTCCGGTCAGCGGTCAGTGCAGGACTCTCCCCTGCCCGGCCACGAGCTGGGTGGGGGAGGGGAGAAGCCATGTGGCCTTTGGAGGTAGGCCCAAGGGTGGAACCAGGCTGGCCCCCTGCAGATGGAAGGGTGGAGAAAATCTGGGATGTCTCCGTCCGTCCCCCCCCCCCCCGCCGAGTCTCTCTCTCTCCCAAGAGAGAAAAAGAGACGGCGGTGGTTTTATCAGCAGTTCACCACGGGGAAGGAGAAGAGCGGGGGGGGGCCGCAAGGTGCCCAGCCGGGCTGTGGGAGCAGGAGCCTGGGCAGCAAGCCATCTCTGGGAGTCGGGACTTTTAACCCTTCCTGAGAAATGAAAGCTTTGTGAAATTTTTCTCCTCCTTGGTTTGAAAAAGAGAGAAAAAGAGACAGCCTGGGACCTGGGATGTTGGAAGGAGAAATTCTAGGTGGGAGGAGATGATGGAGTAGCTTTATAGCTGGACTTTTTCTTGGAAGCCACAGACTGAACTGATCTTCTTCTCCAAGAGAGACTGTATTTTAGGAAGATGCCGGTGAGCCAAAGAGACCATGCTTCAGCTGGGAAAAGACAGAAGTGGAGCGAACAGAGAAAAGTTAAGGAGGTTTGTGGTGGTGCCCCCTGTCTTCGCAGAGGAAGAAGAGAAGAAGATCTCTGTTCTTGGACCCTCGGCCCCAGGGGAAAATGGGGGGGACTGTTGGTCCCAAAAATGAAAAACTGAACTGTTGTTTTTTTCCCTCTTGGCAGGGCATCCTTGAAAGGAAAAATCCTAAAAGCAGTCTGTCCATCCATGCATTGGTGGTGAGAGCACTGTGCATAGAAAGGAGAGGGTCACCACTGGCAAACTTTTTTTCTCCGGGCAGTGCCATGTGGTGACATGGAAGCACAGGATGTGGCAGCTGTGTTTCTTGGGGGGTCTGTGGCACAGGAGGGGCTCCTCTCTCCCTGCAGATAGACTGGGTGTAGATTATCTGGAGGGTGGAAATCTGATTGGGGTCCAGATTGTGTCTCACTGTGGTTTGTTGGAGTTGGGTGGTGGGAGGAGGAATGCTTTGGAAGGTTTTCATTTTGAATTGTGTGTGTTTTCTTTCTTCTTTTTTTCCCCCTCTTTTATAGTAGCATAGTGGTAGTAGTTTAATAAAGTTTTTTTCTTGTTATTAAGCTTGGGCCTGCTTTGCTCTGTTCTCGATCACATTTCACAGCATTCAGTTGAGAAATTGCATTTTCATGGGGGGCACTGGCATTGTGCCAGTGTCAAACCATAACACCTGTATACTTGGAGCCCTAAGAAATTCAAAAGGATTACCGTCCAGGCTACACATGCTTCCCTTGTCTGAGTGGCTATTAGAAGATCATCCATGTACTGCAATAGCCTTCCTTCTTCCTGTGGGGCTTCCCAGGACTCTAGACATTTTGCAAGTTGCTCCCCAAATAGAGTAGGGAAAATTTTGAAGTCTTGAGGCAACATAGACCATGTGAGCTGGGTTTTATGCCCACTTTTAGGGCTTTCCCATTCAAATGCAAAAATTTTCTGGCTGGCTTCGTGTATAGGTGTTAACATGTCACTCAGTGCAAACGAAATGGCACGACTGTGTTTGCTCAACCAACATGCTATATGATCCAATTGTGTCAAGGCCACCCCTGATGCTGCTTGGGGTGAGAAAATTGCTACTGCAATTCTCTGAGACTTGTCCCAGGTAGAAACATCATCATCACAATTTGGACTATATTGTTCAAGGGATCCTTTCCTTTTTGAACCAAGAACACCTCTTTGACAACTTTGTCCATGGTCTGCCTCATGCAATGAGGCAAGGACAGCACAAGCATCAGAAGAATTACAATACCTTATAATTACATACAACTACTTTCAAAATCTCTTTTCTACAACTGTGAAAGGTGAAACAAATTGAACACACCATCTACCTATGATTTAATTTTTCTCCAGGTGTGTTTGGTCCTCTGATACCTCTTTAAATTTATCACTCTTGTGTCCATGTGTTTACAATAGATGTTCAATTACTGTGTTCACAATAGATGTTCAGTTGCTGTTTTGTTCTCATTTCTCACTGCTAGCTAACAAATCATTCGATGCAAAATAAATGACATGGGCATCTTTACTCTGCCCACAACCTCTTTTGATCCAACTGCACCAAGGCTCTTTTTGATGCCACCTGCTGTGAAAGCAGAACCACTCAGTTTTTCCGAGCCTTTTTTCTTGGTATTAACATTATCATTGTCACAATTTGGATCACTTCATTCATTAGATTTTTTTTTTTTTTTCCTCCTTGCTCTCTTATCAAGGTCATGCTGTGTGTTAACAAGAGATCTTTCAATGCTGCATGGACCACCCTTGATTTTTGCAGGGATAGCAGGCCAAATTCTGTCCCCGCAAATGAAAAACATTCCCTTCGGTAAAGTGGCTGGATGTTGAAGGGATGGTTTGCTTGTCATTTTGGTATGATTGCACCAAGATGACGCATTTTTATAAAAAGGCTGATTCGGAGTGACATCTATTGTATGATTATCTGTCTTTGTCACTCCTGATGAATTAAATTTGATGCACCATTTTATTTTTGTTGACCCAAAAATGTCCAAATCCAGAGGTTCAAAGTGAGCCACAGGAAGGAATTGTGTCCAAACATGCCATCCCTCCACAGGATCTGAAAGAAACTTCAGAACCCTTGGAAGGATGTCCCCTGGGACTGACCATTCCTCCACTGGCACACCTACCAAGCATGTTGAAAATGGTTTCTCTGGTTTCGAATGGGTCAGGCAAATGCTGTCCAGACCTGCTGCTTTTGCCAAAGTCTCCCACACATTTTCCCTTGGTTGTCTCATGGGAAAGTCTGTCCTGTTGCCCAAGGCAACAGGTGAAAGAATGAAGCACATGAACACTATCTGTCTGAATCCCATGTCCATGTCCCCACCCTCTGTGAGAAACCCCGCAATGCAGCAACACCCAAACAACACTTGATTTCCCAGAAAAACCCCAAGTCTCTGGGTGATCAATCATTGTCTGACGAGACGTCTGCAGCGTCGTTGTCTGCCTTCGTCTGTGTGCTTGCTTCTCTGCTTCTCGGGTCCATGTCCACTGGCATCTGCACCCGATAAGGTTTCATGTGCCTCGCTGGCATTCACTTCAGTCCTCGTCCTATAGAAACACAAGCGAAACCCTCGCCCCAAGTTATTAATGTAAATGAACCTTCAATCTGTCCTAACTCTGGGTTTCTGATCAAAATGAAAGGATTTTCCCTTAGTTTTTCCTGTGGACTGTTTGTAACATATCTGACAATTAGTAGAGTGGGCTCTGAGAAAAAAACATTTAAAGAATTCAACACATTTGTTCAACCCTGCCTCCTCCCTTCTCTGTCTATCCAAGTGGACTTCAGGGTGTGATGTGTTCTTTGCTTGCTTGACCTGAGGGAGAATGAAGAATATTGAAAATATGTTTGACTCTCTGTTTTTTCAGAAATTTGTCAAGCACCTTGCCTGTGTAAATTGGACCATTATCTGTTTCTATTTCTTGTTGCACTCCTAATGATGTAAATGCTAATAAAAAATGTCTGCAGGTATGTTCTGTGGTCTCCCCTGTATATAATGATGCAAAAATCGCCTCTGAAAATGTGTCAACTGAGATATAAATGTTTTCGAGTCTCCCAAAAGATGGGTATTTTGTGACATCAACTTGCCACAGCTGAAGGCTTTTACAAACCTCTCAGATTAACCACTCCTGTAGATACAGGAGACTGCACAAACTGGCACTCTGGCAAGCAGATTTCCTTTGTCTGGCTTTCAGAAGGGTGAAAGGTTTCCATCAATGCCTGTGCATTTTTGTGAAAAAATGCATGG
Source organism: Taeniopygia guttata (assembly GCF_048771995.1). Classification (NCBI taxonomy): domain Eukaryota; kingdom Metazoa; phylum Chordata; class Aves; order Passeriformes; family Estrildidae; genus Taeniopygia; species Taeniopygia guttata. The sequence continues at coordinate 16,291,543 of NC_133064.1, forward strand.
CTCAATTTTGCCTGCTCAAAAATGTCTGGCAGTGTCTGCAAGATGGGCATTGTGAGTCTATTTACATGAGCATTCCCTTTTACTAAAAACCCCGGAAGTGAAGAATGCACTCTGATGTGTTTATTAATGTTCTCTGTTTTTCTAGGATTATTTTCATGCATAATAGATATGAATATAAAATTTCCTTGTCTGTATGTTTTAAAAGTGATTCCTCTAATTGTTTGATCACATTTGCAACATACACTGAATCTGTGATCAGATTGAGGGTTCCTGAAATAACAAAAAAAAACCCCTGACTATTGTTACCAATTTTGCAACTTGTGGTGAACCTTGTACCATTTTGATACCTGATTCCCATTTCCCTGTTTTTTGATTTTTCCATGTGACCACTGATTTGTGAGTTTTTTTCCCAAACCATCAGTGAATACTGTCATTTCTTCCATTGGTTCCTGGCTTATCTTTTGTTTTTTTTCCCTGAAACTCACTTTTACATTTAACATTTTGTGTGCTGGAAAACGAACTGTGCAAACTTCTGAATGCCCTAACAACGTGATTGAAAAATCTTGTGACTTTGGATTGTCCACTCAAAATATTTCTTCTTTAAATGTAAATGAATGATTAAGAAATCTTTGCCTGACATTGTCAGCAATCTGGTCTCTGCCACAATAATGATCTGAGCTCCCATCTCTAAATCTGTAAGAATTGTTTTTGAGGGTCTGCAAACAAAAAAAAACCCACTTTCAACTTCTGTGGAAACATTAACAAAATCCTTGCTCAAAGCTACTTATTTGAACGATTTTTTTTTTCAATTTTATCTGTCCAGTGTCTAGCACTCTCTTCATATTTTTCTCAATGATCAGCAAAATCAAGTCTGCAAAATAATTATTTCAAGAGATTAAAACATACAAAATCTTCAACCTCATTTCAGCCTTATTTCAGGCACTTCTTCACTCCTTTTCTTTTTTATTTTTCCTTTTTTTCTCTCTTTCTCTTCTTCTCTTTTGAAACAAGAAAGTTGAAATGTAAAACATAATATAGAACAAGACAAAATACCTCAATGATAAAATGCATAAAACTTATCAAAATCGATAACAATCCAAGAAAATTCAAAAGAAAGATATTCTAAATAGCATGTATAAAAATGAACAAAGCACGATCATTAGAAACATTGTGACAGCAGTTCAGAGTCTGCAAACAGCTGAAACATTTGTTTTCAGTGAAAACCCTTGGCATCCTTTCCCCGGCAAGGCCGGCAAGTTTCACCTCAAAGCTCTGTCAGCTGTCACCTATGTAGGATCAAATTGGTGGGTCAAAATGACCTGCATATCATTCATTTTTGTGCAGAAACCTCTGAATTTTGCTGGCAAACTCATCTGTCCAAGTTAAAATCAGGGTCTGGCCAGGACCCAAACTTTAAACTGGAGAGATGTCCCTTAACATATTATATAAAACAAAACTTATACCAACAATACATATATGATACTTAAAACATAACAACCTAATATAACATTTTCTTATAAAATAAACACTTGAAGTTCAAACCGATAAACTGATCAAATGACACAAAGATTCACTTTTCTTGAAGCTCTTTTGAAGGAAAAGGATGGCAATTGAAGAAATCGTAAGATTAACAATGACAAAGGCTGTCAGAATGCTTCAGGCACCTCTCTCTGAGATCTTCTGAAAAACATTTGAGAATGATAAAAAATAGAAATGCAATGATTCCACTCACAAGAGATATAAAAACAAACCAGGAAGTTCACCTAGAAAAATGCACAATACAGTTAAAATCCAAAATGAGACTTCAGAACTGGCATGTAACCTGGATAAGATTACATAAACAACAAAAAAACATACGAAAATTCATTATGAAAAAACAAAGCACAAATCTTCACCTGATAACATGATAAAATTTCTTAACAATAACATTTATAGAACACTTAAATAGTTAAAAATAATGGATTTGAAAACAAGCACCCTTTGTATCACTATACAAAGAAATAACAGACTATAAAACTGATTTTTAAACAATGAAATCAATCTCAGAAAACTCAAAATAAATTCCTTTACAACTCTTATATACTGATAAACTTATAATAAAACAGAAAAGACTAAAACAAAACCGAGGAGCCAATAAATTGTGTCTTCTCCTTAAATCAATGTTCATTATTACTTTATGAACTGTTTCAGTCAAAACCTTCTCATCCTTAAAGAAAAACAACTAAACTTTGCTGCTAAATAAACTTGACCTTTGAAAAACTTAAAATAATTTTTGAATCAAACAGTACTTAAACTCAATATATAACAATCTTAGTAAAGAATCCCTAAATTATATTAACTTTACGAAATCCATATGTATCAAATTAACAATATATAAATCCATCATCAATTAAACCTAAATAAACTTAACTTCTTCAGGGCCCAAACCTAAAATAAACTTAAAGTGATATACTCTAATTAAACAATACTTAACTTAAACTCAAACCAATTATATAAAAATCAATTCTATCATTAATAGAACGTTAAAATACAACCTAACTTAAACCTTAATATAATAAATTACTAATATTTCATGCTATTTAATTCTCTATTTCAATTTTCATTATGATATCTCTTTTTCACATTGTGTTCCACAATCATTACTTATCATCACACCGGCTGGGCGTGTCTGCTCGGTCAATTCTGTGACCTAACTGAAAAATCTGGGGTTAGTGTTTAGAAACATTGGGGAGATTTAAAAAAGGCCTTGTGTTGACTGGTTTTCAAAAAGCGACTGACTGATTGAATTTCATTTCAGGGTGAAAGTTGGGAGTCCCATCCCTCAGCATTGCTGTAGGATATTTGCTGCTTGTAAAAAGTTGTTTGCTGTGGCTGTTGTGATTTTGTTGTTTGCCGCTGCTGCTGAAAGGAAATGGGCGGTGCGTCGCTCGCACCTGCTGTGGAGAAGGGGTGATCAAAGGAAATCCCTGCCTTGGCTCTGCTCAGCCCCCATCTGCACCGGCATGAGAGCACTGGGAGCATTTCTGGTGCAGTCAAACCCCGCTTCTGCCTGCGTTAGGATGGCTGCGCCCCTCTCTCTTGCTCGCCCTCCCTGCGCACACCTGCTGTCAGCTGTGCTGAAGCCGTGCCTGCAATCCTCTCCAAACCCAGCACCACATTCTCAGCCACTTCCGCATTCGCTTTAACTCTCGCAAACGCATGCGCAGCCTGGATTCACCCTCTCTGTCTGTGTCGCCATGGGAACAAGGGAAGGAACCCCCGCCCCGACCGCGCCCGCCTGCACCGGTTACGCGCGGCCGCGCCTCGGGAACGTCCTCCCCCCCCCCCCTTCTCTCTGTCGGGCCCGGCGCTGCCCCGGTTTTCGCTCTGGGTCGGCCCGCTCGGTCCCCGAACTGCTGCTGGAGCCCAGCGCGATTCGGCGCTCTGCTGACGTCATCAGCACGCGCTCGCCGTGTTCCGCGCTGCCGCAGCCCCGCACCGCGTCCCGCCCGGCCCCGCGCCTCTTGGGTCTCCCCCCGCGGCCACCGCGCCGTCTGTGGACGGCTGGCTGGCGGCCACCGCCGCCCCCGACGCCGTCTGCGCCCGTGCCCGTGCGTTCGAGATGCAAGAGATCCCCGCCCCGACTTCCGGGTTTTGCTCTACCGTCTCGCGCATGCGCGCTGCCATGGCCGCGGCGACAGGAGAGTCCAGCTCTCCGTCCAGCCGCCCGCCTGGCCAGCGCCGCCGCTGCGAACTGGGAGCTATTCCCCGCGCCTGTCGGGCAATCGCTTTCGCGCTTTCACGGATTCTCGTCATGGAACGCATCACCGGGCGCTCCGGGCGTCTGACCGCTGCACCCGCGCTCCCGCCGCCTCCTGCGTCCGCGTGGTTCCCACTGCCCCCCCCTCTCGCCTGCACCGCGGGCTGTTTTGAACTCCCCACCCGCGCAGCTGCGAGAGTTCTCTCCTCTCTCTCACTTTTCCCTCCCCTCTACATTCACGCCTGCATCCTCCCCCCAGGAGCCGCCGGCGCCGCTGCCCCCCCACCGTGGGTTCGGACTCGGGCAATGGCCAGTCCCTTCCCCCACCGAGGGCTGCGTCTGTACCTAGCTTGTCTCACTGTCTGGGGATTTTCTGCAGCTGAGGAGCTTAGAAATTGAGATTTGAGGGAGTCTTGAGGAACAGTGTGAACCCGGAGACACAGGACATGATGAGACACCATCCCCCTGATCCTCCTCGGGAGACAATCCTGTTTCCCCTGGTGAGGAAAATTGCCCCAAGCTGCTGGCTGGGCCATCTTCCTCCTTGTGCCCCCATAGGAGCCTTAGCTGTTTAGTCTTAAATGCCGCGTTGTGAAAGTCTCTTATTGTCCTTGCTGAAGGCAAAGATTTTGCGGCAGTCTTATCTTTTTTTTTTTCTCTTTTTTTTTTTTTTTTCTGTGGCTCGGTAATACAGTTGCTTATTGATCCCTTGCCAAAAATTTAACTCAAACAAAAGGTGTGCATCTGTGTGCGGGTGATTATACTGCACCCACAATAACAAAGCTTTTATCTCATTTGGGGCTATCTCTACCAGATGGGTAAAAGTCTTGCCCTGTAGGGCTGAAAAAAAATTTTTGTCTGTCCTTGGGAGCATCCCTTCCCCATGTTCTTAATTTCAACCATTCTCACCAAAAGCTGAGTCAGCACGAGGTCAGTCCGGAGATGGCACTGTTCATCGTCCAGCAGCTCACAGGCGAGAAATCCCAGGCGCGCTTCTGGTTTTCCTCCTCCTGGCTGTCCTCGAGACGAGCTGTCTTGGTGAAGGTCAGGTTCTTATCTTGAGCTTTCCACTCCCTCTCTTCTTGGAATTTGCCGAGAGCATTTGTGCTCTGTTCTTCTTCCTTTCTTTATTTTTTTGTTTTTCTCTGCTGATGAAGGTTGGAGGTTGTTTGGTGTTTCTTCTTGTTCTTCTTGCTGAAGCCCGCGCAGGGACGCCATTTGTCGGAATCTGTGGGTATTGGTGATTCCGAGATTGTAGAAAGTCTCTGTCTTTCTGCCCCGTTGCCAAAGAAGAAGCCATAGTTCGTCTGTGCTGTTTTCAAGGTTGTTTATTCTTGCTTATCTATAACATGTTCTGCTGCCCTGCCGCAGCTCTGTCCTGCAGGGCAGTGTGCAGGGCTCTGCCCCTCAGTGGGATGGTACAAACATTATATACCAGAAATTATGTGTACTATATTTACAATAATGTGCCAATATCTATCATCTACGTTGAACAGTGTGTCCCCAGCCTAAACCAATAGAAAAATGCCAACATCACCAAGAACATGGAGGTAAGGAAGAAGAAGGAGGAAAAACAGGATCAGGCCCACTTTACTCCATCTTAGAACTCCTGACCCCCATGTACAAAGTAAAACCCCCCCTGTACAGGTGTTAAAACCCCCCTGTACAATACTAAAAAAATTTTCCCTCTGATTTGTGACTACTTTTACTATACCATCTAACTCTCTGTGACCGCTTGTTCCACCTTCAAAGTTGGTAATTCATTCCATGGTTCAAACTCAAGATCACAGCTGTTTTCAGCTGCTTGCCAGGGTCTAAAATGCTTTTGACCAAGGCCTGGAACCTCTGAAAATGTCTGAGGGACATTTTGAGTTCCGACATATAGGGAGGCAAAAGAAGGCATCTTTCAGATCTAAAAGGGTAAACTAGGTTAACTCAGGTGTTAAACAAGTTAGTAAAGTATATGGATTGGCTACCACAGGGTATAAGTCTTCTGTTATCTTATTGACAGCCTTCAAATCCCATACTATCTGATATGACACATCGAGTTTCCGAACGGGTAAAATGGGAGGATTGAAATCAGATTGGTGTCCCTTCAATAACCCTAACTGCAGGAAATTTTCAATTATTGGGTTGATTCCTTCCCTGTCCTCTTTTTTTCCAGGGGATACTGCTTAATTCTTACTGGTTGTGTCTCTTCCTCAAGACTAATTACTATGGGGGAGGCATTTTTCACCCTCCGTGGTACATCAGAGGCCCGTACCCCAGGAAATACTTGACTTAATATCTCTTCACTCATTTCTTCCTTATTTTCAATGGCTGTTAATATTAAACGCAACACCTCTATGTTCTTTTGATAATTTACCTCCAGAGTAACCTCTCCATTTTTGAATGTAATGGTTGTTTGTAACTGCTCTGTCCTGGCTTGTAAGATAAGCATGTATTCTATTGCCATCTGTTGGAGGTTGGGCAGTTTTCTTATCTCTTCCAAGAACAATGTCTCCCTTCGGGGAGATATCTTCTGTTAATAGACTATTGAATGACTCACTGCATGACCGGTAAAGTTACATCATCCCATTGTGAGATGCTCCACCCAGAGGGAGGAGCCAAGCATTCTTACCTGCATAAAATCAGCACTTTTTGGGACACTGGGCAGCCCCTTCACTGGATTCCCAGAGAACAGCTCTCTTCTCTGCTGGATTCCCAGGGGAAAACCAGGCCCAACTACTACCAGACCTTCAGAGAAAACTACACCCTTCTAGAGATCACCATTTCAGTAGCATTTCATCTGCCACTCCAGGAGGAATAGCCACCATTTTAACTGGACTACTACCAACACCCTGACTCCTCAGGGTGTCAGGTTTCTGACTCCATCACTAGTTTTGTTTGTACGAATTACATTTTTTTAATTATTATTTTTTTTATTTAGTTTTTCTCCTAGTAAAGAACTGTTATTCCCATTCCCATATCTTTGTCTGAGAGACTTTTAATTTTGAAATTGTGGTAATTCAGAGGGAGGGGCTTTACCTTTTCCATTTCACAGGAGGTTCTTGCCTTCCTTCACAGACTCCGGTCTTTTGAAGCTAAGACAGATTTTGGCACCCAACATGGGGCTCAAGGGCATTGAGAGGAAAAAAGGATTAACAGTTCTTAAGTAATTTAATTTTTTTTGTTGTGTGTGCTGATATATAAACATCTTTAAGTACCACCATGTGGTCTAGTTGACCCTGGTTTGGATGACATGTAGTCGCAGCTGTATTTCTCCCATTTGCAGGCCCTTATCTAAACATGGGTCCTATAACTAAGGCTACTATGTCTGTTATCCAGTTTGGCTTATGGGTTAACAAGGTGACGAATTCATGGATCTTTAATTTCCTCTGGAAGGCAGGTACATGGATTCAGAGCTATCACACGCTAACTGTATGTTTTTGGGATTACTTTAATAATGGTACCTACTGTGAGGAAATGACACTGGGGGAAACGTTCTCCCAACCTTTTAACCATCTTTTTGGGTCTGTTCCACCAGTTTTCGAAGGGTTAAGATCCTCTCTAAGTGCTAATGATATCATACAATGGGTGGTGTTGTTGATATGCCTGTTAAGCCTGTTATATTTAGCACTCAGAGATAAGGGAAGATTAACCTGGATAACTACCCTGACACCTACACCAGAGACTAGGGGTGCTGCTGCAGAGCCTGACCCTGCCCCACAGCCTGCCTCAGAAATGAACCACCCAGATTGGGTGAGAGTTCTAGTTAAGGAGATACGAGAGATGCTGAAGGAGTGCGTTTCCCCAGCTGGTGAGAAACCCGCCCTTTGCCTTGAAGAGGGACAGTGTAATAGTACAGCTGTAGAACCCACAGATGTTACAACTGTCCAGTTTCCAGCTGAACCACAAAGGCAGTCACAGCCAGCAGCAGTTGCCCCGGTAGAAACAAGGAGGTCTAAGATGAAAGCAGAGCGCCCAGATAGGGATAGGAATGGAGGAACCTCACAACCCACAGGGGAGCCAGAGGTCGCAATCATCACTGAGTCCCTGATGTACAAAAGTCTCCGTAATCTGCATAAAGACATTGTGTGACGAGGGCGTGAGGCTTATACTACCTGGTTACTCTGGGTCTGGGACCTTATGGGTACAGGCGTGCAGCTGGACGGTGGTGAGGCAAGGAACTTGGGACCCTTGACCCAGGACTCAGGTATGAATCAGATTTTTGCAAGGGAGCCAGGGTCCCTTTCTCTCTGGGAGAGGCTTTTAATGAGTGTCAGAGAGAGGTTTGTCCACAGGGAGAGAATGCAGGAGCACCATCATAGAGTGCGCTGGAAGACCCTTGAGGAAGGGATCCATCAGCTGAGGGAAGTGGCAGTATTGGAGGTACTCTTTGGGAGGGATGGACAGCATAATAATGACCCCGACAAGGTCAGGTGCACAGGGCAAATGCTGTGGAGTCTAGAAAATCTTGGGCCATCTCAGTACACTTTCATTGCAACAATTGATGCTGACACTAACCAAGAGATAGTGGGTTCTGTTGCCAACAAACTTAGGAGTTATGAGAGTATGATTAATGGCCCAATGCAGGCTCATATCTCAGCTGTGATTAAGGAGTTCAAAGAAGAGATGAGGGAGGAGATGAGGAAGGTTAATGTGGCACCCGTGCAAGTCACAGGCCCCAAAGTCACAGCCCAACATTCCACAGCTAGAGAGAGAGGGTACACCCCAAGGGCTAATCTGAGGTTCTTCCTGTGTGACCATGGGGAAGACATGGGGAGGTGGGACAGGAAACCCACTTCTGTCCCGGCAGCACAGGTGCGTCAACTCAAGGAGGGAAACTTTAACCGGGGGAGTTCCACCAAGGTGAAGGTAGCCTCAACCTCCCATGACCAAGCTTTTGGGTATGATCTGTCAGATCTCCTTGAAGGGACCTGTAGTATGTATGTCCAGGAAAGGAATAATACCCAGTGTTAGAGGGGCCCTGTCTCTAGCCAGGAAAAAGCATGGGAAAACCGGATCTTCTGGACAGTGTGGATCTGATGGTCTAGCACATCAGAGCCACAAAAATATGATGCTTTAGTTGATACTGGTGCACAGTGTACTCTGATACCATTGGGACATGTGGGGGCAGAGACTGTTTCCATTGCTGGTGTGACAGGGGGATCGCAACAATTGACCCTGGTGGAAGCTGAGGTGAGCCTGACTGAGAAGGAGTGGAAAAAACATCCTATAGTGACTGGCCCAGACGCTCCGTGTATTCTAGGCATAGACTTCCTCCAGAACGGCTATTACAAAGACCCAAAGGGACTCAGGTGGGCTTTTGCAATAGCTACTGTAGAGGCAGAGGACATTAAGCAATTAAACACCGTGCCTGGACTGTCAGAAAACCCGTCTGCAGTAGGACTCCTAAGGGTGGAAGAGAAATGTGTGCCAATTGCAACCTCGACAGTGCACCGCCGTGTTGCAGAATTTCTGAGAGAGAGAGGGCATGATTTATGTCTGGAGTGAGAATTGAGCTACCCCTCAGACTAGGCCCCTGATAAGCAGTCTTGGTGGGGCCTAGGAGACTGACGCAGTAAGAAATTAGTTGTGCCGCAGTTAGAAATTATGTTAAGGTACCTACAAAGTAATGAGCTATCTGAGTGTGAATTAGAATAGAGCTTCAGTGTGAAAAGCCTGACCACCTTAAGACAAAGAAAAACAACGTTAGCTTGCCAATGAGATTGCTTTTGTAAACTGTAAACTATGTAGATGTGTATATAAACTGCCATCTTCTCTCAAATAAATGGAGAACGTTGCATTAATCATATTGGTTTGACGTGGGTTCTGTCCTGTCCAGCTTTCCTGTTTTATGAGGACCCTGAGTTTGCCGCCAGCAGTATCAGACAGATCGAGATGCCGTGATCCCCATCCACAGAATGATTCATGAGCTAGAGAGCCAAGGGGTGGTCAGCAAAACCCACTCACCCTTCAACAGCCCCATCTGGCCTGTGCGCAAATCTGACAATGAATGGAAATTGACTGTAGACTATTGTGGCTTAAATTAAATGACTCCACCACTGAGCGCTGCTGTACCGGATATGCTGGAACTCCAGTACGAGCTGGAGTCCAAGGCAGCGAAGTGGTATGCCACTATTGATATTGCCAATGCATTTTTCTCCATTCATCTGGCAGCAGAATGCAGGCCTCAGTTTGCTTTCACCTGGAGGGGCGTGCAGTACACCTGGAACCGACTGCCCCAGGGGTGGAAGCACAGTCCTACCATCTGCCATGGGCTGATCCAGACTGCACTAGAAAAGGGTGAGGCTCCAGAACACCTTCAATGCATCAATTATACCATTGTGTGGGGGAGCACAATGGCAGCAGTGTTTGAGAGAGGTGAGAGGATCATCCAGATATTGCTAGAATCTGGCTTCGCCATCAAGAAGACCAAAATCAACCTACCTGCCTGAGAGATCCAGTTCCTGGGAGTGAAATGGCAAGACGGACGACGCCAAATTCCCACTGAGGTCATCAACAAGATCACAGCTATGTCCCCACCAACCAGCAAAAAGGAAACACAAGCATTGCTAGGCGGCATAAGTTTTTAGAGAATGCACATTCCCGAGTATAGCCAGATTGTGAGCCCTCTTTACCTGGTTACCCACAAGAAGAATGATTTCCACTGGGGCCCTGATCAGCAACAAGCCTTCACCCAGATCAAGCAGGAGATCGCTCATGCTGTAGCCCTTGGCCCAGTCAGGACAGGACCAGAGGTCAAGAATGTGCTCTACTCTGCAGCCGGGAACAATGGTTTGTCCTGGAGCCTTTGGCAGAAGGTGGCTGGTGAGACTCGAGGCCGACCATTGGGATTCTGGAGACGAAGTTACAGAAGGTCTGTCCTAGGGTGACGTTATGGTGTTTGTATCTCCAGTCGTGTGTTCTGTTTATGTTTAATATTATGTTCTGTGCTTTCAGAACTGACTCAGAAAGTGAAGGTTTGTTTTGCCTTGTTATCAGCCGGTTCACCTCCCCCCACGGTCTGCTGTCTAGAAAAGGCTAGTGCTGGCCGGCTTGCTTTTGCTTGCTTGTTTGCTTGGCTTGCTTGCTTTGCTTGCTTCTGCTTTTGCCTTTGCTTCCTAGTTAGTATAACTAAGCAGTCCAATTCTTTCCCTGGACTGTTTATTTTCCTTTCCTCTTCCTGAATACCATCCAACCTGCTCCAGACTGGGACCTGGGAAACACTGAGGAGCACCGAGATCCTGCATTTTGTGATCTGCAGCAGCCATCCCCAATGCTGGAGAGCAATCCCCAGCGTCCAGACCCGGGCGACCACTCCCAGGAAAGACTTCCTGGATTTGTTTATGTCTTCAGAGTGGTGAAAGAGTTTTGTGGTCATCTGGTGTTGTTAATTTTTCTGGTGCTGGGGGAGTGCTTTGTTCATTGAATAAACAGGTTCTTTTCCACTTCTTTCAGAGAAAATTTTTTCCTGAACCACGTGGGTGGGGAGGGGCCGTGGGGGTTTGTTTTCTGGGGGCTCCTTCCAGAGGTTTTTCTCCCAAATTTGCCCTAAACTAGGACAAATATTTTGGCACCCAACTCGTGGCTCGAGAGAGTGGAAAAAACGCTATTGTAGTCATATTTTTGTTCCAATTACTTTGTGTTGGTATGGAGCAGTTATTGGTTATGTTGTTTGAATTCATAGTGTCTCTTGGGGTGAAGGCCTGCATGTGTCTCTGGTCCCTAGGGTTTTTTAAGATCATAATCCCCCTATGGTCTTAGGTTTATTTTTTTATCCAGGAATAGCTCCAGTATTGTCCCTAATACGTAGGTTTTGCAGTAGACGGGCACTGACCAGAATATCCATCGGGCTGTGCTTGGGTGTAATGGCTTCCAGGGGGTTTATAAAGGTGCTGAGGTCTGTTCCTGGAATGTATGGTTCATGGTTATGGTTGTGCAGCCAATTTGTTAGAGGGGAAGTAGGGGATGAGGCTTTTCAGCCTTTGCTTTCCTTCTTCTCCTCTGAATTTGTTACCTCCCTAATAGAGAACGTTCCGTTTCCCCTGACTGTTAAAGAGACCATCTTCCTGGTGTTTAATCTGGTAAGCTTTCTCTATACAGTCTGCAGTCTCTTTAGAATGAGGGCTGAGATTTCTCAAGGGGCTGAGGAGGCCTCTGACCCAGGAGTAGACCCAGGTGTGAGAAGTCCTGAGTGGTGTGGGAAATGGGAGGATATGGGCCAAATCTTAAAGGAATTTTCTGACCCTATAGCCTGGGACTTTCCATGTGAACGAATTCAGAATCCAGCTGAGGTGGCGAAGTACCTGAAAGAGAAGTGCCATGATAACTCTAAGGAGAAAAGGATCATTGCAGTGAGCTGGGCCCTGGAATATGTTTATCGCACCCTGCTAGATACTGTAGGGCAGCAGACAGAGGAAGGGGGGCAGGGAGATAAATCAGCAGCTATCCCAGTCACTCAGGCTGCAGCCAACACCCCCGGCTCAAAGCCAGCAGCTAAACCAGACTCAGCAGCCAAGCCTCAACCAATGGCTGTTGCTACTAGCACAAGAAGTGGGAAGCACACAGAAAAGCCCGATTGACCAGTGGATGATGACGATGATGATGATAATGCAGGAGAAGGACCCTCAATGCCTGCTGCCATAAAATCAGAAGTCAAAGCAACTGGTACAAGATCAGAGGCCAATACTGAGTCCTTTTCCCTAAAGGACCTTCGTGGCCTAAGGAAGGATTACACTCAATGACCTGATGAGTCTGTAATTAGTTGGTTGGTCCGTCTTTGGGATGCTGCAGGAGAGGCTACAATTCTGGATGGTACTGAGGCAAGACATTTGGGATCCCTGTCACATGATCCTGTCATTGATCAAGGAATGATGAGGGGGGCTAACCCTCACAGCCTCTGGGCATGGGTTCTGGAAAGTGTAGCACAAAGATACCTGTGTGCAGATGATCTTTATATGCAGCAGACCCAGTGGAAGACTATAGAACAAGGGATCCAATGTTTGAGAGAAATGGCAGTGGCAGAGATTATCTTCTCAGATGAAATAACAACTAGGAATCCAGATTTGGTACCATGTACATCTGTGATGTGGCAAAAACTTGTACGGCTTGGGCCACATGAATACGCTTCTGCTTTAGCAATAATGAAGCGGGATGAGAGGGATGAGACCGTGCTCGAAATGGCAAGGAAACTCCGAGCATATGCAGATGCTGTACATGGCCCAACCCATGCCAGAATTGCAGCAGTGGAAACATGTCTGCAGAAATTAGAAGACAAGATAGAGGAGAATCATAAGAGACTCAGGGAGGAGATTAAGGAGGACCTTCTCCAAATCTCAGCAGTACAGATCAGAGGTTCTGGTATCCAACGTAGACGTTCCTCAGATGGTGAGAGAAGGTACACCCCAAGAGCTGAGCTGTGGTTCTTCCTGCGCGATTGCGGAGAAAACATGAGGAAATGGGACAGAAAATCTACTGCTGCTCTGGCACAACGGGTGCATGAATTGAAGGAAGGTAAGACTCAGAGAAGAAGTGCCACCAAAAGGAGAGCAGTTCCAGTTGCCCGTAGCCAAACTGCCAGGCATGATGATGATGATGACATGTCTGATCCCCTTGAAGGAACCTCTAAGACATACACCCAAGGCAAGAAGGATAACCAGGCTTAGAGGGGCCCTGCCTCTAGCCAGGTAGAGGCGAGGGAAAACCGTGTTTTCTGGACTGTGTGGATTCGCTGGCCTGGCACATCGGAACCACAAAGATATAAGGCTTTGGTCGATACTGGTGCACAATGCACGTTAATTCCATCGAGACACGTAGGGGCAGAATCTGTCTCTATTGCCGGTGTGACAGGGGGATCACAGGACTTCACCTTGGTGGAAGCTGATGTAAGTCTGACAGGAAATGAGTGGAAGAAACACCCTATTGTGACTGGCCCAGAGGCCCCATGTATTTTGGGCATAGATTACCTTCGAAGGGGGTATTTTAAAGACCCAAAGGGACTCAGGTGGGCATTTGGGATAGCAGCTGTAGCGACAGAGGCCATCCAGCAATTGAACACCTTGCCTGGACTGTCTGAGAATCCAACTACAGTAGGACTTTTGAAGGGAGAAGAACAAAAGGTACCAATTGCCACTTCAACAGTGCATCGTCGACAGTACAGGACAACTCGAGATGCTGTGGTTCCCATTCATAAGATGATCCGAGAGCTGGAGAGCCAAGGGGTGGTCAGCAAAACCCACTCACCCCTCAACAGCCCCATTTGGCCTGTGCGTAAATCTGAAGGAGAATGGAGATTGACTGTGGACTACCGTGCATTGAATGAAGTGACTCCACCACTGAGCGCCGCTGTGCCAGACATGCTGGAACTCCAGTGCGAGCTGGAGTCCAAGGCAGCGAAGTTGTACACCACTATTGATATTGCCAATGCATTTTTCTCCATTCCTCTGGCAGCAGAATGCAGGCCTCAGTTTGCCTTTACATGGAGGGGAGTGCAGTATACCTGGAACCGACTGCCCCAGGGGTGGAAGCACAGTCCTACCATCTGCCATGGGCTGATCCAGACTGCACTAGAAAAGGGTGAGGCTCCAGAACATCTACAGTATATTGATGATATCATTGTGTGGGGGAACACAGCAGCAGAAGTGTTCGAGAAAGGAGAGAAAATCATCCGAATCCTCCTGGAAGCTGGTTTCGCCATCAAGAAGAGTAAAGTGAAGGGACCTGCTCGAGAGATCCAGTTCTTGGGAGTGAAGTGGCAAGATGGATGGCGTCAGATTCCTACAGATGTCATCAACAAGATCACAGCTATAACCCCACCAAACAACACGAAGGAGACACAAGCTTTCTTAGGCACCATTGGTTTCTGGAGAATGCATATTCCTGATTACAGTCAGATTGTGAGTCCTCTCTACTTGGTCACCCGCAAGAAGAATGATTTCCACTGGGGCCCTGAGCAGCAGCAAGCTTTCGCCCAGATAAAGCAGGAAATTGCTCATGCAGTAGCTCTTGGCCCAGTCAGGACAGGACCAGATGTGAAGAACGTGCTCTACTCTGCAGCCGGGAACCATGGTCTGTCCTGGAGCCTTTGGCAGAAGGTGCCTGATGAGACTCGGGGCCGACCACTGGGATTCTGGAGCCGAAGTTACAGAGGGTCTGAAGCCAACTACACCCCAACAGAGAAGGAAATCTTGGCCGCCTACAAGGGAGTCCAGGCCGCCTCAGAGGTGATTGGCACAGAAGCACAACTCCTCCTGGCACCCCGACGACCGGTGCTGGGGTGGATGTTCAGAGGAAAGGTGCCCTCCACCCACCATGCCACCTGTGCTACATGGAGCAAGTGGATTGCTCTCATCACGCAGCATGCCCATATTGGTAAATTGAATCGCCCTGGGATTTTGGAAGTAATTACAAATTGGCCAGAAGGTGAAAGTTTTGGTGTCACAGATGAAGAAGAAGAACCAGTGACAAGGTCTGAAGAAGCTCCACCGTACAACCAACTGCCAGCAGAGGAAACATGCTACGCTCTTTTCACTGATGATTCCTGTCGCATCGTATGGATGAATCGGCAGTGGAAAGCAGCTGTATGGATTCCCACATGAGGGGTTGCAGAGGCCACTGAAGGAGAAGGTGGATCAAGCCAGCTTGCTGAACTCAAAGCCGTTCAGCTGGCCCTAGACATTGCAGAAAGGGAGAAGTGGCCAAAGCTCTACCTCTACACTGATTCATGGATGGTAGCCAATGCTCTATGGGGGTGGCTAGAGAGGTGGAAAGAGGCTAACTGGCAGCATAGAGGAAAACCAATTTGGGCTGCTGAAGAGTGGAAAGATATCGCTACCCGGGTAGAGACGCTACCTGTGAAGGTTCGCCACGTAGATGCCCATGTCCCCAGAAGTAGAGCTAATGAAGAGCAGCAAAACAATCAGCAGGTAGATCAGGCTGCGAAGATAGGGGTATCAAAGATAGACCTCGACAGGGAACAAAAGGGAGGGTTGTTCCTAGCACGATGGGCCCATGATGCCTCAGGCCATCAGGGTAGAGATGCCATCTATAAGTGGGCACGAGACCGAGGGGTGGATCTAACCATGGACAGTATTTCTCAGGTGATCCATGACTGTGAGACATGTGCTACCATCAAACAGGCCAAGTGAGTGAAGCCCCTATGGTATGGTGGGCGGTGGTCCAAGTACAAGTATGGGGAGGCCTGGCAGATTGATTACATCACACTGCCCCAGATACGCCAAGGCACGCGCTATGTACTCACAATGGTAGAAGCCACCACTGGATGGTTGGAAACCTACCCTGTGTCTCATGCTACAGCCCGTAACACCATCCTGGGCCTTGAAAGGCAGGTCCTTTGGAGGCATGGTACCCCTGAGAGGATTGAGTCAGAGAATGGGATTCATTTCAAGAACAGCCTTATCAACACCTGGGCTAGGGAACATGGCATTGAGTGGGTGCACCACATCCCCTACCATGCACCAGCTGCAGGCAAAGTGGAGAGGTGTAAAGACGTTTGATGGGGTTCCACAGACGGTTTGGGTGGATACAGACGAGAGATCTCTGTTGGTTGCTCTTGGAGGATGAGGTTTATTCAGGATGGAGAGAGGCCCTGCCTCGTGCTGCTACGCAGCACGTGGCTGGGCCTGAGGTGATGGGGGAGGGGAGAGAAAAAGGGGGCAGCAGGGACTCCAGGAGGAGGATGTTCCAGGAGGGGAGGGGAAGATCCAAGAGGGAGTCTGGCCCTTTGGAGGCCCCTTATCAGGGGGGCTTCTAGGTGGGCTGGAACTGGACTTGGGCCAATGGGGTTACAGACACTTGATGTTTCAGGGGAGGGTTACAGGTGTGGGATGAACCATACATTCAGAGGGGTGAGATGGAACAGTCCATTTGACTTTTGGACCCCTCTGTAGGTAAGGTTATTTTCCAGCCAGTAGGGGGCATAATATTCATCCTGGCTGTACTGTTGTGGTTCTTCTGCTAGACAATCATATTTATCTATCCTTCCCAACATCTCCCCTGTTTTCACGGAACCATTTGAAATAGTAAATATTGACTTAACAACTATTTTCTGCACACTTGGAGGTGTACAGGGTATTGCTACTAAAACTATACTTATTACTACTGGAACAGTCAAGCTTATTTTACAGATTTCCTTTAGCTAAGGTGCAAGGCTCAAACCATTAAATAAACTGTGTAGCTGAGATGGGTTAATTGTTATCAAATCACTGATTATAGTGGGGGTGGCATTATCAGAATTTTTGGGGAATGGTCTTATAATTAAACGGGTTGAAAAAGGTTTGTTAGGGTTTGTGTTAGATATATAGGTGGTCTTAGAGCTTGCAGGCTTGGCTGAAGCTACCCAGGCATTTGTCTTTGGTTGAATTATAGGTAAAACTTCAATGCAAAAAGTGAAACAGAAGAACAAAAGCAACATGCATGCATATAAATGATAAAAGTCCATTTTTCTCTCAAGCTGTTTCTGGCAGGTCATTTTCTCTTGATGATGCAGAGCAGTTAATGTCTGGGTGCTGGCTTCTTGGCTTGTACTTGCAGATGTACTGTCTGGTGTGGGGGCGCCAGCGGATTTCAGTGCATGGTAGGGCTTCACATTCTTTGCTGGGACCAACTTGAGTTCTCCACCTGTAGAGACACAAGCAAAACCTTTCCCCCATGTTAGAAGACTGTGTGGACCTTGTATGTGTCCTGAATCTAAGATTTTGAGTAAAGCTGGGGGGTGCCCCTTTATTTTTACTTTTTTGGTGTTCAGGAAGTGTCTATAAATGGGGGGGCAAGGCTCTCCTGCAGAGCTACTTAGAAAATTGTGAACATATAGAGCCTTTTTCAATTTCGTTTGAGGTGCAGTCTGCTCTACTCCCACTTTCTGACGATTCAAAATGCGTTTTAGAGTTTGGTGTATTCTTTCTATGGTATGTTTTAATAGTGGTTTAAAGTAGGAAAAGGAGATAACACTGTCCTTGAACGCTTTTAGGACTTCTTTCACATCCTGAGATGGGACAGCTGTTTGCTGGCTGAATAGCACTGGCATGGCTCGGGGGTTCAGACTGTCCTCTTTGTGACTATCATGTCTGGCTCCATGCCACTGTGTCAGTTGGAGAATGTCACCACTTTGCTGAGAATTTGGTGAAATTGGGATAGGAGGGTTAGGGTTTGCAGGGGTAAAATAGTTCTCTGTCTGTCCTTTATTTGTCAAAGCTGCTGTCATATTATTTCCTTCCCCCTCTCGCTGCGTGGTTTCTGTGCCAAGCTGTAGTGGCGTGCTGCTTGTGCGGGAAGCAGGAGCTGCTGTTAGCTGAGGCAGAAGACTTGGAGGGGTGGAGCTTTTCAGCAGCAGCATCTGTGAATAGCCGGCGTCTGCGGAAGGATACTTTGTAGCTGTAGCTTTGGGTGCAGCTGTAGAATGTAGATCCGGTGGAGGGAGTGATGCGGAGGGATATGGTGGTAGAGGCAAGGAACCCGGAAGTGGTGGCGGCGGGAGCGGCCGGGGTTGTTCAGCCAGAACCCTGGGCTGTGGCGCTGCAGTGGGGGGGCGTGGGGATGTCGGGTTTGCAGCCACCGGGGGGGCCGGCCGCGGGTCCAGGAGGGAGGGGGCCAGCCAGGGGCGCGGCGCTGGGTCCCGAAATGGCTTCCCGCGGCTGGGGGGGGTCAGGCAGGGGCAGGGCGGCCGCGGCGGCGAAAGCGTGCAACGCTTGCAGAATGGTGGCTGTGGCTTGACTTTGCGCCTGCAAAAAGGCCGTTGTTTGACTTTGAGCCTGCAAAAAAGCCGTTGTTTGACTCTGCAGAAGGTCGGCCATAGTAGCCACCATAGCCGGGACAGGCGCCGCTGGGGGGGGGGAGGGCATGGCCCGGCGGGGAGGGGTGGGACGGCCGCGGGGGTGGGGGCCGCGGAGCGGCTCGGGGGGGAAGAGGTGGAAGCAAGGGCGGGGTCTGGACTGCGCGGGGGGGAGGGCGTGGCCGCAGCAGGGAAGGGGGGGGACGGCCGCGGGGGTGGGGGCCACCCGCTCGGGAGCCGCGGCATGTACGTCGTTGTCGCCAGGGCGGGGGGTTTTCGGGCGGTGCGGCAGGGACTGCGGTGCTGCGGCAGGGGGGGATTTGGCAGCTATCGGCGGCTTCTGAGAAGCACACAAATCTGCTAAGGTTCTATACGCCGGAAGTAGTTCGCAAGCCTTGGGATCGTGCCGTGAGATATCATTAAAACGTCTATTTCCAACTGAGTCCCAAAAGTCTCTACAAAACACAGCTGAACGATCGGCATTCGGAAAATTAAGATCGATCCATTCTAGAAGGTTTTTTAACTCTTTCTTAGACAAGGTACTGTTATGACTACGTAAAAGGTGGTTAAGTTGCTTATAGAGATCTCGATCAGATGCAGAGTGGGATTGTCCCATTTTTAAACCAGTGTGGCTCACCTCGGTGTCACAGAAGTGGGGTCCTCTGTCAGGTTCCGACGTACACTCCAGTCGGTGCTTAGGACTCTCCGCGGGGGTCTGCTCAGAGCTCCGGGGTCGGACGTCACTCAGGGACGGCTTCCGGTGCTCGGGAGCTCTAGACCCCCCTCAGAGCTTCAGCGCGGGCAGTGCACAGCAGTGCTCGCTTTTTGCTCTCTGCACGTGGCAGCGTGCCACGGCAAGTCTCCTCACAGAGCCTCAGGTCGCCGCTGATCCGCAGTGGTCGCCTGTGCTCGGAGATGTACCGGGCAGAAATCCTCCAAGGGCTCCGAAAACTCGCTACTTGGTAATGAGTCGCGGTGCTCGAGGATTGCCTCGGCAATCTTTAAAGAGCTCCGGCTTCGACGCTGCCTAGCAACGAAATGCCATGCTCACGACACCGATGGGGAGGAAACACCTGGTTATTTAGTTACTGTCCATGGAGGGTGTCCCAAAGGTAAAAGAGCTGGAAAGGCAGCCAGACGGGTGTGGTTGCAGGTCACCGTGGATTCGTATCCGAAGTTGGGCGCCAGTCTGTAAAGACGTTCGATTGGGGTGTTCCACGGACGGATTTGGGGTGAATATATGCGAGATCTCTGTTGGTTGCTCTTGGGGGATGAGGTTTATTCAGGATGCAGAAAGGCCCTGCACGTGGCTGGGCCTGAGGTGATGGGGGAGGGGAGAGAAAAAGGGGGCAGCAGGGACTCCAGGAGGAATTTCCAAGAGGGGAGGGGAAGATCCAAGAGGGAGTCTGGCCCTTCGAAGGCCCCTTATCAGGGGGGCTTCAAGGTGGGCTGGAACTGGACTTGGGCCAATGGGGTTACAGACACTTGATGTTTCAGGGGAGGGTTACAGGTGTGGGATGAACCATACATTCAGAGGGGTGAGATGGAACAGTCCATTTGACTTTTGGACCCCTCTGTAGGTAAGGGTATTGTCCAGCCAGTAGGGGGCATGATATTCATCCTGGCTGTACTATTGTGGTTCTTCTGCTAGACAATCATATTTATCTATCCATCCCAACAGAGAGGTACAATGGACTGTTAAAAACCACATTAAAAGCATTGGGTGGGGGATCTTTCAAAAATTGGGAGCAACATTTAGCAAAGGCCACCTGGTTAGTTAACAGCCGAGGTTCCACCAATCGAGCAGGTCCTGCCCAGTCTGAGCCCCTGAATATAGTAGACGGAGATAAAGTCCCAGTGGCACATGTCAGAGGTATGTTAGGGAAATCAGTGTGGATCAATTCTGCCTCGAGTACAGGCAAACCCATTCATGGGATTGTCTTTGCTCAGGGACCAGGTTGTACATGGTGGATAATGCAGAGAGATGGAACAACACGATGTGTACCTCAGGGAGATCTGATTGTGGGGTGAGACTCATGTGCAAATATCGCTGTTTGCTGGATGTTACTGCCATTGCCTGTACATGAAAACACACAGACATGAGACAGAAGGAAATGTGTAAGTGTCAAAGGTTTGAGCAAGTGAAAGAGAAGGAAATGTGTATGAGTAAGTGAAAGATGGAAGTTTTTACTTGATGAACTTTTTACATTATGTTGACGATATGGAGATAAGGGGTGGAATGTCCTAGGGTGACGTTATGATAGTTGTATCCCCCATCATGTGTTCTGTTTATGTTTAATATTATGTTGTGCTTTCAGAACTGACTCTGAAAGTGAAGGTTTGTTTTGCCTTGTTATCAGCCAGTTCACCTCCCCCCATGGTCTGCTGTCTAGCAGAGGCTAGTGCTGGCTGGCTTGTTTTGCTTTGCTTGCTGGCTTTTGCTTGCTTTTCTTTGCTTGCTTCTGCTTTTGCCTTTGCTTTCTAGTTAGTTTAGCTAAGCAGTCCAATTCTTTCTCTGGACTGTTTCTTTTCCTTTCCTTTTCCTGAATACCATCCAACCTGCTCCGGACTGGGATCTGGGAAACACCGAGTAACACCGAGAGCCTGCACTTTGTGATCTGCAGCAGCCGTCCCCAGGGCCGGAGAGCAATCCCCAGTGTCCAGACCCTGGCGACCACTCCCAGAAAAGACTTTCTGGATTTGTTCATCTCTTCAGAGGGGTGAAAGAGTTTTGTGGTCATCTGGTGTTGTTAATTTTTTTCTTTGGTGCTGGGAGTACTTTGTTTGTTAAATAAACAGGTTCTTTTCCACTTCTCTCAGAGGAAATTTTTCCCGAACCAGGCGGGTGGGGAGGGGCCGTGGGGGTTTGTTTTCTGGGGGCTCCTTCCAGAGGTTTTTCTCCCAAATTTGCCCTAAACTAGGACACATACTCAAGATGTCCTACAGGACACTCCCTTGGAAGAAGTTGATTGGGAACTCTTCATGAACAGGAGCAGCTTTGTGAAAATGGAATCTGAAAAGCAGGGTATGCAGTGGTAACTCAGCATGAGGTAATAGAAGCCAAAGCTCTAATCCCAGAAACATCGGTTCAGAAAGCAGAAGTGATTGCACTGATGATAATGTTAGAGGTCTCACAGGATAAGACTGTAAATATATGGACTGTCTCAAAATTTGCTTTCGGAGTGGTCCATGCCCATGCAGCCATTTGGCTGTACACCTCTCAGGGATCCCCCGTGAAACATGAACTATAAAGAGATTGTTAGAGGGGGTATAGCTACCTCAAAAGATTACAATAATGCTCATTAATTAAGAGAGACCCCAGTGAATATTGGAAATTGCCTGGCTGACAAAGCACCTTAGGAGGCTGCCAGTGGAGACATCCTGTTGTAACATTTCTGAGAGAGACAGGACATGATTTATACTTAGAGTAAGAATTGAGCTACCCCTCAGACTAGGCCCCTGATAAGCGGCCTTGGTGGGGCCTGAAAGCCTTGACACAGTAAGAAACTAGTTGTGGCGCAGTTAGAAATTATGTTAAGGTAACCACCAAGTAATGAGCTTTCTGAGTGTGAATTAGGGTAGAGCTGCAGTGTGAAAAGCCTGACCACCTTAAGGCAAAGGTAAACAATGTTTACTGACCAATGATAGCATGTTCACAACTTGTAAACTATATTGAAGTGTATATAAACTGCCATCTTTTAGACAATAAACGGAGAACGTAGCTTTAACCATATTGGCTCGATCTGCGTCTTATCCAGTCTAGCATTCCCTATTTTATAAGAAGTCCCTTGCTTCTACATCCTGTTGGTCTTACCTGAGAAATATCGGCATTTGGACAAGGAGGCTGCAAATTATTAGGCTGAAGATGAGAAATTGGCAAAATTGTTAGATGCTGAAAAGAGTCCTGAAGGATAGTGGATTATACCGAACAAAGAGGTAATAATTCCCCAACACCTTATGAGGAAAATTGCAGGGGAACAACATAAGGTAACTAATGGGGGAATAGAGTCTATAGTAGTAATATTGAAGACTCAAGTTTTGAGCATATGAATGACTGGTGTCATTGAAAGAAATTATCCTGAGCTTTGGAGTGCCAGTGGGAATGTCATCAGTCAGAGGTTCACACATCACTGCTGAAATAGGGCAAAGCCCAGCTAAAATGTTAGGGGTGAAATGGGACTTGCACACCTCATGGAGATCTCAGTTGAGCAGGAAAGTAGAAATAGTGAATCAGTCTAACAGAGTATGTTATATCCCTAGGGAAGGTGGTGTCTTCTCTCCACAGATACATTGTACTGGCAGCACCCATGATGCTGGACATCACTGCCCATCCCTACCAACCGAGAGACTGGGTGTACCTCAAAACCTCAATTGAAGAACTTCTTTGAGAAAGGTGGAAAGGACCATATCAAGTGATCAAGTAGAAGATGTGTTTAATTGAATAGCATAATGAATCCCAAATTTAAGTGCAATAGCAAGAAAACTGATTGGCATAATTATCATAGTTTTGATATTAATTGTTGGTTTATGTATTTGATTCCAAAATTGCAAAATAGGATGTAATAGAATGTATAGATCCAACAAAAACTATCTTTTCTAAAACTGAAAAAGATCTCAAAAAGATGTCTGGCTAGTCTGGATAATGGAATTTTTTTGAAAATTAAGGGTTTTTTAAATCTAGTGTTAAGAATCTTGATTAGTATTGTTAAGGTACTAGATAATTTAAATGTTTTTTTCTAAAGTTTTATTAATAGTGATTATTGCATTTTAGTGTCTTATGTCTTGCTAAACACTCAATGATTTAAGTGGAAGTAATCTTAAAAAAAGTAATTAAGATCACTTACAAAGGAGGAAATTGTTGGAAATGATAGACCTTTCCTAACTAATTTTTAATTAGTTGTTTTAATTAATTGTAAGCAGCATCCACTTTTAGCCAGCACTAGTTAAGTTTCTTCACAGACTCTTATTGTTACTTTGATCATTAAATTACTGAAACCTCGAGTTTTTTAAAACTAACCCTGACAAGCTTCAATAAACAAAGCCAAAAAGATTTGAATACTGGGCATCTGGGATCTTAAATGTATGGCACTTCAAGTACGTTGGAGTAACCAGATGAAGTACTAAGGCCTGAACAACAGGCCTTGAGCCAATGTTGACATCTGGATGAACCATCTAACCAAATGTTATATGTATCCACTCATTAATGAAGTATTATTAGCAATATGATATATGTATCATTAGTGAACCATGTATTTACCTTTTCATATTTAGAAGCCAGATAAGGCCATGAAATCAGACATTTGGCTTTGTTTGGAGGTGTATGATCAAAGACAACTCCCTTGTTTCATCCTTGAGCCCTGGCCAGGCTTTGGGAAAAACCCAAGGGGAGGATGAAACCAGATGTTCCCATGGTAGAAGTTATGTCAGCTTGTTTATTCAACAATATAAAACCTGGGCCTTCTTACAGCAAAGTTGGAAGCCTTGTCTGTGGGTGGATGAACCACGCGGGATTTCCCAGTTGCTGGGAGTGTCTCTCCAGTCCTTCGCTGTGACAGGAGCTTCCCCAGCTGTTGCGCAGACCTGGATGTAGGAGTTAAGTATTAGGGTAACTGGTGATGTATCTTTCTTAATCACTATAGCCAATGTTTTGTAGTAATGATTATGTGCATTGCTTAGCTTATCCTTTTGTAATTCTTTGCAGTTTTGCATTATAGTAAATTACACTTGTTCCTTAAGTTTGTGTATGCATCTTTGGTGCTGACTCTGCCTACTGGCAAAACACCAGAAGATACAGAGGAGATTAAGGCCTGGAAAACTGGAGACTCCCCACCTGAGAAAAAGATAGCAAAAGGATTAAAGAATGTGGACCAGATTAACATGAATAGGGGGAAATCAATAACCAATAGAGGATAGAATACTAATTAATGAAAATAATTATGTAACTTAGAACCAATGAATATTAATGTATTTGTTTGCTGAAAATGCATAAATAAGTGAAAAAGTTTTGTATAGGCATCTGTGTGGAGGCCAGAACTTTGTCAGCCCTCCACACACCTCTTAGCCAAGACTAAAGTAATATCTTACTTGCCAACATCAAAAAGACAGTGTTAATGAGTCTCATTTATCCCAATGATTTCAGTGACACTGTCACTTGTTACATGGGAGGGAAGACCAACCCCTACCTGGCTATAACCTCCTTGCAGGCAGTTATAGAGAGAGGTCTCCCCTCAGCCTCCTCTTCTTGAGATTAAACACCCCCATCTTCCTCAGCCGTTCCTCACAGGACTTTTTCAGCCCCTTTCCCAAGCTCCATTGCCCTTAATGTCCCAGCACCTTAATGTCTTTCTTGGAGTGAGGGGCCCAAAACTGAACACAGTACTCCAGGTGCAGCCCCACCAGTACAGGGGCACAATCACTGCCCTCGTCTTTTTGGCCACACTATTGCTGATACAAGCCAAAATACCCTTGGCTTTCTTGGCCACCTGGGCACATGCTGGTTCATATTCGGCTGCTGTCGACCAAAAGATTCAGGATGGGATCAGGGAAAAGGGGCCTGGTGAGGGCTGGGGTCCTCACCATAGCTGCGGGGACTGTGCAGTATTGTGCCCCTGAAGGGTCACCGTGGTTCCCATCCGTACCCGGATGTAAAGACATGTGAGGTGATGGGATGGTTTGGGTGGATACAGACGAGAGATCTCTGCTGATTGCTCTTGGAGGATAAGGTTTATTCGGGATGGAGAGAGGCCCTGCCTCGAGCTGCTAGACACAGCACGTGGCCGGGCCTGAGGCGATGGGGGGGGGGGGGGGTGAGACAAAGGGAAGAGCAGGGAATCCAGGAGGGGGAATCCAGGAGGAGGGAGGAAGTTCCAAGAGGGGAGGGGAAGATCCAAGAGGGAGTCTGGCCCTTCGGAGGCCCCTTATCAGGGGGGCTTCAAGGTGGGCTGGAACTGGACTTGGGCCAATGGGGTTACAGACACTTGATGTTTCAGGGGAGGGTTACAGGTGTGGGATGAACCATACATTCAGAGGGGTGAGATGGAACAGTTCATTTGACTTTTGGACCCCTCTGTAGGTAAGGGTATTGTCCAGCCAGTAGGGGGCATGATATTCATCCTGGCTGTACTGTTGTGGTTCTTCTGCTAGACAATCATATTTATCTATCCTTCCCAACACCCGGACTCTGAGGGAAGAGATTTTACCCTCCCTCATCCAAGGAACATTTAAACCTCGATTTAGTTACGGCTTTATTGGCCGTTTGAGGGCAGGAGGTCCGGATGAACGGAGCGGGGGGGGGGGGGGGGTGGTGGGAGGGTGGTGTCACCGTGCCGGGTCCGCCGCGGTTCCTGAGGTAATTTCTGTCGGGAAACAGCGCATTGCTTTTCGCAGCTCCCACCTGCGCCCGGCACGGAACGTTAAGGCAGCGGCGCGCACGCGCTCATCCTCAGTGCGGCCACGCGCCTGCGGGTAGCTCAAACTTCCGCTCCGATTGTCCTTTCTTGATCAACCACCCTTAATGGGCGCGTGGAACGAGGAGTGATCAATAAGCACCGCCCCGCCCTCGCCGCGCGAAGCACACCACCGCACCCAGCCAGATCCATCTCTCTTCGTCTCGTTTCTTTTTTTTTTTCCTTTCCTTTTTTTTTTTCGGGTCGCGTGCACTCGATTGGCGGCTAAATGCGCCAATCGGCGGCTGGGGTCGGGCCTTGGCAACTGTTGCCCAATCCTCGCCCACTGTTTCTCAAGTGACGAATGGCCGAACCAATGCGCCGCCTCCCCGCCCACTGCTGGGGGCGGGTCTGAGCGGGAGCCAATGGGTGTGGGGAGGGCGGGCGTCCAGGGGAGAGCAACGCTGAGGGAGTAGGGCGGCAGGGCTGCTTGCTGAGGAGGAGGTTGGTTTTGGGGTTGTTTTGGGATGGTTTTGACGAGCGCTGTGGGAAGGAGTGCCCCGTCGGCGGTGTATGGGCTGATTAGGTCCGGCCTGGTCCCGGCGGGAGACGGGGACTCCTCTCCACGCACTTCTTCACTCTTTGTTGTGGTGGGGCGCTGCTGGCGCTGAGGGCGGCAAACAGGCGCAGTGGGCCTCAGTGGCGGTGGCGGCTCGGGAGGCTGCCTCTCCTGGCGGAAGGAAACTGCCGCGGGAGGGGGGGGGGGCGCTGGCTCCTGCTGGCTGCTCACAGGGTCTGCTTCCAGGAAGTGGGGCCGGGGCGGGGGGTGTCGCTGTCACCTCCGCCTTTTGCACGCCAGAATAGCCCTCGACGCGGGGTGTTGAAAGGTGGGAAGGGTTGGCCTGCGCCCTCGTTGTGTGTATGAGGGGTGAGGGAGAAGGGGGAAAAAGAATATGTGCTTTTCTTTTATCTCCTCCCTCTCTTGACTGGACTTTTTTTCTTTCAGAGGTTAGGTGTGCAAGGATTTGTGCTGGAGTGGTGCAGAAAGCTAGAAGCAAGTTGGAAAGAAGTGTTTAGGATTGCAAGGTTTCACTTGAGCCAGTGCTCTTTTGTGTATTCCAGAACCGTGGATGTGAAATATACACAGTCTACATGAGACGTGTATATGGGGATTGATTAGTGGTTTTCTTCATGGTATTAGTTTTAATGCTGTGGCTATCCATGCGTTGTAAGATGTAAACAAACATTATCTGTTAAGTATGTCATCTACCTAGATAAGCACATGGGAGAAGTTGTGTTGTGATAAATGCAAGTACTTGGTGTTACTGCAGAGTTCTTTTTTGTAATTTTGTGGAGTTCCTATTTGTAATTTTTTTGGAGGGGAAGAGAAAAAGTGTAACACTAGTCTTTTAGTCTTCATTCTGGGGAAATAAAAGAAGGCTAAAAAGTGGGTGAATTAAGAGCTCTTGTGATAGCCTTGGAGAGCTGTTGAATTGAACAGCTGGAATTCACACTGCACCCTAGTCCCATGTATTTTTGTTTGTCTGTCGCAGGTTTTGACTAAAAAAAACCCAACGGGGGTGTTGTGGTGTTTTCAAGTTTTTTACAAACAAGTGGATAGCATTAAAAAACAGTTTTGCTTACTGGGTTTACCATCAAACTATTTCTGAAAATAGTGCTAGTAAATGCTGCAACCTGTGTAGGGCTCATGTTATCACAGTTCATGGTTATAAATGAGTCAGATTCCATATGTAACAAAAACTTTATAATAACAGCTTATTAGGAAACTGCACGTAACAGCAGGTTTGTCTTTTCTTAAGTGTTCCTCTTAGCCTGGAGAACTGTACTTTCAGATTGATTTGTGACATTATTTCTGTGGAGACTGGACTGGACTGGACTCTCTAGTGAGCGACAGTTTTTGCTCTGTTCTCCAAACTGGAAAAAAACCTCAAACCAACAAAACCCCCTCTTGTTAAAGTGAAAGGCTTCCCTTAGTCTATATAGCAACGTTGTTCTTCTTTCCTATGCTTCACTGCAGTGTTGGAGCTTGCATTGTGTGAGTAGATTGACTGTGTGTTTGTTCTGAGGTATAGCTTTAAAACTTTAATGTTTACAGACTAGTGAATTAGAGGAGAATGAGAATGTAAGTAAACAGGAGGTTTGTGAAGTCCCTTTCCCTGTTTGCTTAGCACTATCATAATGAAAGATAGCATTATTTACAAATGCCTTTAAAAAGAGAAAGGGGAGGGTCTCATTTAAAGTGGCTTAAATTTAACTCAAAGTTAAGTCTAAGCACATACTTAAGACCATATTGTGATTTTAATAGAGTAACCTGGTAGTTGTGTGGGTCAGACTCACACTACACTGACAGTCACCAAAAGGAATGAGAGTCTTTGAAGATCCAGTTTTCTTTATGGAAGAAGCTGGGTTTATGTAATATAATCTTGGAGAAAAATTTGTCAACTTTCCTGAGGTTCTGCTTAATGAATAAAAAGAGCACCACAATTGGAAAAATGAGGTTAAAATCATTGGTCTCTTAATAGATCTCTTCTTTTATTCCAAACAGAAAAAAATCAAATAATTACAGTGAATCTCCAAATGAAAGCCCCTTCTGGGTCCTCTATTTTCCTGTTCTACTTGATCTTTCAGAAGTGTTGAGCACCAGTTGATATAATTGAGTTTCTTTGAGCTCCAAAAAATTCTCGGCTACTAAACAGAACTTAAACTTCTTTCCACCTCTGTAATCCTTTTCCCACAAAAGTATTGTGAGAACAGGCCTGGATAATGACTGATCTCTGCTTGAGACTGAAATGAATTCCTAAGTTTTGTTTGTATAAAGAACAGCACACAAAAGTTTTAATTATTATCAAAAGTGTTTTTGAGCTTTCAAATATATTCAATGCTGCCTTAATGATTGTGCATATAAATGCCCTGTGATTTAAAGCATCCATTTATGGGCCTGACTTGCTCAGTGAGCTGTAAATTCTGCTTTTCAGAATGGATTTAATTACTTTTATCATAAAGCCATTAACTGATTGTGAAGTGTGCTGAGAGGCAAACAATACCTAAGCTTACTTTGCCAAAATATATATAATTGCTGATTTGTTAAACTGAATTACTGCAGGTCATGCGATGGGATTAGGTTTTTTTTTTTTTTTGTAATAGAATGGAGAGTACAGGCAGCCCTGTGTTCAGTACTCTGGGCTACTGCAGAGAACCTTCCTAAACGTTCCTCTCCACTTTCAATAGAGAAACTGTTACAAACAGTAAGGCTTCATTCCATATGACTTTTTATTATTATGATGGGTGACAGCCATAAGTGGTCAAGTAACACCAAAAAGAGACTGAGAGAGCAGTTCCTGGGTGTCCTATCAGTTTAGTCTGGAACTCAAGCTAAATTTAATTACACTGGAGCAATATGAGCTGATGCAAAGTGAACTCTGCTTAACACGGGGGATTGTTTGAGAAATGTTTATGTTTAGCCTGTATTTAAAGTGATCTTGCATTAACTGTTTGTTAAATGCAATTGTTTGGGGTTTAGTGAAGTGGAGAAGCTGCTAAGCTATACAGATAAAAACTGAAACAGGTACCTAGGTACCTGATAATCAGTTCTGTGAATATGCCTGTCAAATTTAGCCCAGGAGTATTTACTAAAATAATGAAATTGACACTTTGTTACACATGAAAAATTTTAGTCAAAATTAATGAGGTAGGGGCTTAAACTGCTGTGGTTTGGAGTGCTTCTTTGGTGCTTTTGTGGGGCTATTATGGCCTTCTAGTTTTAAGGAGCAATACTGCTAGACTGTTCATAACACTAAGTGGAAGAAGTTTACTGCTTTGCAGAAACAGGTGAATTGGCTCACCGCAGTTGTAATTTTCCTAATTTCCTCATTCTAGGGGAGTTGCTGAAATACCTCAATCCTATTAGTATTTTCATCAAAGGTTAGTAAAATTAACATCTTTCTTGTGTCTCCAGTTGCATGCAATTTTAGTATACCATGAATGAATGTGTTACATAGAGTGCAATTTTCTGTTTTCAGTGAGCTAAAGGTACTACAGTTATGCAGAGTTTCAAGATGCATTGCAATACTAGAGCATAGTATACTTAAAAATTGAGTATGTTGAGTCTCTGTAGGCATGTTTGAAATTCTCATTCTAAAGCTGACCCAGAGCAAGAATTTTTGTTGCTCCTGTCCCCCCGGATCACAAGTAGCCTGCCTCATTGACTCATGTCAAAGCTCAACCAGGACCATGGCTTTTTACTCCTTGGAACCTAGGGCTGTGAGCTGACCAGACGGATCCCCTTGGGAGAGAGCTCTTCAGAGCCACTCCCCACTGCTGGGCTAATTGGCTGAAAAGCTGAACTGGGAGTTAGATTTGAGGGCATTGCTCAGTAGGGCTGCATTCCCTTTCCTCCAAAGCAAAAAAAACTAAAACCCTAACACCCAAAACCTAGTAAGGGAATACTCAAATCTGTCCTGCTATGACTGAAATATGAGGAGAGAAGATGAGCACCATCTCATTTTCTTGTGTGGTTGTTTTTCAGAAAAGTATGTATGTGGCAGTAGGCCTGAGCTTCTCCAGTATGACAAAACCAGGTGTCTAATATTCATTTATAGAGAAAGAATTAGCCCTTATGGAATTGCAAAAGACAGTTTTTGGAGGGATTGTGGCTGCAATAGAAGTGAAATGTCTTCTCTTGTCTGTTATACTATGTAATTTAACTAGAGTGTATTCTATCTGAAAGGGAAAAAACTGGCTTTGATTTTAATTTGAAGTTTATGCAAAATTCAGGTTTCCTGCAAGCTGAGATCATTAACACAGAGAACTTTCTCAGATTCCACAGAGAATAAACTGTCTCCTTGGATGGACTAACACAGCCTGAAGGATCGAGAAGCAGACAAAAAATTATTTTTTTCTTCTGTTCGATGCAAGATGAAATATTTGTTTTATTGTCTTTCTGAATCTTAATGACTTTGACTTCATATTGGAGACATGCAAGTACTGCGTAAACAATGCCTTTTAAAACTTCAACTCCCACTATTGTTTAACCTAAGGTCTTGATTCTGCCTTAAATAGACTATGCTTCAATTAATGTCACTTTATTGTGAAACCAGTAATATCACTTGGGCATATGTGAAGGGAAAGGGTGGATATACCCTTGTCTTCTGAAAGATCTGAAACATTGTGCAATTGGTGAAATTGATAATCTTGTCCAAATTCCAAGAGTAATGAAAAAAAATCGCCTTAAAAAAATCTCAGAAATGGGACTAAAATTGAGGAAATGAGCTTGTAGACTCTCTCTCAAATACCACTAATTATTTTCCTTGACCTTCTTTCCTTAGGAGCTTAATTTATGTACTCTTTATTCCAGAACAGCTCTTGCAAATGAAATTCCTCTAAGACAGAATGTTTCTAGTAAAACTAAGAGAGATCAGATTTCTTTGTTTTCAAGTTTAAGAAGAATAAGCAGACTGATATGAAATATGTTGCATAAGGTTTTAGAATAAATTAGCCAGAAAGCACTTGATACTTTTGGTAGCACCAGTATGTTTATAGTATGTTCCAGTTACTCAGGAAAGGAAAATTTCTCTTGAAGATGTTAGTCTGATAGCATGCTGTCTTTAGGGTTTACTTAGTATTTTATGCTTAGTTATTGCTGGGATAATGGGCTTAATACTTGTTCCAGAGGACCACAGCAGAATGGAATAAATAGCAGACATGACTCAAGCTGTGACTTTAGAAGCTGCCAACTATGACACTGACACACTATAGAAATGCGTGTGTCAAGAAGCAGAGATACTATGGGGACAGAGATTAAATAAATATCACCAGAGCTAGGCAGTTTGTAGCTTTTCCAGTATTAATCTATTTGGAATAACAGCATGTATTCCATCAATCTAAAGAAACTCTTGTACCTCTCTGGGCAACAGTGAGTGCACCTTGAGTATTCAATACTGCAGTTTTAAGGCACAATCCAGAGAATGTGGAAAGGGATAAAATAGTGGAAGTTTTCTGCTATATATTGCACTGCTGCCTTGATACTAATAGTTCACCTATAGTTGAGCTCAGGAAGGGATCTTAAAAATCTCTCTGCAGTTACTCAGAGTCCCTGTATGTTGGGGTCTTGTAGTAGAAATTGAAAAGAGTACATGGGAATTAAAAATCAGATTTGGGCTGTGGTGTTGGGCCTCAGTAGAAGAGAGTGAGCAAAAAAAAGAGGAAGTAAAAAGAATAAATGATTGTGAAGCACACTTGAAATACTTAGAAGCAAAGGCTGCAAATGTGTGCTCATTTTTTTTGAGATGGTTGGTGGTAGACTACAAGGAAATCACAAAAAACATGGCAAGGAAGAGGGGATATTGCATATTTAGCATGTATTTAATTTGCAGCCAATTTAGCAATGTGGAAATGTTTCTTGCATTGTTGGCAAAGATTGTTTTCTGGGTGTGTTTGGGGAAAAAGCATTTTTTTTTTTTTTTTTTTTGGTGAATGAAGAAAATGTACAAGGCAAAAGAACTAGAAGGATGTGTTTAGCAAGAGGCTCATATCAACAGTGCCAGTGTATAAGAGGATGATTCTTTAGGAACAAAGATCAAAACCTATATTACTGTATCAATTTGAAGGGAAAAGTTAGTTGATTAATTGAAATGGGATTTACTGGTCAAAAATAAGCTGAAACAGTGACTCCTAAACCTGTTACCATAGATATAGTGTCTGAGACTGGGTAGATATTTAGAACCCAGCACAGGTGTAGGGCTCCTCATTTTTATTTGTGTTTTTGCCAGATATTCAGCATCACATATGCACTCTGCCTTCTATGTCCAGTCCCTCATGAGGTATAGATTTCTGTCTTTGTACTTTTTATTTAAATTATAATGTTGAGAGCTTTAGGATAATATGACAAAAAAGATAAGTGAGAAGATAACCATAGACTGATACAATTTTTCTGTGGTCTTTAGGTCAGTCCTTAGGCAATGTATTTGAGTATTTGTAATTTAATTGAAGTAGTAAAGCTTTCAGGCTTGGCATCTCTCCAGAGGAGCATCCCAAACTGTATGAGCTGTGTTCAGATACTTTCTTTGTGACAAAAGGCTGATGATAGCCCTCCATTTGAGGGAGGGATGTGATTAAAATGTACAGAATCATGAAGCTTGCAGGCAAGATGAATAAAAACAGGTCTTCAGCAAAGCTTGCAGTGATAGTGTTGTCCTCAAAAATCAGATTCATTACCTGGCATGCAACAAGCCAATAATTACACACTCGAGAGAGACATTGATTATTTATTTCAGAGTTGCACAAGCCTGGGTGCTCAGTGGTATTCCACAAATCAAGCAGACCAAGTATTAAAACTTTTTACTATTTATACATTTTAGCAAACAAAGGAATTAGTGTTCATTGGCTGCAAGTTACATAGTTCTCTTATTAATTAATATTCTATCTTCTATTGGTTAATGATTCCCTTGCTTCTAATGCTAATTATTTTGCATGCTTAGTCTTTCTCTTGAGTCAGTGGGTTTCTTGGGTCAGTAGTTTGTAAGTCTGTGGTTGTGATCTCCTCCTGCCAGAATTACCTTTTACCCAGTTGGAGCTGATTCAGCACAGTTGCTGAGTTTGCTTTATTAGTTTCTCTATCTTGGGAGGTCTGCCAAACGTCCTTGTGGCCTGTAAAGTCTGCATTCTTTGTGTCCACTATCAGTGGTGCATCTTTCTTGCCAAGCTTTGTTAACTTCCCCCTGAGATCATTGAAACATGTGGAGCTCTAAACCTTAACAAGGCAATTCTACCAAGAAGTAGTTTGTAACACCTGGACATCACTTAGAGCTTGTTAGCTGCTCTCTGTTTCATGGATTAAATCTCCCTTCTCGTTGATTAGGCTTGAAAGTATATAAAGATCAAAGAACATTCCTTCTTAAGAAAATTTTACATATTCCACATTTTGCAACAGTAGAGCAAGAGGCACTTTTTGAAACTAAGATGATAAAGAAAATAGCTAAAAGTAGTTCTTTAAACAGTGAGCAGTTAAATTCTGGTGCAGTCTGCCACAAGGTGGTGGAGACAGGTTCAAAAAGTGGTTAGATGAATTTTTGGGCAGGAGGTCCATAAATGTCTGCTAAAGGGAATGGGTAGGCATGTAGTTTTTAATTCACTGCTGTAACAGTTTAAGATGCTGAAGAATTATGAGAACAGGCTCAGAAAAGAGCCAGGTTCTTGTGCTTTCCTTGAGTAGCATGTCCTTTTGCCACCTTTGGAAATGGAGTGCTAGGCTGGATGTACCACTCCTGGCAGAGTAAGGTATTTTTTATTAATTTCTTTATTACTTCTTTTTCCTTGCATAATTTGCATTTATCTAAATTGCTCATAATTCAACCTAACCATGCCTTGCACTTTGCACTGTCTCTTCTAGGCTTGGAGCAGAGTGCTGCTCTCCTGTGAGTAGTCATCACAACTGGCTGAAGTATTAAGATGAATGAAGTCCTGTCCTACTTGTGTCATGTTTTCTCTGCTTACCCTTTGAAAGATACAGGGCCACTACTAGAATAACTTAGTGAAATTCTTTTTGATACTCCTGGCAAATCCCTGACATGGCAAAACAATAGCTAGAAAGGAGAAGCTAGTTTAAACCTCCCAAACTTAGTCTGCAGCTGTGGTGTAAGTTGTGGGCTTTTTTGTGTCTTTTTTTTTTTTATAGCTGCTAAGCTGTCATTGTAATAAAGGGCTCTTTAAGTGTATCCGTTTGTGGTTTATATTTTTTTAAAGCTACTTTTCACTGGGGTAGCAGATCAAACACTGAGAGCTTCTAGAGAAGCTGGGTGAGTACACATCTATAAGGGAACTGGTTTAAACTAAGTATCGTATCTGGAAATTTCCAATTAGTTAGGTCTGAGCTTAGAGTCTTTTGGAAGTGGGAAAAGAATGATTTATATTTTTTTCCCCTCTGAATATGTCAAAATAGTGTGAGAGTTCAAATATACAGAAAAACTGAAATGTATGGGACTTCTAAATTCTTTCCTGCTGCAAGGCTTAAATTATTCAAATATGCATTTGAAGCATAAAGGCAAATCTTGGTTAAAAAAAAAAAAACAGGGAATACAGAAAATGATACATAGATCAGTCTTAAGAGAGAATATTTCAAAATTGGACACCTCATCACAAGGAGTATTGTAAAGCTGAAAAATTGGATAAAAGCATTGAGAATGTTTAGAGGGCCTGGGAGAACAGGCAATTTACCTTGGTGGTAAATGAGACTGTACTGAAGTGTGTGTTTTATAAGACTGACAGTCAAAGGAGTATTCTGGGGCAATGAAAGGTAAAAAATTTGAAGCTAAACAGGAAATACGTATATTATATCTCAGTGAGCTCCATAGATGGGAAGAAGAAATGGTGTGTGGATAAGCAGTGATAGTGGTACTTGGTTGCCCACACCTTTCGACACTGAATTTAATGTTCAAGTATTACACCATCAGTTGCTAGTATTTAAAATGGGATCCTTAAAGCAAAAGAGGTTATCGTCTTCAATTTGGTATTTTACAATTTCTTGCATATGCCTCTGAAGCATCTAATGTTGGCCTTGCTC
Organism: Taeniopygia guttata; assembly: GCF_048771995.1. Lineage (NCBI taxonomy): Eukaryota > Metazoa > Chordata > Aves > Passeriformes > Estrildidae > Taeniopygia > Taeniopygia guttata. The sequence goes on from NC_133064.1 coordinate 16,327,017, forward strand.
AAATATTGAAGTCTTTTTATAACACTCAGAGTGACTGCTATTCCCTGTTTCAGAAACATAGTGTGAGAGTTTGTTAAAACAGAGGCCATTCAAGCTTCCTGTTTCATCTCTGGAGTTACTCCATGTACTGCATTAGAGGACTAACATGTTTCACTTCGAGGCTTGTGAACAGTTCAGAACATGCGAAAAAGGGAGTGTAAGACTGCCTATTTGGCTTTGCCACCAAAATAAATTATCTAAGTTAAAAGTACATGCCCAGATTTGCATTTTCAGCAAAGCAGTCAATGCTACAATGGCTGCTGAAGGCTGGGACTGGAGTCCTCCATACATACTCCTGTAACTGCCCTGACATCAGCTGGAGTACTTACAGTACTCTGTGTGAGCTGCTGCAACTTGTTAACCTGAAAGAAAACTAACTCAGCAAAAAAGAAAACAAAAGCCACCCCTAAATGAATCAGTTTTTACTTGGTTATCTAGCTGAGTCTTTGTGGATAAGTATTAGCACAGATGCAGAGGTGGTAGTGGTGGTGGTGCCACAGGGAAATAAAGGAGGGCTGTGCTTCCTGTGGCAGAAGGCTGTTGGGTTGGCTTGCCTCCCTATGAAACTGTACCTTGAGTGTCCTAGTCAGTGTTTAATTTTAAAATTTCTATGATTCACTTATTTAGGATAGATTATTATAGATTATTTTGAATGACTTGCATAGAGTTCCCAGTGTAAATCTTGAGACCCTGTTAATTGGAACCTCTGTCTCCCAGATCCGAGAAAGCTACATTTCTTGCTTCACCTGTGTTTTGAGGTGCTCTCAGAAGCTGGTTTATGGAGGTATAATTTAGTTGAAACTGAAATGTCATGCCAACTAAATGTTCTGTTTTGCAGAAGTTGAAAAGTTACGATTTAAAGTTACTTGTAGAATATAATATAGTATCTGTTGATTTGGTTCTCAGTGAAACTGCAAAGATGTGGCAAGGCATAAATTAGCCATAAATATTGTAGCCTGAAGTATCCCTAATCAACCATGCTGTTTTGCAGATGGGAAACTTCAGTAAGATTAAGTTGGTGTATTCTGGATAGAAGTGAGGAATGTACCTGTACAGGATGTAGAGACATGTAAGCTGCCTTGAGAGCTCAAATTGAGTAGACTGAATCTAGTGTTAAGTTTTACCTAAAACAAGTTTTTTTTTCAGCTGACTGAACTAATTTATACAGCTTGGAAATAAGGGAACTTTCTGGAGTTTGTTGCCTGGAAATAAGATTGTTTTTGACTTCAATGCCATACTTCTATCCATAAGAGCATTATGTACTTGAGCAATTTCTAACAGCTGTCTGCCTGAAATAATGTGGTTGGTTTGGGGCTTATATTTTAATACATAAAACTAGTGTCATAGAAGCTCCAAAACCAAGATTTTTTTTCTAAATGGCTATAATTTTTCTTTTAAATTACTTGAAGTGCAAGTTGTAGTGAATGTTAAGCATAGCCCAACTTTCAGCATATCTTCTAATATTTCATTTCATATAAACATCCTGATCAGGTAGTTGATACTGAAAGGCTATCAAAATTGAAAATGGACAGTTCTACTACCCATGTATCTGCAAACTAAGATTTTAACTATCCTTTAATAAATTTTGGAAGACTTGATGATTTTGAGCATTGCCAGTTGAGAAGATTAATTATCTGTAAGCCATTGAACTCTAGATTGAAAGATGGGAATAAGCTTATTACCAGATTTATAGGTGAATTTCAAATTGGTGTCCCCAGTGTACCAAAAATTGGTAGTTATTTAAAGCATGACAAACAAGGAGATAAGGCTTGTGAAACGGCTGGCTGTTGGAAGACTTCTGTCAAGCTGTCATGACTAAATGACATTTCAAACACAATTTTGCTTACTAAATTAATTTGGAGATGGGCAGAATGTGCATATCACTTGCAGAACATTTTAATAAATTAATAGATCCAGCCAGCCTAGGTGCAAAACTAGACTAAAGTTAACTTGGTTTTTTTTCTGGATTTAGCCAGGAAAGACTTGAGGAAAAATTAAATGTCTAATCCAACAGTAACCTTAGTAGGTGCTAACTGCTGAAGAGTCTGCAGCAAACTTGCATTTGAATTTTATTGGTGAAGTACCTAACCTTTATTCAGACTTATCTGACTTATTCTGGGATGCAGGGTCCTATGGCATTTGGTAATAAAAAGTCCAAAGCAAGGTATTTGTTTCATGTGAAACGTCAGTGCTAATGTGTCTGTTTTGGTTTGTGTTTTTAGGGATCAGACGGGAATCTCTTTAATTTATTGCTTGCTGAGTGTTCTGTCTGGTGAAAGCCATGTCATCCATATTGCCATTCACTCCACCAGTTGTGAAGAGACTTCTGGGGTGGAAAAAATCTGCTGGTGGCTCTGGAGGGGCTGCTGGTAGTGAGCAGAATGGTCAAGATGAAAAGTGGTGTGAAAAAGCAGTGAAAAGCTTGGTCAAGAAGCTAAAGAAAACAGGACAGCTGGATGAGCTTGAGAAGGCAATTACCACTCAGAATTGCAGTACAAAATGTGTGACAATTCCAAGGTAAGTGCTGTCGTGTTTAAAATTGTTACAACCACTTAGGAAATAAGTAAATGGATGTTTAGGCTAGCTGAACAAATGACTAAAAAAATCAGTTGCATGCTTTGATTATTTACAAAGTCTCTAAAACCTATTTTGGTTTTATATAGTGCTTGCTCATAACTGAATCGCATGCTTTGTAAAATTACAATTTCTAATAATATCTTTGTTTCAATTTTCATTGCTACTTAGATTCAAATTCTGTGTGTTCTGGTGGTACCTAGCACAGTTCTTAGTTTGTAGCACTGCCTTATGGTTTTATTTAATAACCCTATCTATAATCAGAGGAGCATACTTGAACTTTCATTTTAAAAATAAGACTAGTTTTTCCTTGGTCAACACTTCAGTCATCTATTTATTTTTTGTTGTGTCTGGTAGTTTCAGTTAAATTGTACAAGCTGTATCCATTCTCCCTTTTGAAGTTTTGTCTTTGGAGGCACACTGTCTGAAGACTGTGTTAATTCTTTGTTATTGGTTAATGTAAATGCTTTTTTATTGAATAACTTGAAATATTTCTAGAACTGTTCTTCCACTCTTGATATGTATATAAATTTAGGTAAATAACTTGCATTATACCACTTTGTCTTTCTCAACTTAATTCATAGCAACTGCTGTGCGAGGGGCAAGGGTTATGTTTGTAAGTATAATGTGGTCAGTTTTCCATTCATGTTGTACAGAAATACCACTAAGGTGCCTGTGCAAGCTCATTGTGTGCAACACAAGTATCAAATCACTTCACAGGTGTGCTTTTCTATGAAAAAGAGGATCTGGTGACATGGGAATATTTTGGGCATTTAGCGCCTTGACACTTAAAATAATTTTTAGGGGAGAGAAAGTGCATCTGGTTTATGACCCTAATTTCTGTATTAGCACGTTCATCCCAACTACTTTTAAACTTTGTATTAATCATAGCACAAACTAGGTTTGACTGGTGTCACTAATGATTTCCATATATCAAATGTATTATAGCTCTTATAATGGTTCTAGTGTTCTTTTAGATTTGACACAGATGTTTGGGAAAATCATGAGTATGCTCTGAATAAATGACTAATTGTGTTTTCTCTTTTCTATCCACCTTTTGTTTCTAACGCTGCCCTCTGCTTATATTTTCTTCCCTAGAGCAGTTCCAAAATTCTCTGGGTTTCCTTTCTGCTTTCTTCCTTTTGCTGGCTGGAAAACAATCAGAAGTAAAACATTAGCTCTTTCTTGTCTTGGTGTATATCAGTAGACTAAGATTGGAACCTGTAGGGGTATGTATTTCTTGACTTGACATAAGATGACTATGTATTTAGCAAGTCTTTACCATGATAAAGACAAAATGCTTTAATTGCAAGGTGTTTCATATGACAGAAGCTAAATATCCCATATAGAGATTCACTTGATATAAAATGTGTATGTATCTTCTAGAGCTCTCCTGCATGGGTGCTGGGGCAGTAAATATTCGTATTTCAAAAGAACAGTTGTCTAATTTTTCTAGAGGATTTAAACAGTATGCTAATATATCACTGTTTTCCTAGTCTACATTGGGTATGTCCTTCTGCTTGCATGACCTTTTGTGTGACATACTAAATAATTCTTTAAAACTGAATACAAAGCTCTATGATACTTGGTATAGCCTCCATGTTGTGACCAGCAGTTCTTGCTGGGCTGTGATTTACTGTTCTCCTATCCTACAGTAAGCTGTAACAAGTACCGGACCTAGGTTTTACTTTTCTTAACTGCCTTAGGAGTAAGCTAGTAGCTAGAGAGCTCTTGAAGTGATGTTGGCAATTGTACGAGGTTTAATTTTAAACTAAGAAATGGCTTTGGTATTGAGGGGTGAGATTATTTCAGGGTTGTCAGATTTCTTGAGTTTCATAGTTAGGTTTTGGATTGTTGATATTATTTCACTTTGATAGCAGGAGTCTGGGTTCCCAGGAAATAACAAATATCAACGCAGTACTATAATGACTTCTGGAGATTCTTGTTCTTGGATTTAGTAAGTAAACGACACAGCTGATTGAAATCTGTCACTGCGCCTTCCCAAGTCTCGCTATCAGTAGTGCCTTGGCCGGGATTCGAACCCAGGCTGCCGGCATGGCAGGCGGGAATTCTACCGCGGAGCCACTAAGGCTGGTGCTAAGTTACCAAGTCTCGGCTAGGTCAGAACCTGTAGCACTGTGGCAGCAAAGGCAACTCTCATGTGCCGCTGTGGGCACGAGGTGTGGCCTGTGGGAAGTCGAAGCCACCAGACTGAAAGACACGCAGAGCAGCTCTGACAAAAGCAAGGAGCCATCCTTCTGGGGGTATCAGAGTTCTGAGTTTATTGGCTCGAAGAAGATAAGCTCCAAAAGGCCACGGGCACCGTCTGCCCTGCTTTCTTAAAGGGGGGTGGTAACAAGGGGAGGAAACAGCAGCCAACCAATGGGATAACACCTGGGGGTGGTAACAGGGGTGAGACGCAGGGGAAACTTCCAATGAGGTAGGAGGGAGGGAGGGGATCCCAGAGACCAGCCTATCACTCAAAGCCCTGGATGGAACTTTCTAGGTGGAAGGGAGAGGTCTCTGAGAGACAAGCAGGCTCCGGGGTGTGGCTGGGGGGGAATAACTCAGCAGGAATACAATGAACTGGGTGGAGGGAGGAATGACAGGCAGACAGAGGAGGGAGGAGAAGGAAGGCTGGACCATTTTACAAGAAGAGGGGGACAGGGAGTAACCATAACTGGGGGGAAACTTAAAACACACTCCAACAGAGATCTATTTAATGAATGTCTTAACAATCTGCAGATCAGCCGGGATAAATAATAAAATGCTGAATTTGGAACTTTTTTCCTTCCTAGTCAACAGAAAGTTTGAGGTGCCAAGATGCTGTGACGTAGTTCTGATGTGGCAGCTGGGCTAACTTTTCAAACCTTGTTTTGCTTGAGGAAGGTTTTTGTGTTTGGTTTTGTGTGGGTTTTTTAAACTTCCTTTAGATTTACTTACTAATACTCAGTGTAGATATTGACAAATGTGGGATGTTTCTGTTTCCCACTGTTGCATTATTTCCTCGAAGTTTCATTTGTGGTTTCACAAATTTCTCGTCCACTTGGAGATTTCCAGAGAGTTTGATACAGTACTTTAGTATACTGTTTCATCATTGAAACCTAAAGCAACTAAACACATACAAGCTTTTCTCAAAACTGAAAGCAGCTTGGACAAAGGATGTATTAAATTGCCTCTTCAGAAATCTGCATATTATATATTACTGTATGTCATTGATAATCCTGTTGAATTAGGATCGCTATGCTGTTTGTCAAGAAGACTACATACTGAGTGAGGCTGTTACTGTGTGTGCTATGCAAAAGCTGCTCATGTTGTAATTAACAGAACTTCCTATGCAGACTAATAGAGGTTCTGAGAAAGCAGAAGCAAACAGATGGAGTGGGTGTTGGTATTGCACAGCAGGGATGCTTAGCTCTTCATAAGTGGGTCAGTAATCTAGAGCAGAGGCTAAATAAGTACAGAGGTCCTTTTGACACTAGCCCTCTAAGTAATTTGTAGTTATCTTGCAGAATCCTCCCAGCAAGCCAGTGGGATTTTAATCACATAATCCCTGAATATCTTGAAACTAAATGTTGGCATGTGAGTTCACCATTTATATGAGTCTTCTAATGGAGCAGTTTCTTCCTTATTATCATGGATTGCTCTGTTGAAATAGAATCACAGAATCATAGAATGGTTTGAGTTGGAAGGGACCTTAAAGATCACCTAGTTTGAACCTCCCTGCCATGGGCAGGGATACCTTCACTAACTAAGCAAGGTTGCTCAAAGCCCTGTCCATAAATACTTTGTAATTAGTGGTAGCTAAAATCCGAGCCTTTAACAAACCAAATCATGCCACATAGTGAATAGTCAAATGGCATATTCATAGTTTATCTTCATTATTTAAAAAGTTCTTTCAGTGATGACAGTACAGAGTATTGGAATCCAAAGCAGGGAAACAACTAGTTTCATAATCTCAGTATTTTGGTGTGATCAGCTGTGTGGCTTTTCTGTCGTTAAAAGAGTATAGATATGCTTCATGCCTTCTTCTTGCTTCTTTTAAATAGACTTGCTAAATGCACTTGCTTTTGTAAAATTCCTGATAATGTACAACTAATAAGAGTTTAGTTGGGGCAAGTGTCGTGGTTTGACACGGAAACAGAATTTTTCCGGAAGGAAGAGGTCAATTTGGACATTGACCAATTGAAGGTGGACATGCCTCTGAGAACACAGAGGGTTTAAAAACAGAATTCCCAAGAGAACTCTCTCTGGTTCCGGCCAGCCTGCAGTGCAGGACACTCCCCTGCCCGGCCCGTGGCTGGGTGGGGGAGGGGAAGGCCCATGGCCTGACTGAGGCCGAAGGGTGAAAGGGACTGGAACCCCCCTGCAGATGGAAGGGTGGAGAAATCTGGGATGTCTCTGTTCCCCCCCCCCCCCCCCCGAGAGAAAGAGACAGCAGCAGTTCTGTCAGCAGTTCATTCACCGCGGGGAAGGAGAAGAGCGGGGGGCCGCAAGGTGCCCAGCCGCGTGTGGGAGCCGGAGCCTGGGCAGTGAGCCATTCTTTGGAGTCGGGACTTTTAACCCTTCCTTGAGAAATGAAAGCTTTGTGAAATTTTTCTCCTCCTTGGTTTGAAAGAGAGGAAGAGAGACAGCTTGGACACTGGGAAGTTAGAAAGAGAAATTCTAGGTGGGAGGAGATGATGGAGTGGCTTTTTTTGGGCTGGACTTTTTCTTGGTAGCCACAGACTGAACTGATCTTCTCCTCCAAGAGAGACTGTATTTTAGGAGGATGCCGTTGAGCCAAAGAGACCTGCTTCATCTGGGAAAAGACAGAAGTGGAGCAAACAGAGAAAAGTTAGGGGGTTTGTGGTGGTGCCCCCTGTCTTCAGAGAGGAAGAAGAGAAGAAGATCTCTGTTCTTGGACCCTCGGCCCCAGGGGAAAATGGGGGGGGACTGTGATCCCAAAAATGAAAAACTGGACTGTTGTTTTTCCCCTCTTGGCAGGGCATCCTTGAAAGGAAAAATCCTAAAAGCAGTCTGTCCATCCATGCAGTGGTGGTGAGAGCACTGTGCATGGAAAGGAAAGGGTCACAATTGGCAAACTTTTTTTCTCTGGGCGGTGCCATGTGGTGACATGGAAGCACAGGATGTGGCAGCTGTGTTTCTTGGGGGGGTCTGTGGCACAGGAGGGGCTCCTCTCTCCCTCAATGGACTGAGAATCAATTGTCTGGAGGGTGGAAACCTGATTGGGGTCCAGGTTTTGTCTCACTGTGGTTTGTTGGAGGTGGGTGGTGGGAGGAGGAATGCTTTGGAAGGTTTTCACTTTGATTTTTTGTGTGGGTTTTTTTTTTTCCTTTCTTTTTCCTTCTATAGTAGTATAGTAGTAGTAGCTTAATAAAGTTTTTTTCTTGTTATTAAGCTTGGGCCTACTTTGCTCTGTTCTCGATTGCATTTCACAGCATTCAATTGAGAGACTGCATTTTCATGGGGGCACTGGCATTGTGCCAGTGTCAAACCATGATAGCAGGTTTGGGATAATGTTGACTTGGAATGTTGTAGCTGCTATGTTTTTAAAACTGAAAAGGGAAAGTATTGAGTTTAGACTCCTTAGTGATGTCCTGTGTTTCTCTAGAGCATACGTCTGAAACCTAATGCAGAACTGACTGTATCCTTCCTGAGGTGTAACTGAGTACATCCATACCACAAGTTGAGTTCTGCTTCCATGCAAACATTTGTATAATGTGATGACTGTATTAGGGATTTATTTTATATGAAGTATTGCTACTAAAACTGCAGAATCTGGTGAAAGTTCATCAAACATGTGAAAGCAAGACCATTTTACATGGTCAAAAATCTCTAAAGAAATGATTAATTTCTCTAATGTACTGTTATTCTTTTGCTTGCTTGTCCTGCAGCCCTTTTTTCATTCCCTGCAGTGAGTTGGCACTGAGTATAAGATAAGCAGCCTAGGCATAGCTTAAGGTACATGTTAAAATTGCTTTCTGAAGGCTCACTCTCTTTATTAGTTAATATGAGCCTCCATACATGGAACTTTAGTGCTGATCACAGTGTCTACAAAGGAGTTAACAGCAGAGGTAAACTAGGCAAAGATGGGATAACTGGCTTGGAATTGCTGTTTCAGAACAAAAAAATCTTTTAAAATTATGACATTTTGAGGCCTTTTCTTCTCATAACTGAATAAAAAATGATTTCTAATTTAGGTGTAAAGGGCACAGTTTTTCTTGAATATAACCTGTGCTACTTGTTAGCATGTTTTCTTTAATTCCTTGGGAATATTTGTCAGGAAAGTGATCACATAGCTGCATGCAATAACCTAATTTTAGGGATGCTTTTGATCACCAGTAGGGCAGAGGTGTCAAGCTAATGTGGCTTTTAGAATAGTTTGTGTTGTGGTTTGACATGGAAGAGAATTTTCTCAGGAAGTTGGGGTCAAACCAATCGGTGGTCAGGTTTGGATATTGGCACCTGGAGTGGCCACTGAAGGCTGTGAGATTCCCTGCATCTGTTTGCAAACTACTCTTATGCATTTCTTTTAACTAAAAAACTATCTTAGAAATCAATTTAGTTAATGTTTCATTACCAAATTAAACTTAAAAATGAGAACTTGTGGTCACTCACAAATTTCTCAAATTCTTTTGAGCTGGTGAAAAAAAAAAGTCTGTTCAGACAAACTAACCACATGGAAATATCACCTTTTCTGTCAGTAGTATTCCCGACTGGTTATTTTTTTGAAATGTTTATTCAGGGAAGGAGTTGGATAACTGTATGATGTCTGGTGCTTATCTTCAGAAAATGACTTGAAAAAAAAATTGCTTTTTTGAAGCCTTTTGTGAAAACAGTAATTTCTTAGTAAAAAGCATTTTTTAGTAAAATTTTTTGTGAACTGGTCAACAGTCTTGAGGTCCTTGTTCATTGAGAGGAGCCATCATGGATGTGTAACAGAGTGCAGTGAATGGTTAAAGCAGAATAAGCTAAGAAGTTAAATATTGTTGTTCCCTTAACCATTTCTACATAACTTCCACATTATAGCCTAAAGTTAAATGGTTTGCCTTCTCCTATTTGTTTCATAGTTTCAGTGTATTTCATATGTAGTGCAGGATGCAGGATTTCTAATAGCATATTTTTTTTCTACCAAAACTTCCTGCTTGAATGGCTGATTAGCAGCAGGACCCTTCTGATATATTCTGATATATCTCCCTCTCTCTGGGGAGACATTATAACAACTTTCCAGTACCAAAAGGGGCTACAAGAGAGCTGGAGAGGGACTTTGGTCAAGGACATGGAGTGATAGGAGAAGGGGGAATGGCTTCAAATTGATAGAGGGCAGGGTTAGATTAGATATTGGGAAGAAATTCTTAACTGTGAGGGTGGTGAGGCACTGGCACAGGTTGTCCAGAGAAGTTGTGTCTGCACCTTCCCTGGAAGTGTTCAAGGCCAAGTCGGACGGGGCTTTGAGCAACCTGGTCTAGTGGAAGGTGTCCCTGCCCATGGTGGGGGGGTTCAGGCTAGATGGGCTTAAGGTCCTTTTCGACCCAAATAATTTTGATATCTGTATACAGAAGAATGTATGTGCATCAGTAGGGCACTGCCCAGACACTGTGTATTACAGCAGTTAGGGCCTTGCAAATCAGTCATTCTTTAGAAGATTAATTTTAAGATTTAAGTTTTCTAGCCTTCTAACAGTGTTGATTGAAGTTAAGAATAGCGATTGTGTTCAAGTGTAATTGAGTTTTAATTATAAATACTAAAATATAGCTGATAACTTGGTTTCTTGCACAGCTGGTGATGAGGGCCGAATTGCTATAACTAAGGTTAAGCTTTAGTGTAGACATAGTTTAGGTTACAGCATCTTATAATGATGTCACCCTGAAAAAGGAAGTCTTAGAGTATTAAAGATACTTAAGGCTACCAGTTTGAAGCTTGCACAATTCAGGAAGCCATGTAACTTAACCGCATAATTTGTTAGAGTTGCTGTGTCAAGCAGAAAGTATCGGCATGTCTTTTGAGGTAGATCAACATGTAAAAATATAAATGTACAAGATACTTAGCCAGTAGCAAAATTCCGTATAGTTCAAAGGAGCTTGTCTCTCAAGGCAGGAGGAAAAAAACATTGAATTTTTGGGACTATATTGTATACTAACTGGAGCACTGGATAAAGGCTCAGAGGATGTGGATTCTGGCTTTGGCTCTGCTGCTTTTTCTCAAGTAACCTTACAAGTTTTTAATTTGCTGTCATTTTTCAGTCTATAGATTTAGATGATTTTTTGTAAGGTGTAGGATAATGCAATTTCTTCACCTCAGTGGTATAAGCTGTATTATTTGTTTAGGGAGTAAATTTAAGGTTCCCATTGGAGTATCAGTGATGTGAAAAGCAAGTTTATGGGTGAAAAAATGTTGGAATTTGTGCAAGTTTAAGTTAATATTGCTCCTCATTAGGATTGTCTTAATAGTAAGCAGGAAGAATCAGAATCAAAAATAAGTGTTAAAGCTTGCTTGATTTTTATATGCCATTTATTGTTTTTCAGGTTAATAACTGATGCTAGGACTGCTGAGTTTTTAGCAAATAAAAAAGAGCTACTTGTGATTACTTTAGTGACTTACCTGCTCAGTGAATCCTGGTATAAAGCTCTAACTGGTTAGAATAATATCTGTAGCTGGCTCTTCATGCTGCCATTAAGAAGACATATTAGTCACTCAAGAAAAATGTTGACTGTGCTTTGTTGTCAATAATGAGTCCCAAATTATCTCATAAATAGTACTTATTTTCCCGCCAGTAATTAAATCAAGACTTTAGTTGGCTTCAGTCAATTCTAAACTATTCCCTGATTTATTGTGGTAATTTGCCTTTACATCAGGCCAGCTATTCAATGTAACAAAGATTCCTCTCCTCATTATATTTTTCTTTTGTAGAAGTTAGCCAATTTCGTTTTCTTGGTACTGTAACAAAACACTTGAGTGCTGTTTTTACTGATGTGAATGTTTTGTGACAACCAGAGCAACTTTACAGAAAAAAACCCTTCCTGGTTGTGTTGCTCAGGCAGTTAGCTTACAAATAATGTTTAGGATAAACAACATACTGCAGTTCTTTTACTGCTGCAACTTTGAACACAAATAGCTAGTTAATAGGCTCCCTACTGATTTAATCCTGCTTGTAATCTATGCAATCTATACCTGCTAATTTAATAAAGGTAACTTCCCATGTCTTGTTTACTACTTGTTTTTGTTTACTTACTCTTGAGTTGCAGTGCTGATTGGTGGAAAATTAAAATTTACTGTATAAAATGCTGTAGTCTCATAATGAAAAACTTTCTTTGGCTTCTGTCATGCTGCATTATTTGAAGCTGACCAGCAGGATACAACAGAACAATCGAGAGCTGGAGTAAGTTCGCATCTTGCTGCATATGCTTAAAAATTGGCAGAAGAACAATGAGGTTGGGAAAATCAATTTGAACAAGTGCTGCACAGTAATCTGACTTGAGCATTTGTTCAGAAAAGATTCCCCAAATTGTGGCTTTTTATTCTGAAATGTACAAGCAAATTTTAGTAGGTCAGTGAGTTGCAGAATTAGGACTTGACAATGAAGATTGCAAAGCAGGTATGTTTTATTCCAGCTGGGACGCATGGGAGATATTTCCACCATACATGCATACCTGGTCAAGACAGGTTTCAGGTTTAAGTACACATTGATCCCTCAAGCCCACACCTCCCTTTCCAACCATTCCCCGCCCATTCTCTGCTTCCTTGCACTTCATATTATAATTAGTCTTCTGTGGTGCCATGCCTTCTGGGGCTTGTGGGCAGGGGTCTTTCAATGAAGTAAGAAGTCTTCCTCAGGTGTTCGCTACTTGACCTTCGTTTCTGGGCATGTGCCGTGGAGGTTTGGCCAACTCCTAGGTCAATGTGTCCTGGCCAAAACCAGGAGCCTGGTTCTTGCTGGTTTGGGTTCTGCTTTATGGGTTTGAACAATACCTAAGTCTTGCTTTACTGAGCTTAGACAATATACATTTTATTTTTATGGCTTTTACCTATTGGAATAAATCATGTGGGACTCCATTTTCTTCATGGTGAAAAAAACCGAGTTTATTAAAAACCACACACTTTTGTAGACAGTTATGATACAAGTGGACCTGATTGGTCCTCAATCAATATCCCTCACACTATTGGCTAATTTGACACACCACCCTTCTTGCACCTCTTACAAGTAAGCAACATGTTCAAAAGACCAGCTGCAAAGATTGTTTTAATTCTTTCTCTGAGCTTTCCCAAAACTTCCCAGGGCACTGCATAGGAAAGTTTATCTTACTCTCTTCTCTGACCAGTTGTCAGTAACCACATTTACCTAGCAACTAAATTCCTATGTGTTCTGTTACAAATTGTTTCTACCTAACAAGTTACATTCCTGTTACAATCTGTGTTCTGTACTTTTGAAAACTTGCTAAATAAGCTACAGTTTTCTGTTTCCCTCTACCTGTCTAAATATGTTTTGCTTCTAAAACTCTAAATTTTCATAAACGTATATGTTTCCCATATCAACTCCTCCCATTTCTTTTAAGTAATGCAATTTCTTTTGCTTCTAAAATTACTTATATTTTCTATGTCTATTTTTGACTAGTTGATTAGATAATACAATAGACATTGTGGCCATTCTTTTTGACAATTTTTAATTCTAAAAAATCATAACCAAAGACAAAGCAAAACTTAATCCAAGTAGAATTAACAAAATTACTATGGTATGTGCCAGTTAGTTTAGAAACTGTGTTGCAGTAGGGGACCATCTAAAGAGTACATCCCACCAGTGGTGAGATGTATCTTCCCTTATCCTTCTAAAGACTCGTTATTGTCTCTGTGTCATGGTGTATTGTTATCAAGGTCTTCCTCCCTATGTTTTTAATTTCTTTAAGAATTTCTTTAAGGTCTTTGTATTTTAATAACTGTTTGACCAAAGTAAGATTCATCCCTATGGGCATAGACGATATGTCTTGCACAGTAGTCAACTTTGCCTTTATATGTTGATGTGATATAACAGGTGCCTGATAGGAAAAATCACATCCTTCAATTTCGATAAAGTTAAAAATACACAAATTAGATTGTGTGTCATTCACAGGGAGTCTATCCACCACTATAGTGGAGCATGCTGTTCTGAGACATACACAACTCTGACCTATATACACAAGCAAAGTTGTCTGGTTGATTGAATGAATTTCAAAGTGACAAATCCTTTGTTCTGTGTTTAGGCAAATATCTTGGTCATCATTTACATTTTCCTTACATATGAACCTTAGTCGTTTTCTCATGGCACATTACTCTGTATTAATAGTCTGACACTTCCCTTCAGTTTCTCATGCCCATGTTCTATGTTCAGAAGGATGTAGCACAGCTCCTTTGTGGTTTAATCTTAAGGCGACTATTGGGTGAATCATACTCACTGGTGCGTTGTGTATAGTTAAAACAAAAGCAGTCACTACACTTGTTACAGGGTCATAGGTGAAATTGACTAAAACCTACCAGGACTGGAGTTCTCTCTAAGTCAGAAGCATTGTCCCAAATAATTTTGCGAGTCTTAGTGGGGAAGGTACCTTCTCCACCTTCCCTAATAATTGAGGCAGCCACTGATTGCATCCATAATTGTGCTTATATGCAACCAAGGGCTAAAGAGATGTTTTTACTAGCTGTTCCCAGAGCATTGGTTATCAATTTGTGATCTCATTCTTTTATGGTTTCCCACTCTCTTAATATCTTGGACAATTTCCACTGGCTAGTACCTAATGCTAATAAAGGTGATTGTAAGGGTTGTTGCAATTTAACTATATCATTATTGGTTGCAGTCAATTTATTCATTAATACCTCTGAATCTACTGTGTTCAAGGCCCCCAGTCCTGTCTCAATATTCCTGTAAGATCTGTTTTCCGTTTGACTGTATAAGGTGCAAGCTTTTGCGGCCAAGTGGCTCATTCCATTAAAGAAGTTTTGAGGGATGGAGTATACTCTGACCAAATAGCAGAAGCATTTACTTGCATTGCCATCTCTACTCGCTTTAGGGACTACTCTGGATTGAGCAATAGCCTTTGGATCCCTGTCTTTTTAATAGCATAAGGTCCTATTTCAGTGATTAAAGGTTGAATTGTTTCTTTTGGGGTTAATGGATGTGGCCTGGGTGACTATGGTTTCTCTTGGTGTCAGGGTTTGTGGAGTTGTTCTAGTTTATTTGATGTAATACAAATTTGGGTTATATTATAATCAACCTTGAATTCTGTATTTTTGCATCCTGATACTACAATCGGATCCAATTCTGGATTCAGAACAGTTGGTTAAGCATTTGTCACAGCATTCAGTACCAATTTGAATGGGTTTTATGGGTCCTTGGTGTATTCCATCCTGAACAAACTTTACCTTGCATCCTGACACATTTCTCCGCCCAAGTAGTTGAATTTGTGATTTGTAACACCTGCCACAGAGACTCATGAGAGTTAAAGTCATAAGCTTTCCCATGACAAACATACATGCCAGTTACATTATACACAGGTGGTCTTGCATTGACATCTGTGACAGCTATGTCTGTGATTTCTACAGACACAGCTTTCCAGGTTGTACTTGCTTGATTCTCCATGGTGACTGTAAAGCCTTTTTGATCCTAGTGTGATGTATCCATGCAGCTTGCTCTCTGATCTTGATTGGGGTGAAGGAGGTGAGGAGCACTTGATATGGTTCCTTCCCACTGTGGTTCCAAAGTCTTTTCTGCAAGAGACTTTACATAGACATAATCTCCAGGTTGCTCATTATGTACTGGCCCATCTAATCCCCTACACCGGGTTCCCAATACATGTTTCTTAATATTATTGAGTTGTTTCCTCAGGGCTATCATATATTCTGTTATGGTTTCTTCCTTCACTTGTGCTGATGTTCCTTTCTGCATCTCATAGGGTCGCCCATATAGGATCTTAAAGGGACTCAGTCTTTCCTTTGCTCTTGGCTTAGTTTGTATGCATAAGAGAGCTAAAGGAAGAGACTGATGCCAAGGCAGACTGACCTCTTGTCTTAATTTCACAATTTGCTGCTTGATCAGATGGTTCATCTTTTCTACTTGTCCACTTGATTGGGGACGATATGGGGTATGTAATTGCCAATCTATACCCAAAGTGTTGCTAACCTGTTGTACCACCTTTGAAATAAAATGGGGTCCTCTGTCTGAGGAAATGACTGCCGGAACCCCAAATCCTGGTACTATTTCTTTGATTAATACCATGACCACCTCCCGAGCTTTCGCGATTCTAGTGGGAAAAGCCTTGGGCCATCCTGAAAAAGTATCAGTTAACGCCAGTAAATAACTAAACCCCCCTTTTCTTGTGAGTTTCAAAAAATCAATTTGCTATTGTTGACCGGGTCCATTTCCTCTCTCAATTTGGCCCATTTCTGGTTTTGGAGTGTTTTTAGGATTAGTCTGGAGGCAGAGATCACACTGTCGGGTTACCTGCCTTACTGTAGTGTAAAAATTTCTAGCTATGATGTCCTGAGTCAAGTGCTTATACAGGGCCTCTGCTCCCCAATGCTTCTTCCTCTGCTTTTCCCTTGCTATAGACCATATTAAATGGCTAGGTATGATTACCCTTGCTTCTAGAGTGTAGGCCTACCCTTCTTCATTGTATGTCCCCTCTAAGTCTGTAATTAGCTTCAGATCCTCTTTGTTATAATTTGGCTTATCCTCAAGGGAAATTTTTCTGTCTGGAATGAAAGCTCTTTCCATTTTTATCTCTGTCCTTGCTGCTTATTTTGCCTCTCTGTCAACCAGCTCATTTCCTTTCTCTAATTCTGAGTTTGCTTTTTGATGTGCTCTGATGTGCATGATTGCTATTTTCTTTGGGAGCCGTACTGCCTCTAACAACTTCAGAATTTCTTCTGCATGTCTAATGTATTTCACTTGGGAGTTCAATAGCCCCCTTTCCTTCCAGATTGCTCCATGGGCATGCATGACTCCAAAAGCGTACTTTGAATCCATATATATGTTCACGTTCTTTCCTTGGGCCAATTCTAAGGCTCAGATCAAGGCGATTATCTCTGCCTTTTGTGCAGAGGTATTAACAGGCAATGGCTCTGACTATTACCTCATGGCAAGTGGTGATGGCATATCCTGCATGCCTTTTGCCATTTAGGACATAGCTGCTTCCATCCGTGAACCAGTTCTCCGCATCTTCTATAGGAGTATCCTTCAGATCCAGGCAGCTTGAGTACGTTGCTTTGATGGTTTTCAGGCAGTCAGGGTGCACTGGTTCCCCTGTGTTTCCACTGAGGAAAGAAGCTGGATTGACAATATTATTGACCACAATCTTGACACGCGGATGAAAAATCAAAATCCCACAATTTCAATAAAGATTTGTAGGGAACGGTATTTTTATTTCAGCGCTGGATGCACACCGAGATTTCCCTTGCAGCAGGGATTTCCCTTCAAAGGCCATGCACACCCCTTGGGGATTCCCTATCCTTTTTATTATCCCGTACTAATTTAAATATACATAGAATCTCACAATAGGTTCATGCATATTCATTTGGTTGATTTCGAGTTACAATTTACAGTTGGCCCTTTGTACAGAGAACTCTCTAATCCCTTTGTCCCTTTTTGCAGACTTCTTCTTTTCTTAGTTTTAGAGTTCAAGGGGCCCCTCTTATCTCTTCACCTTGGAGATTGCATTCTTTTCTCCTCGGCTGGGACAGTTTTACAAGCACAGCAGAGTTAACAGACTAAACAGCATATTTCACTCATGTTAGCAAGCCACTATGAAGTACACTTCACCTAAATCCAGATGGATTTTCTACCCTGTTAAATGTTACTCTGTTTCAATCTCCACATCATCCTGTTCTACCATTATGGCTTGGTACTTCAGGAATCTCTGTGGAGAAAGCTAGTGCCTGCTCTTCACTTCTAATACTGCAGATGCTGTATAGGACACCAACACAGTCATTTTCTGTCCCAAGGTGAATTTTAGTGCTTCCTGGATGGTGAGTACTGAAACCAGGGTACTCATAAAACAGGAAAGCTGGAAAGCTGGACAGGACAGAACGCACATCGAACCAATATGGTTAATGCAACATTCTCCATTTATTAGTGAGAAGATGGCAGTTTATATACACTTCAACATAGTTTACAGTTTACAAAGGCTCTCTCATTGCCAAGCTAACATTTTTTGTCTTTGTCTTAAGGTGGCCTAAACCTCACACTCTAAATGTATGCTACTTCACACCCAGACAGCCGTGCTTCCCATCACACCGTAACATAATTTCTAACTGCGTCACAGGCTGAGAAGGCCTCACAAGGCCCAGATCTGAGGTCTAGACTGGAGTAGCTCAAATCTCATTCCAAACATAAATCATGCCCTCTCTCTCAGAAATGCTGCAACAGAGTACCATGGCTGCTACCGCATGCAAGTACCCTGGCCATCCTTTTGCAGTCATGCCTAGTTGCTTAGAAATGTAGGTGACTGCCCTACGGTATGGACCCAGATCTTGTGCCAGTATTCCTAGGGTGATTCCCTGTTTCTCAAGAGAAAACAAAAAGAAAGGCTTATTCACATCAGGGAGCCCCAGAGCTGGAGCTGACATCAGGGTCTTTTTCAATTGTTCAAAGGCCTGTGTGGCTTGTTTATCGCATTGAAGATACTTCTTCTCAGTGTTGATTAGTGCATACAGGGGCTTAACAAGTAGTCCATAATTACAGATCCAGAGGCGATACCACCCAGTCATCCTGAGAAAAGTTTTCAGGTCTTTTACAGTCTGTGGCTTTGGTGTTTGGCATATAGCCTCCTTCTGGACTTGTCCGAAGGTCCTTTGCCCAGCACTAATCTTATAGCCCGAATAAATGACTTCTCGCTGCACTACCTGGGCTTTCTTCTTAGACACTTGGTACTCTTGGAGCCCTGAAAAGTTTAAGAGACTCATCATCCAAGCCAAGTCTTCTGTCTCAGTGGCAATCAGGATGTCATCTACGTATTTTAGCAATCTCCCCTTCTCGGATGGGGTTTCCCAAGATTCAACATCCTTGGCAAGATGATTGCCGAATATGGCGGGGGAATTTTTGAATCCTTGAGGCAGTACAGTCCAGGTGAGTTGTTCTTCATCTACTTTATGATTTTCCCATTCAAAGGCAAATATCTTTTGGCTGGTTTCATGAAGAGGGAGGCAAAAGAAAACATCCTTCAAATCTAAAACAGTAAACCAAGTTAGTTCTGGTGTTAATACTGTTAAAAAAGTATATGGATTTGCTACTATGGGGTATAAATCCTCTATTTTATTGACAGCTTTTAAATCTTGGACCACTCTATACGTTCCATCAGGTTTCTGGACCAGTCATATGGGGATGTTGAAATCAGATTCACATTCTCTTAACAAGTCTAATTGCAAAAATTTTTCTATTACTGGCTGGATTTTTTTCTCTATCTTCTTTCTTTAAAGGATATTGTTTTATTCTTACTGGTCATTGTCCCTCTTTAGCTTTACCTCTACCAGTGATGCATTTTTAGCTCTTCCTGGCTTCTCAGTGGCCCACACTCTGGGGTGTGGGCTATGCACTTGGGCTATGATGTCTTCACCAATTTTTCCTTCTGTGGGAACATCAACTAAAAGTAAACTCATTATTTGAATGTATTTCTGAGCATCTACCTCCAGAGCAATCTCCCCTTTTTTAAAATCAGATTATCTCATTTAATTGTTCAAGTAGATCCCTTCCCAGGAGTGCCTGTGGTGAGTTAGGCATATGTCGCCACTGGCCCCCAGCTGGGGAATAATTAGCATTGACTCCATGATTGCAGAAGGCTGATCAATTGCTTTATTATATCATCCTATACTATATTGTACTATACTTATTAAGAAACCCAGTAACCCTTACAGCCAGTCCAATACAGCTTTGACCTAATTGGTCAATCCATCCAAACACTATCCACTGTCCAATTAAGAAATAACCCTTTGGTAAACAAATCTCCATGACACATTCCACATGTGCACAACAGCAGGTGCAACAAGTGGAAATAAGAATTGTTTCTCATTCTTTTCTCTGATCTTATCACAGCCTTCCCTAGGAAAATGCCTGGGAAAGTCTGTGCCTGCTCTCTGTGGCGAGAGAGCTGCTGCCACAGGCATATACCACAATTTGTGTATACCTATTTGCTTTCTCATTCTATATTTTTGTGGTTCACAAAAAGAAGGCTTTTCAGCTTAGCCAGTGGCTCTTTTAACCATTATATAATCTTCTCCCATAGGGGTTAGAGCTTTATTTAAGACCAAATATGTTGCCCCCGTATCAACTAGAATTTTCACCTGGTTTTGCTCCTTTCCCTCCCCTAGTTCCATTATAACCAGCAGATCTGCTAGGGAAGATGCCTCTGGTTCCCGTCAGTTTTCATTCACATTTGCCACTTCCTGTGCCCCTTTATTTCCTTTCCCCCAGCACTCTGGACACTCATTTTTCCAATGGCCTAATTTTTACATATAGCACATTGGTCTTTGCCCAGGCGGGGAGATGATGGCCCCTTTTTAGAACCTTTGTTCTCCTTTTTAGCTACTGCAATCACCTTTCCTTGTTTCCCTTTATTCCCTTCTTAACAGTTACTGAACACTCTCCAGACCTCATGCAGTAATATTTCCAAGTTTCTTCCTTCCGTGTGTCTTAATTTCTGAAGTTTGCGTCTTATATCACTGGTAGATTGCCCTAAAAATGATGACACCAACTGTTTTATTCCTATATCTGATTCTGGGTCTAAGGGTGTACTGCAACACATTGTGTCTTTTAACCTATCTAAAAACTCAGATGGAGACTCAGAGGGACCTTGTTTGACAGCATACAAAGCTGACCAGTTAATGGATTTGGGGATGGCCCTCTCTATTCCCTTTGCAATCCACTCCTGATATTCTAGCAATTTCTGTGTTTGCTGTTCTATTCACATCTCACCTTGGATCCTGGAGGGGAAAGAATTCTTTCACATCCCTTCCTAGTGTTTTGTAGTGCGCCTTGGCCAAATCCCCTGTTACCTTTAAGAACAGCTGTTTCTCTTTTTCTGTCATTGCATGTAATAGTAACTGTATATCATTCCAATCAGGATTGTGTTGTTTTATTATTAACTGGAAATGTCCAGCTATACTTATAGGATCCTCTTGGTAGTCTTTTACATTCTTTTTCTGTATTTCCAAATCATTGGTATTGAAAGGAACCTTTAGTAACATCATTGTTCCATCTGGTCCTACTGCTTCTCAAAGGGGTGCTTGCAAAACTGCTGGTTGTTCCCTAGTTCTTGTCCTTGTATGGGAGGATACTGGACTTCCCAGGGGTGTCGGTGCCCTCTCTGAGTTCCCACCCAACTCCAGTGATTGAGGGGGTCTATATAGATCATCCAAATCAGAATCTTCTTCCTTATATATCGTAGTTTCTAGTGCACCACTGGCCAATACTACAGGCAGAACAGCATCATTTTAATTTATGTGGAACCCTTCTGTATTCCTTTTCCAATGCTAAAGTTATAGGATCTTGCAGTGGGTTAATACCACAATCCCTTTGCCATTCGGGATGATTTTGCAAGGTGAAAAACATATCTGCATATGATGCCTCATCCGATTTTCCTTCCTGCTTCAAAAATAACATTAACTGTGATGCCCTGTGAAGGCTGACCTAGAATAGAGAGTAGACAGAGTTAAAGAATAAAGTAGATATTTATTAGAAGGCCTCAATGGATACACCTTGGGCAGTACAAGAGCTCAGCCAGGGCTACACCCAAGATGAACCCAAAATGGTCACAAAATGGACAACCGGTCACAGGGTCCCACACTTTTATAAGTTCTGGTCCATTAGCATATTGGAGTTAATTGTCCAATTATAGCTTTAGGTTATGAAGTCCCATCCTTCTTGTTTTTCTCTCTTCAGTCCACTGTTGTTTATGTTCTTGGGCCTTAGATTTGGATCAGTTGTCCTTGGGCCCCAGCTAGAGAAGGAATTGTTTTGTCTACCTACTCAGTGAAGAGAGCTTACTATTCCCTAATATGAAGTTCAGAAGTACACACTAAAGCAGTACAGAATCTGAAAAATATAAAAGCTAAAACCTGAGGCATCAACTGCAACATGGTATTATATATTATAGTCCCATTTGACAGCCACTTTGCCTCATCTCCTAATTTATACAGAGGCTACCACTGATTACAATATTTAATCAGAACCTTTTTACTGTCCCTTCCATCCCCACAATCTCCTTCCAATAGGCTAGTATACATCCTGAAGGATTCCTTTTGGGGACTTCCTTACTCTGCTGGCTTCCCATTGTCTCTTGCTTTCCCAGATTGAAAGGCAAGATGTATTCCATTTGCCATCTGTATGGCAGTTGTCTTTTGTTAAGTGGGCAGTTTTCTTTATCTTTTTCACAACCAATTCTCCCTCTGGGGAGGCATCTGCTGATAATGGGCTATTCAATGTCACTGCATGACTGATAAGAACTTTAACATCCGGTTGTGAGATGCTTCACCCAGAGAGAGGAGCCAAGCATTCCTAACTGGATATAATCTGGGTTTCTGGGGCATCAGACTCAGGCTTTTCCGCTGGATTTGCAGGAGGACTGCAGCCATTCCAATTTGGATGGCTACCAACACCCTGACCAAAAAGGGTATCAGGTTGTATTCTGACTATGTCAATGTTTTTTGGGGTTTTTTGGGGTTTTTTTGGGTTTTTGGTTTTTTTTTTGTATTATTGCATGTATTTTGTTTTCTTTTTCACTTTTTCTAATAAATTGTATTTCTGACTTGGAGTATCTCACTGGTTTTGTTTTCAAACCAGAACACTTGCCTTATTTATGTTTCTTTCTTTCTTTAATTTCCACTCAAACCTCTGCTTACACTGATCTTTCACCTTTTCCCAGTCATCTTCGAAAACATCCCAAATTTCAGGGACTAAATTACTCTTTCCACAGATCAAGTTAACTATCTCACATTCGGCACAAGCCACTTCCCAATTATAATATCGCCACTCTGGGGTACACCTGGAGCATGTGGGCTTTTGCCTGTGAGATATGCTATACCACTTCCTTTTACACTGTTTGCACCAGAGGAGAACCCAGGCTGAATGCTACCATGATTCCCAATGAAAGATTGAGCCCACACGTAAAACAGGGAACTACTCTTCTTTGTCTCTGTCTACTGGGATTTCTAAGCTCTCTGTCAACTGCAGATTGTTCCCAATCAAAAGCCAGGTACTGACCCGCTGAGTCTAAGTATATTCCTCCTAAGTATACCCATCCCACTGTTCCGTCCTCTTGCCTTACAAAGGTCCACCCCCCCCCATAATTTAGAAACTCGCCCAGTTTGAGCTGAAGCCATCTAAAAAGCGCCTGCTTGGATGGTCGGGACCTTTGGGCTTGATCTTGGGTTTCAGCCACTTTTAATAACTCAGAAAACTACTGATCTGTTGCAATTGTATCTTTTGACACAAAGAGGGCAGTGTTACCACAAAAATAAATACAATGATTGCCAAAGATTACGCTTTCAAGAGACTTGATTTCACGAGACACTATATAAGAAAATAACAAACTTAAATTACCCAGCCACCACTAAGAATTGAAGCGATGAAGTTACAAAACACTATTTATCCCAACAAACACGATTTATACAGGAGCAGTAAGGATTATAGCAGCAAAATTATAGAAAATGCTGATAATACCTTAGGTTCTGCTTGACCTACTCCAAAGCTTGCTAGCAGCCACAGGCTAGTCAGCAGGAACCCCCTCTTGCCGACTTTCCAGTACCCTTACCCAAAGGTCAACACTGTATATCAGACATCTCTTACACGCTGCCTTCGCCAAGCACGGCCATCCCCAGTGTCCTATAGGCATATCTTGGGCCCCCCTTAATCCCAGTAAAACATACCTTATCAGCTGTAACGAAGGGGTTCTTGTTCACCCCTGCAGCAAGCCCAGGGAGCGGAGGTCTTCCAGAAAGACCCCGGGCGTACCTAGGATGTCCACTTCCCAGGGTTCCTGCAGCCAGACAAAGGGATCCTCCTGCCTGGCTCGCCAAAACTGAGTTGCAGAATTAGGACTTGACAATGAAGATTGCAAAGCAGGTATGTTTTATTCCAGCTGGGACGCATGGGAGATATTTCCACCATACATGCATACCTGGTCAAGACAGGTTTCAGGTTTAAGTACACATTGATCCCTCAAGCCCACACCTCCCTTTCCAACCATTCCCCGCCCATTCTCTGCTTCCTTGCACTTCATATTATAATTAGTCTTCTGTGGTGCCATGCCTTCTGGGGCTTGTGGGCAGGGGTCTTTCAATGAAGTAAGAAGTCTTCCTCAGGTGTTTGCTACTTGACCTTCGTTTCTGGGCATGTGCCGTGGAGGTTTGGCCAACTCCTAGGTCAATGTGTCCTGGCCAAAACCAGGAGCCTGGTTCTTGCTGGTTTGGGTTCTGCTTTATGGGTTTGAACAATACCTAAGTCTTGCTTTACTGAGCTTAGACAATATACATTTTATTTTTATGGCTTTTACTTAGGAACTAAATTCCTATGTGTTCTGTTACAAATTGTTTCTATCTAACAAGTTACATTCCTGTTACAAGCTGTATTCTGTACTTTTGCAAACTTGCTAAATAAGCTATATTTTTGTTTCCCTCTACCCATCTAAATATGTTATGGTTCTAAAACTCTGAATTGTCATAAACATATATGTTTCCCATATAAGGCAGGAATTGAAAGTTTTCACTTAGAATCTGCCTGTAATTGTAGATAAGCTGACCATTTCTCTGGGTACTTGGGTTGCCTTTTCTTGGTTATTGGATGGAGAAAAGGCTGATGCAAAAGAAGCATACTCTAGGTTTTGCTTAAATGTGCAATTTAAAAGTTACTTTCTAGTTGAATTGGCAAGTTACATTCCAGAGCTGGTCTTTGCTTCCTCTTAGTTTTGTGGAAAGGGTACAAAACATGTTCCTTTGATATTTGAAATAATTGTACCTCATGCTGTAGTTTTGCAATTTTGAACATGAAGAGAGGCTGACAACTGGCATGGAATCTTGCAGCTTTGTGCTGTAGAAAGTTGTGTTTGAAACAATGTTTAACTCTCAGGTGTTTGGTTGAATTCTTTTCTGTTTAATAGATAACTCAAGTGTTGATTTCATGGACTCCAACTACATTTTCCAAGATTGGCTTCTGAACCTTGCTGTGTTAGTATAAGCCTACAGCAGTGCAGCCTCTAATCACCAAAGCTTATTGATAGTTCTTTACTCTCTTTCTGTAATAAATCTCCTCTTCTGTTGGGGGAGGGGGGGGGGAAACTTGAATATAAACTTAACAGCCATATCAGGGAAAGAATTCAAGTGTGTCCATACTGATGAATTCCACAAAGTTAGAAATGAAAATACCTTTTTAGTTCCTTTGTATTTTAATTTTGAGTGTCTAATGTTCTGCTTGTCCCATGTACCTCTCTTGCAGACTGATGCCTTGTCTAAGCACAGTTAGTAACAAAAAAATCAATGTTTTGCTGTCACCTTTGCATCTCAAATTAGGTGAATGTAGTAAGAGAACAGAAGGCCTTGTACCTGTTGCAGGCTGCATTGGTGGCAGCCATTTAAAAAATGCTATAATAGTCTGTCTTGAGTCCAATGTCAGTGTGTCTTTCATCATGTGGGAAGCCTTCAATGTTTTGGCCAACAACCACAGACATTCCAATAAGGATTTAAACAGCTCTATTTCCAGCAAGAAGACATATAACTGTTTATTTGAATGCTAATGTTCCTCAAGTCTTTGAAACTCCCATCTTTTTGACTGCAATAGGACAGAGAGAGAGCAGGGTAACTGCCACCTCAGCAGAGGGCAAATGATGGTAGAGCATTGTTGACTCCTGCTAGGTGGAGTGAGGAAAAAAAGTGTTGGATGTCCTGGGAAGCTGCTTTAACTATTAAGCACTTGCATGTGAGGCAAGAGCGCTTGTGGATATCATCTTCAGATGCATGTTCTGGGTGTGTATTGTGAGCAAGATTCTTGAAGGCTTCAGGACTTGTCTGTGATCTTAATACTTCCTTTCTGTTTGCCTCTAGGCAGTGAAGCTCAGGAAATAGATTTTGGTTCTTGTTCTATGGGTGTCCCCTGCATACTCAACTTTCTGTCAACAGTATCAAATATGGGTCCTGTGTTCTGTTCTGGACCTGAGGAGAGCAGGGGCCTGTAGTTAGACACCTTGGCTACTAAGTTGTTTTATTGATTTTGGCTTTAGCAAAAACACATAAGATAATATAGTATAATATGCCAGCAAACATGTTAATTTTAAAAATAAAATGCTGACCCAAATTGACCAAAGGGATATTCCATATCATATGATGTCAGGTCAGATATAAAAGCTGAGGAAGCAGGGGACATTTGTTATTTTCGTTTGTCTTCCAGAGCATCTGCTACATGTGCTGAAACACTGCTTCCCAGAAAGTGGCTAGTCATAACTTGCTGATGAGAAGTAGAGAAATGTTTTTGTTTTTGCTTGCACATGTGCAAGCTTTTGCTTTTGCTGTAGTAAACTGCTTAATCTAAACCTATGAGTTGTTTTCCATCTTATTTTGTCTCCCCTGTCCAGCTGGGAAGGGGATTGATAGAATGGCTTAGTGGGCATGTGGTGTCCAGTTGAGGTTAGTCCACCACAGTCCTTTTTGGCACCCAATTTATATATTTATCTATATATTGCATGCTATAGTAATAGAAGTTACCAAGTACAAGCTCTTGTGTGGGACAAAGAGTTTTTCAGCTGCACAGCTTATCTTTTGCTAAGTTTGGGAACATGTTAATACAAGCAATGGTTCTGTGCTTTGTCTTTATGTTGACAGCCTTGTTGTGCTGGGGGAGCTATCTTCTGTGGACAATGAGGGATTATACCTCCTTCTGCCTGCCCAAGATTAATGTGAATGGTTTTATAATACAGACTCCTGTGGTCCATGTTCATCCTTATGTGATCTGTGTATTACTAATAATTAATACGGTTAACATATCATGTGGTTTGTGGAATCTGATGTTGTTCAGGTGTAAGAGAAAACACTTTAGGTGAGGAGCTATTGAAATCTGCCCTGAGCCATCCAGTTCCTGGGTGGCAGGATGTGTGGAAAGATTTGGGAAACTTCTTAGGGTGATTATCACCTGCCATTGCCTGGGACTTGACTCCTGAACAGGTAAATAACCCAAAGAAATGGACCCGTCAACTGCTAGAAGGGTGCCTTGCCTACCCCAATGAAAACCAGAAGCTTCTCACCCTGTACTGGGGCCTGGTCTGTGCCTACAGAGTCACTCTTCAGTACTCTCAGAGGACTGTAGTTGAGGCAGGAACCCAAACTGCATTTGAGGACACTATGCCTGAGAAAGGGACTCAAACCACAGCAACTACAGTAATTGCTCAAGTAGTGAAAAAGAAATATGGATAAGGAGAACTACAGGTCCATATCATCAATTAGAAAGGGAGAATCACAGAATCACTAGGTTGGAAGAGACCTTTAAGATGATTGAGTCCAACCCATGCCCTAACACCTCAACTAAACCATGGTACTGAGTGCCACATCCAGTCTTTTTTTAAACATGTCCAGGGATGGTGACTCCACCACCTCCCTGGGCAGACAATTCCAGTACTTTATCACTCCTTCTGTAAAGAAACTTTTTCCTAATATCCAACCTAAATTTCCCTTGGTGCAGCTTAAGACTGTGTCCTCTTGTTCTGTCAGTTGCTGCTTGGAAAAAGAGACCAACCCCCACCTGACTACAACCACCCTTCAGGAAGTTGTAGAGAGTGCTAAGGTCACCTCTGAGTCTCCTTTTCTCCAGACTAAACAACCCCAGCTCACTCAGTCATTCCCCATAGAGCTTGTGTTCCAAAACCCTCACCAGCCTTGTTGCCTTCCTCTGGGCACGTTCAAATGTCTCAAGGTCCTTGCTAAACTGAGGGGCCCAGAATTGGACACAGTACTCAAGGTGTGGCCTCACCAATGCCAAATGCAGGGGAAGAATGACCTCCCTGGTCCTGCTGGCCATGCTATTCCTGATACAGGCCAGGATGCCGTTGGCCTTCTTGGCCACCAGGGCACATTGCCAGCTCATGTTCAGCCAGCTGTCAACCAGTACTCCCAGGTCCCTTTCTGCCTGGCCACTGTCCAGCCACACCGTCCCCAGCTTATAGTGTTGCAGGGGGTTATTGTGGCCAAAATGCAGGACTCGGCACTTGGACTTGTTAAACTTCATCTTACTGGACTCTGCCCATCTATCCAACCAAGGAGGAAGAAGGAGAATCAGCAAAGGAGGGGTTAGATCAAGAAGCTGCTCCTTCAACACAGAAATTGAAAGGAGTGAGGCAAATCAAACTGGAAACTGAATTTACTCGGTCCCTGATCTCATCAGAACTTCGAGGCTCGCATAAAGATTACAGCTGCCAACCAGGTGAGCAGATTTCTGCATGGCTGCTGTGATGCTGGGATAATGGGGCCGACAGTCAGTAGTTAGAAGGTCATGAAGCTCAACAGCTGGGATCCCTTGCTAAGGATCCAGAAATTGAAAGAAGAATTGGGAAGAAAGGAGCCTTGCAGCCTTTGGAAATGGGTTCTCTCAAGTGTGAGGCAAGATATCCATTTAAGAAAATCTTGTGAAATCCCCAAGGAAGTGTGTTACGGTGAGCTCCTGGACACCCTTTTGCCCCTCTTTCCCCGGGCCTCTGTGGCTCTGATCATGATAACCCCTGGATCCTCCTTCCTGCCCCAACGGGGTTGGCGGGGAGCCAGGAAAGCCCACCCTGTCCAAAACCTATATAGACCCCTGAAACTTCCTGCTCTTTCTCTTTTGCCCTGCTCTCCATGGACACCACAGAATAAAGAGAGCTGTTCCAACTTCCCTGGGGTAAGAGCCTCTTTTGAATACCTTTCCCTCTCCTGGTATTTCCTCCCCTCACAGCCCCATATCTCTGAGCTGGTCGGATCCTAGAGGGGGCTGCGTGGGGAGGGGGGGGGGAACTATTACTGTAATTTCTGTAGTTTTCCCCCCCTCCACGCAGCCCCCTCTAGGATCCGACCAGCTCAGAGATATGGGGCTGTGAGGGGAGGAAATACCAGGAGAGGGAAAGGTATTCAAAAGAGGCTCTTACCCCAGGGAAGTTGGAACAGCTCTCTTTATTCTGTGGTGTCCATGGAGAGCAGGGCAAAAGAGAAAGAGCAGGAAGTTTCAGGGGTCTATATAGGTTTTGGACAGGGTGGGCTTTCCTGGCTCCCCGCCAACCCCGTTGGGGCAGGAAGGAGGATCCAGGGGTTATCATGATCAGAGCCACAGAGGCCCGGGGAAAGAGGGGCAAAAGGGTGTCCAGGAGCTCACCGTAACACCTCCCCCTTATTTGTTAAACAAGGTTACAGGAATTCACTGGGCTCAATTCAACCCTGAGTATGGGTCCCGAACGCTAGGGTTACAAAGAACAGAATAACAAAGACTAACAAAATTGATCTAACAACAGATGTCCACCACCCCGTGAATCCCCATCCCCTGAACATTCTCTTCAGCATTTGCAAGATGACAACTCGCATGGGGTTCATCACAGGGTTGAGTGGAAGGTAGGTTTTCTCTAAAAGGGAAAAACAAACATTTTAAGAACATGGTAAAGTTTCTGTTTCTGCCGGAAGGAATTCCTGCCTAGGAACTTTCTTCTTCTCCCATCCGGCGGCGTCTTCTCTTTGAAGCATCAGATACTTGCTTCTTGTCCCCTTCTGCTTGACCTGGATTCTTGGGGACAAAAGGTTTCACCCACTTCTGGGGAATCCACCGAGGGCCTGAGGGAGTAGCTACACACGCATAGCCAGGACCCCAGGTTACAAGTCCATAGGGACCCTTGGTTTCCCAAGTTTCTGGATCCCTAATCAAGACCGGTGGATGCTGAGACAATTTAAACTGCTTGCCACTGTTAAAGTGACGCACAACCGGTGTGTTACAGTGAGCTCCTGGACACCCTTTTGTCCCCCCTTTCCTAGGGCCTCTGTGGCTCTGATCATGATAACCCCTGAATCCTCCCTCCTGCCCCAACGGGGTTGGCGGGGAGCCAGGAGTGCCCACCCTGTCCAAAACCTATATAGACCCCTGAAACTTCCTGCTCTTCCTCTTTTGCCCCGCTCTCCATGGACACCACAGAATAAAGAGAGCTGTTCCAACACCCTGGGTAAGAGCCTCTTCTGTATACCTTTCCCTCCCATGCTATTTCCTCCCCTCACAGCCCCATATCTCTGAGCTAGTCGGATTCATTCGGGGGGCTGCGTGGAGGGGGGAAAACCAATAGAAATAACACCGGTGGACTCATATTTTCAAATGAACAATTCAGAAAATTGATAGTAAACATAGCTTTACAGAGCTTTTCTCGTGGAGACATCCATGGAGCTGAGCTGTTTTGTCTTTTCAATACCTGCTTGAGCGTCTGGTGTGCACGCTTGACTACAGTTTGACCTGTGGGGGAGTGGGCAATGCCAGTTTTATGTTCCACTCCCCACTGTTGGAGTAATTCCAGGAACTCCTTGGATACATACGCTGGGCCATTATCTGTTTTGATCGTTTTTCGCACCCCCAATACTGAAAATGCTTGTACTAGGTGTTGTTTGACATGTGCAGCCTTTTGTCCTATATGGGCAGAGGCATACACTGCACCTGAGAATGTGTCCACGCTTACATGAACGCATTCAAGGCGACCAAAACTCTGAATGTGTGTGATGTCTGTCTGCCATACCTCACAGCTGCTAAGGCCTCTGGGGTTTACCCCCATGCCCAGCGATGGCACGGCCTGGAGCTGGCAATTAGGACAGTTGGTCACAATGGCTCGGGCCTGACTCCGTGTTAGCTGGAACCGTCGAATCAAACCTGGCACATTCTGATGGTAGTGCTGGTGACTCAGCTTTGCCTGTTGGAAAACATCAGGGAGACGTGCTTTTTCCACCGGTGCAGCGAAGGAGTCTGCTCTGCGATTCCCCTCTGCAATCTCACCTGGCAAATCAGTGTGTGACCTCACATGCATCACAAAGAATGGATGCTCTCGGTGCGAGATTAAATAAATTAGCCTTGAGAGTAACCTGAAGAGATGTTCATTTTCTATTTCTCTGAGCACAGCCTGCTCCGCCCTGGACACTATACCTGCCACATAGGCAGAGTCCATCACCAAGTTGAATGGCTCAGAAAACTTCTCAAAAGCTCTCACCACTGCAGCCAGTTCAGCCACCTGGGGGGATCCCTCCACAAGCTCAACATCAGCTTCCCAAAGCTGAGTCTGTGGATTTCTCCAAGTCATCACCGACTTGTGGGAAGCCCCAGAGGCATCAGTGAACACTGTGAGAGCCCTGAGTGCCCTCCGGCTCCTTTTCTCTTGAGGAATAAGGTGGAATTCCTCATTGAACAACTTCTGAGACGGGGCATGGACTGATATTTGTCCCCTATAGCTGTCCAGAGATAGCTGGAGACTGGCACTGCTCTGGAGCAAATGCTCAAACATCCCTTTGGTCAGTCTCTCAGGAGAGTTCCTTCCCTCCTCAGAAAGCATGACTGGAAGGTGGATGCATGCAAAGTCACACCCTGCT
This sequence comes from Taeniopygia guttata, assembly GCF_048771995.1. Classification (NCBI taxonomy): domain Eukaryota; kingdom Metazoa; phylum Chordata; class Aves; order Passeriformes; family Estrildidae; genus Taeniopygia; species Taeniopygia guttata. Next base: position 16,358,202 of record NC_133064.1, read on the forward strand.
AATTCACACAACCTCACCCTGGCCTTCTGAATCAGCTTTGCTACCAGCTCTTGTGGCCTAGTGATGGTTTTGGATCTTTGGAGCGATAGGAAAACCCATTCTATGATTAAGAGTGGGTCCTTCTGCCCCTTGATCCATTGGAAAATCAACCCGTGCAGGTGTGGCAGCTTTCCTAGAACAATGAACTGGAAAGGCAGATTTGGGTCACACCGATGTGCCTGCCTTTCTGACAAGGCCTTCTGTACCTTTTCGATTGCTGTCTTTGCCTCGAGTCAGTTCCCTGGGGGAGGCCAGCTCCCTCTCCCCCTTCAATAAATTGAAGAGAGGTTCCAGGTCCTCATTTGTGAGGCCTAGCCAGGGCCTTACCCAATTTAAAGACCCACACAGCGAGTGGAGGTCTGCTAATGTTCTGGGGTTGCAATTAATCTCCAATTTCTGTGGGACAATAGTCCTAGCAGAAATTTCTAGGCCCAGGTATCTCCAAGGTGGAATTCTTTGAACCTTGTTTTCCTGCAATTGAAATCCATCAGAGGTTAAAACTTTAACCACTAAATCAAGCGTGTATTGGAGTATAGAGTCATTGGGAGCACACACAAGCACGTCATCCATATAGTGTAGTATGATGGCATCCTTTCTCTCTGCACGTACTGGAGACAGTAGTGCTGCTACATAGTGTTGGCATATGAAAGGGCTGGATTTTAAACCTTGGGGCAAAACTTTGCAGTGGTAGCGTTTCATCGGGGCTTCTCTATTGACCGTAGGAACTGAGAATGCAAACCTCGGGGCATCTTCAGGGTGCAATGGAATTTGGAAGAAACAGTCCTTTATATCTAACACAGCCAATTTCCAGTCCTGAGGAATCATAGCTGGACTTAGGATCCCTGGCTGGAGAGGTCCCATGTCCTCCACAATTTTGTTTATCTCCCTGAGATCGTGGAGCAATCTCCATTTTTCCTTCCCAGGCTTTTTTATTACAAAGACTGGGAAATTCCAAGGGCTGTCTGTCTCTTGCTGGTGTCTTTTAGCTACCTGCTCCTCCACAAGTTTTTCAAGTGCCTCGAGTTTTTCTCTACTCAAAGGCCACTGTGCTACCCACTTTGGGGTGTTATCCAACCACTTTAACTTGTGGGCATGGTGCTCCACAGTGGCTACTTCCGAAAATCCTGGGGTGTCTTTGGAATGATTAACTGGACTCCCCACTGGGACATGGTGTCTCTCCTCCACAGAGGAGCTTTATAGTCTGCCACAAACGGGCGAACACTTGCTGATTTCCCCTTCAGGTCCCTCAATTTGCACTACATTTTTAGAAATTTTTGCCAATGTAGTTCCTCCTATACCCTGAAGTTTGCCTGCCACAGGTTGCAATTCCCAGTGTGATGGCCACATGGTTTTGGGTATCACCGTGATGTCTGCACCTGTGTCCAGAACACCTTCCACCTGAAGGTGCTCTGAGCCATGTGCTAGGTTGCATGCCATGGACGGTTTATCTTCTCCTACTACTTCCGCCCAGTAGACTTCTGGAGATTTTCCTTCTACTGGTATTTCTCCTGGGATGGGAATGGCTTGTGCCAGAATTTGCCCCTTTTCTAGATAGAATGGAGGGTGCAAGCAACGTGCCAAAAGCATAAGGCTGGATATTTTTCCCTTAGTAGTCATGGGAACTATTTCAATCTCTGGAGGTGTGTATGCTGTGTCCCCAATAACAAAATACTCACTGTCCAGTTCCATATCGTATGCCTGCAGGTCTTGTGAGCTGTTTGGCAGGTCCACTATAATGACTTTCCAATCAGTGGTTCTGAAATGAAATCCTTTGGCAGTCACTAGACGAGGTTGGCCTAGTGGCTGCCAAACCTTGTTAGTTATTCATTTTACATTTTTATTTTTCTCTCCCCCCCCCCCATGATTCCCACCCTCCCCCTTATTTGTTAAGAGAGAGGCATTGTCACATTTTGGTCCCGCTACATTTATATCTTTGCGCGTAGCGGTGGGCACGCGCTGTGCATTTAGTTTTTTTGTTTGTTGATCTGTCTCTGGTTCTGGTTTTGAGGACAGTTTCTGGCAAAGTGTCCTGGTTTCTTGCAACGCAGGCAGATGATGTGCTGCAGCTGTTGTGATGACCTGGGTGGCTTCCTTGGGCTTGATTCAGCAGTGGCAACAGGCTATAGGTCTGCCGGTGCTCTATGACTGACAGGATTATCAAGCAGCTCTGCTCTCCTGGCGCAGGCTTAAATCATCTGGGCAAGGCTAGGTGCTGGATCAAGAGGAAGACTGAGAATAATCCTATGACAGGTCTCATTGGCATTCCTCTGAGCCATTTTTTTAATCAATTCTGATTGTACCCTGGTGTCTTGCACCTGTTTTTCAACTTGGCTTCTCAAACAACCACAAACTGTAAAAAAACTCTCAGAAGGAAACTGTTTGATGTTAATATAGCTGCATTTAACCTCAGTGCCTGGTAATTGATGCAGAGTCTTTTCTGCAGCAATACAGATTTTTTCTAAGACCGATCTAGATAACAGTCTGTTTTTTTTTTTCTGGACATTGTATGTCCCCTGTACCACATAAATGATGTAAAGTAATAGGGTGACCATCACTGTCAATGGCTTCACTGGGTGTATGTTGTATTTCTTGCAAAACTGTTTCCAAAGCCAATTTCCACTTATTTTCCCATATTTCATATTCAGAGGATGTTAGTAAACATTTTAACAAATCAGTTATATTTTTCGGTACCATTTCATTTGAATTGAAGCTTGCTCTAATCATACCTTTAAAAATCTCACTCGATCTCCCAAATTCTCTCTGAACTTTACAGATTTCTGTTTTGTCTCTATATGGGAGAGGTTGGTATGTTCTGGTACCATTTCTTCTCCCTAAATAAACCACTGGAGCTACAGATGGTATAGATTCCTCAGTAGAGATAGGGTTGTGTCCCCCCCGCGCCCCCCCACCCCGGTGAGAAGCAGGTCGCACCTCCCACCTCGGGCTGTCTGCTCCGCGGTGCAGATTTGGGCCCCGCCCCGGCTCTGAGCCGCTGGGCTGCCGTCCCCTGCCCCCGCCCTGCTGTCGTCAGCGCTGGGGCGTGGAGCTGTGCAGGGGCCGGCCCCGCCCCTGTTCCCGGGGCAACACGGGGGCTGGCACTGATAAAGAGGGTGGGGTGTTTCCGTGGGAGATAAGGAAGCCTCGGGGGAGGGGAGGGGAGGGAGAAGGGGGTGGGGGCGGAGGAGGTGGCGGAGGGCGGGGGAAGCAAAGGAATGCGAGTGGGAGGGGGAGCGGGGGGTGGGGGGGGCAGCGCCGGTCGAAGCACATGACCGCCGCCATTATCCGGCCGCGTGTGCTCCAGAGACACTGCAGTGCTCCCTAAGGCGACTTCCGGACTATATTTCTCGGAAAAACAAGGTTTTTTAGGGAGATAAGGGGTGGGTGAGGGGTTTTCAGGGCTGGGATATTGAGGAGGTGGGCAGGAGGGGGAAAAGGGAGTATTAGAACTGTGGTTCTGCGTTTGCATGCCTTTTTCTGCTTCTAAAATCTTTTTGCGTGCTTGTAAAAATATCGGAATAAATCGAGAAACTTTATGTTCACCATTTTCGACTTTTAAAGTTAATGTCCGTCCAATTTGATTCCAAAAAGAAAGCGAATTCAGTTCTCGTCAATAAAATTTGGTATTTCTTCCTTTAGCCAGCACACAAAACACAGGAGAAGCTTGTTAGAGAATGATACATCGTTTAAATTATTGCTAAGATGTGTTAGTATACTCTTTTGTTTAAGCGACAGGTTAGTAGCCATGATCTTAATCCTATCACTGGTCTACTCTCTACCAGAGGTAATAACACAGCACGAATTGTTCGAATTTCCCTTCGTGGAGATACGAGCGGGGGGGGGGCACAGGGGGAGGGGCGCTCGTCCCGCCGCTTGCCGGAGCCCGTCCGACCCTCTCCTAGCGTGCCTTTTCCCCCTGGAACGTGGGTATGCTCAGCCCACCGGTTGCACGCTGACTTGCAGAGGGTCCCTGGCACCCCCTCTCGCAAGCAGCCTCCCGCAGGCACTATGGTAACTCCTCCCAGCCAGGCGCGGTCCCGGGGTGCCGCGAACGGAGAGCTCACCAAGCCTGTGAACTGCGGGATGTGTCTGTGAAACCTTCTGGGGGTTCCCTCTCCAGTCGGCTCTTCCTGGGGTACTCAGGCAGAGGTCCCCGACTTCCCCTGTCACTCAAAGCTTTTAAAGGCAGCTAGAGTACCAGGGCAGTTGACTGTCCCAAAAGCTGTTAAATTCCACTGAAATAGGGGGTCCAGCTTCTTCGTGGGCTCAGAGGCAGCACACGTTGGGCCGCCAACTGTAATTTCTATAGTTTTCCCCCCCTCCACGCAGCCCCCTCTAGGATCCGACCAGCTCAGAGATATGGGGCTGTGAGGGGAGGGATACCAGGAGAGGGAAAAGTATTCAAAAGAGGCTCTTACCCCAGGGAAGTTGGAACAGCTCTCTTTATTCTGTGATGTCCATGGAGAGCAGGGCAAAAGAGAAAGAGCACGAAGTTTCCGGGGTCTATATAGGTTTTGGACAGGGTGGGCTTTCCTGGCTCCCCGCCAACCCCGTTGGGGCAGGAAGGAGGATCCAGGGGTTATCATGATCAGAGCCACAGAGGCCCGGGGAAAGGGGGGCAAAAGGGTGTCCAGGAGCTCACCGTAACAGTGGACCGCTACAGATGAAGGTATCCAGTTCTTGAGAGAATTAGCAGTGCTGGAAGTTGTCTATAGTGATCTAAAAAATAATGTCCCTAAAGATCCAGAGGATGTCTCTTGCTCAATGGCCCTGTGGAGGAAGGTGGTTCAACATTCCCCTGCATCATATTCCAGCAACTTGGTAGCAATGTATTACCTGAAAATGGATATGCGAACTGTAGAGATGGACCCAGGAAGACACTGAAACTTAAAAGAAACTCTGGGTACTTCCAAATCCCTACAGGCCAGCACCTCAGCTTTTACGGGCAGCCCAAGAGATCAGTTCTCTCCTGCCCCAGTCAGAGGGAAGCCCCAAGCACAGGCCACATAACAAACTGTGGTTCTTTGTGACCAGAAGGAGGACATGAGGAAGGTGGATGGTGAACCCACCTCTAAGCTGGAAGCCTGTGTTGGTGAACTGAGAGGGAAGAGAGTTGTTAAGAAGGGGCCGCCCAAGAAGGCTGTCAGTGTAGTTGCTGCAGAGAGGCAAGAAGACAATCAGCAATCTCCCAGACACAAGTGAAATCACTTCCTTTGACCCTGGTGAGGGGACATCTGGTGTGGCATTGCAAAGGTCAGACAGCGAGTACTCTGACCAGGAACAGGAATAGAAGGTCCCTGCCTTCAGCCAGGAGGAGGAAAGGGATGTCTGGGTATACTGGACTGTGTGGGTTCGATAGCCTGGCACATCAGATCCACAGAAGTATAAAGTGTACACTGATGCCATCAGGGTACAGGGGCACAGAACCCATCTGGATCTCTGGAGTGATAGGGGGATACCAAGAATTGTCTGTGTTGGAGGCTTAGGTGAGCTTAGCAGGGGGCAGATGGCAAAATCACCCCATTGTGACTGGCCCAGAGGCCCCCTGTCTCCTTGGCATGGACTACCTCAGGAGAGGATACTTCAAGGATCCAAAAGGGTATTGATAGGCTTTTGGTGTAGCTACGATGGATACAGAGAAGGTCAAACAATTATCCACCCTGCCAGGCCTCTCAGAAGATCCCTTCATCTTGGGATTCCTGCAGGTTGAAGACCAGCAGGAGCCAATTACCAGGACATTGCACTGGCAGCAATATTGCACAAACTGAGACTCCCTAGCTGTCATTCGTGAGCTGATTCATCAAATGGAAAGCCAAGGAGTGATCAGCAAGACTCACTTGCATTTTAATAGTCCATATGGTTAGTGCCAAAGTCTGATGCAGGGTGTAGGTTAACAGTAGGCTATCGTGGCCTAAATGAAGTAACGCCACCATTGAGTGCTGCTGTAACAGACATTTAGAGTTCCAATATGAACTGGAGTCAAAGACAGCCAGGTGGTGTGCTACAAGTGACATTGCCAATGCATTTTTCTCAATTCCTTTGGATGCAGAGTGCAGGCCACAGTTTACTTTCATTTGGAGAGGTGTCCAATACACCTGGAATTGACTGCCCCAAGTGTAAGAGCCATAACAAGAGATGCAGGACTTCACGCGGCTCTTCAAAATGCAGTTTATTGTATCCAAGATGTTACAATAGTCCAGGGTCATGGGTGACAGAGCCTGCACCTACAGCTGTCATCTCCAGCTTCAGAGAAGCCTGAAGACACTTTAGTTTTGGTTACAATGCATTATATACTTTTCTTTGCTGAGCATCTTAATAGATAAGAACCTTTACTTTTACCTATAGCCTATCATAGCTACTATCATTACCATATTATGGTTAATACTATCCAGTCACATGAGTTAGTATGTTACAATTTAAGCTTAAAGTTGTTTTTCAGTTTTCTTGCGGTGGAAAATTTTTAGACCTTTTTTCTACTTGCCACATCGACATGTCTTATTTGCCTGTGCTATCTTTCTGCTTGGTAAGAAACATCCTGTTGTTTGTGGTCAGCTTATCCTTTGCTCTAAGTCATAAAACCTCTTTCCAACTCGACATAACCTTTGCCTTCTTAGTTGCCCAGCAAGACTGGCTCAGCAAACCTCAATCTACACATTTATTTTTCTTCTATGTCAAAACTTGCTTCCATCTCTATTTCGTTCTCAGATTCTATATTCAAAGATCTTTCTTCCAAGCATACATATCTGTTAAACTTTCTTGTTAAACTTTCATCCTTCCCAACATCTCCTCCGTTCTGATGAACAACAAATGTGCTAGAAACTGTCTTATTCATCATTCTCTGCACACACTGAAGTGCACAGGGTACCACTACTATAATTACAATTATCACCACTAAAACAATCAAGCCTATTTCACAAAGTTCCTTCAGCCAAGGTGCAAAGCTCCAACCATCAAACAAACTATCTAGCCAAGATGTTTCATCTGTTGTAATTTAGTTAGCTAAATCTCTTAAGTTTTTCAGCTGTTTATGAATAGAAGCAGAATGATCAGACACGTTAATACAGCACAATCCTTCAAAATCTTTACAGCCATACCCATGTGCTAGTAAAAGAAAGTCAATAGCAGCTCTATTTTGTAAAGTAGCATGTCTAGCTGCCTCTTCATCAGTTAGCAAATCACTAATCATAGCCGAGGTGGCATTTACTTCTTTACTGAGCCAACACCCTAATTTGTTTAACTGTTTCAATGCAATTGAAGAACTTAGCTGAGGCAAAAAAATGCTTGTAACAATTGATTTTCCAGAGTTCCAAGGGTGAAAATCACTATCGCAGTTGCCCTCATAATGATGCCCCAAGGAAGATCTTATTTTTATATTTTTCTTTTTTTTTTTTTCTTTCTTTTCTGACACTGGGAGCAATTATTGTAAGTTGTCCCAGGGCACAAGGGCCGCCGTCTAGTTTTGAGGGAATACCTTGCCAAGCCATGTCTCCACAGATGAGCCAAATTCCTTTAGGAAATCAAATTGGAAGTTTGTTAACATGATCTGTGTGAGGTTCATCATATGTAAGAAGCTTAATTTGATGACACCAAGAGGTCATATTACAATAAACTGGGTGATAAGGAGTAACATTTAGATGAGGACCCTTTTTTTCCCATGAAATGAAACAAATAACAAGTGTCCATAGTTAATGAGCCTAAAATTTCTAATTCTTGAAGGTCAGATTTATCAACTTTAAAATTATCAAAATAAGTTTGGTGTCTCGGACTGGGAGTTGGGGAAATGTGGTGATCATCATATGGCCAATATTTATCAAAAGTGACATTATCAAAACCTTCTGGGAAAGGCACTCCAACTAAACAAGTTGAAAAAGGTTTATCAGGACTAGTGTTGGATAAGCAGATGGTGTCGGAGCCTGCGGACTTGGCTAAAGAAACCCAAACATTTGTCTTTGGTTGAGTTACAGGTAAAGCTTCACTGCAAAAATAAAAACAAAAGGGTAAAAGTAGCATGCACCCGCACAAATAATAATACAACTCCATTCTTTTCTTGAACTGTTTCTGGCAGACAGTTTTCTCTGGGTGATTCTGTGTAGTTCACGTTTGGGTGCTTGTTTCTCGACTTCCACTCGCGGGGTCACTGGCTGATGTGGAAGTGTCACTGGGCTTTGGTGGGTGGTACGGTTTCACGATTTTTTGCTGGCAGCCACTTGAGTCCTTTATCTATAGAAATACATGCAAACCCCTTCCCCCCTGTTATAAGATCATATGGTCCTTCTATTTGTCTTGATTCTAGATTTTTAATTAAAACTGGGGGGTGCTCTTTCAGTTTTGCTTTTTTGTTGTTCATGAAATGTCTGTAAATAGGAGGATCAGGCTCTTCTGCAGAACTGTTCAAAAATTATAAACATACAAAGCCTTATTCAACCTCCTTTGAGGTGTGTCCTGGGCTCCTCCCCCTTTCTGCTGATCTAAAATGCATTTAAGAGTTTGATGTGTTCTTTCTACCATTCCCTGACTCATGGGAGAGTAAAGAATACCAAATGTATGGAGAACATCCCCGTCATTTAAAAATGTGGCCAATTCTTGTGAAGCATATGAAGGACCATTATCGGTTTTGATTTCTTGAGGGACACCTAATGAGGAAAATGCTTGTGAAAAATGCTGGCAAACATACTTAGCTGTTTCTCCTGTATGTAAAGAAGCAAAAACTGCATTTGAAAATGTGTCAGTAGAGACATGGATATTTTTAAAATTCCCAAAAGAAGGGTACTTTGTGACATCTGTTTGCCATTTTGCAAACTTTCCAACCCTCGTGGGTTGGTTACTCCTGCAGAAGGGATAGGTTGGACAAGCTGGCAGTCAGGGCAAGCCTGTACAATGGCTTGTGCTTGCTCTAGGGAGATGTGAAAAGCTCGTTTGAGTGCCTGTGCATTTTGGTGAAAAAATGCATGACTCAATCTAGCTTGTTCAGTAATGTTAGGCAAGGTAGCTGCAGGAAGCACTGAAGTGGAATCTTCCAATGTCTGCTGCAACCCTTTCCCCAGACTCTGCTGATGCCAATGCATCAGCATGTGCATTCCCTTCTGCCATAAATCCTGGGAAACCAGAATGAGCTCTGATGTGAGAAACAAAATAAGGATTAGTTCTGTATAACAAAATTCGATAGACAGGTAAGCCAAAAAGACAACTTGTCATTGTTAACATCCTTTAAAACAGACCCTTCAATTCTCTTAACATTAGCAACATATGCTCAATCAGTAACTAGGTTAAAAGGTTCTGGAAAGAGCTGAAATGCTCTTATAACTGCTGCCAATTCAACAATCTGAGGAGAACCTTTAACTTTTTTAACATCTTGTTCCCAGGCTTTAGTATCTTTTTGCCATGTAACTACTGCCTTGTGTGTTTGTCCTGACCCATCAGTGAAAAGAGTAACTGCATCTAAAGGTTCTTCACTGATAAGGGGTTTCTCTTTGTAGCATAATTTAGCTTTTATCAATTTGTGTGCTGGATAATGAATGGAGCAAACACTTGGAAAATCTAACAAGGCATACAGCAAATCTTCTGACTTTTGCATTGCCCATTCAAAGTAGGTTTTAATCCTAGGTAAATAGATGATTGCAAATTCGCGACCTGCTATAGAAAGAAGCCTAGCTCTGCCATTGATAATAATCCGAGATATCATCTCTGAAGATGTGAAGATTGTCTTTGGTGGCCTGTAAGAAAGAAAAATTCATTCGATTATTAACAAAAGATCTTTTTGAAAGGAGTCCCATTGGAAAATGAGGCCATACAGTCTCAGCGTTTCTCCTAAAAGTGCAAGGAAAAAAGGTTTATCTGGAACATAGCAATGTGCTTGTCTATTTTGCAGGGCATCAGTAATTGTCTCTAAAGCCTTGCAGGCTTCAGGAGTAAGAGATCTGGAGGATGATTTTTTGGCTCCCTTGGTTGTTCTTGCTGCTGGTGGTGACTTGCCTGGCAATGAGATGCAGATCCCACTGCCCCTGTGGAGTCAACTTCCAACCCCCATGCACCTTGGCCATGGAGCCCACGCCGGCCCCACCACACACCCAAGGGTGGAACCACAACTCTACTATTTGTCATGGACTGATCCAAACTGAACTGGAAAAACGTGATGCCCCTGAACATCTACAGTATATTGATAATGACATTGTGTGGGGCAATAAGGCAGAAGAAGTGCTTTAGAAAGGGAAGAAAATAATTCAAATTCTTTGGAAAACTGAGTTTGCCAAAAAGAAAAGGAAGGTCAAGGGACCTTGGGAATAAAATAGCAGGGTGGATGCTGTCATGTGCCTACAGAGGTGGTGTCGCTATAGGACACGAGAAAGCACAACGCGAGCCACCTGCTATTTTGCAAGGTAAAAGAGGAAGTTTATTTTCT